>NC_056438.1:34406641-34716016 GCF_018296145.1 Oncorhynchus tshawytscha
AATACATTGAGATGAAGCCACCCCCTTGTGTGGATTATTTAGCCGATAAATTAAAATGAAAAGATTATAAAATTTCATGACACATCGTTTAAACTTTGAAGAGGCTAATGTATTATTATATTCTGTTATTGTCTTCTTTGTTTCACTGAGTCGTGGCTAAACAAGGACATGGATAATATATAGTACCAGTCAAAAGTTTGGACACAAATACTCATTCAGGTGTTTTTATTTTATTTCTTTACTATTTTCCACATTGTAGAATAATAGTGAAGACCTCAAAACTATGAAAAACACATCTGTAATCATGTAGTAACCTTTGGGAGAAGTTTACTACATGATAAACAAATCAGAAAATATTTCAGATTCTTCAAAGTAGCCACCCTTTGCCTTGATGACAGCTTTGCACACTCTTGGCATTCTCTCAACCAATTAATCATAACTCTATCCTCCTAATTCCCGCTTCATCCCCACAGTGACCGTGATTACATATCCAAACCAGAAGCCATGGATACTGGGCAACATCCGGATTAAGCTAAAGTTTCCACTTTTAAAGGAGTGGAACACTAATCCGCTTATAAGAAATCATTCTACGCCCTTTGACAAACCATCAAAAAAGCAAAACATAATTTCAGGACTAAGATCAAATCCTTCTACACCGGCTTTGATGCTAGTCGTATTTTGTGGCAGGGCTAGCAAACTATCATGGATTACAAAGGGAAACCCAGCCTGGAGCTGCCCAGTGACGGAGCTAAATGCCTTTTATGCTCTCTTCGAGGCAAGCAACACTGAACCATGCATGAGAGCACCAGGTGTTCCGGCTGACTGTGTGATCATGCTCTCTGTAGCCGATGTGAGTAAGACCTTTAAACAGGTTAACATTCACAAGGCCGCAGGGCCGGACGCATAGCCAGGACCCGTACTCACCATATGTGCTGAATAGGTGTCTTCACTGACATTTTCAACCTCTCCCTGACCCAGTCTGTAATACCTAGATATTTCAAGCAGACCAAAAATACCTGTCTAAATGTCAATAGTTCTCACATCTATAGCCATGAAATGCTTTGAAAGGCTGGTTATAGCTCACATTAACACTATCACCCCAGACTGGACACACTCCATACCGCCCCAACAGATCAACAGATGATGCAACTCTCGATTTCCCTCCACACTGCCTCTTGCCATCTGGACAAGAGGAACACCTATGTGAGAATGCTGTTCATTGACTACAGCTAAGCATAGTGCCCTCCAAGCTCATCACTAAATTAAGGATCCTGGGATTGAACACCTCCCTCTGCAACTGAATCCTGGACTTCTTGACGAGGTAGGCAACAACACAGCCGCCATGCTGACCCTCAACACTTGGTTCCCATCAGGAGTGCGTAGCTTAGTCCCCTCATGTACTCCTTGTTCACACACGACTGTGTGGCCGTGCACGACTCCAACACTATCATTAAGTTGACGACACACCGGTGGTAGGCCTGATCACCGATGATGATGAGACAGCCTATAGGGGGAGATCAGAGACCTGGCAATGTAGTGCCAGAACACTGTCATGACGTTGGCCTGTGGGTAAGGTTTATGAACCCCTCCCCCCCATAAATATCTTTCTCCCTTCCCTCTCCCTCTGACTCTACTGAATGACTCTTGAATAGCCTTTGTTAAAACCTGTTAAAGATAGGGCTGACTACTGCCCCCTTTGGAGGAATTGCGTGCCCATAGTAAACAGAAAAAAAATCTGTCAAATTGCTAATATATGCATATAATAATTATTATTGAATAGAAAACACTCTAAAGCTTCTAAAACCGTTCAAATTATGTCTGTATGTAAAGCAGAACTTTCAGGGCAGCCATTCTCCCAAACTCTCTCTTGTCATCATGAAAGTTGGCCCAAATTTGACGTCATCGCCCTCACCCTTCCCAACCAGCTACGGATCTGGGAACAGTTCCTATCTCTTCAGCGCGATGTCCCCTTTCAGTAGGGCCTGTCATTGTGAGAATTGCGCTCCCTCGAGTTTTGGCGGGCTGAAACCTCCGGGTCACGCGAAAATACATGTACTTTCATGCGCGCGTCGGGTCCGGAGCTCTCTTTCTTCCAGGATTGACCAAACGATGTAGGTTTGTCTGTTCGAGCTAAGGATTGTTTTGCATGTTTAGAACATGCTAAAGTTTGATTCTGCACTTAGTTTGACCAGTTTAGTCAACATATAATATGTAATTTTGAAGTTTAGATGCGCATCCACTAGAATTTTGGCTGCATATCAACCGGAATTTGTCGTGTTTGATAACCTAAAGACACAGACTTGAAAACCAAACGCAGTTTTTGGTAAGTATAACTCCTTCCACGTCTTCTGATCGAAGAACATCAAAGGTAAGGGAATATTTATGTGTTAATTTTGGGTTTCTGTGGACTCCAAGATAGCGGAGTCATATTGCTAATCTATGAGCGCCGTCTCATATTATAGCCTAGTGAACGAATTCTGTAACGTTAAAAATAAATGTAACACAGCGGTTGCATTAAGAAGTGTATCTTTCTAACTATATGTAGAACATGTATATTTAGTCAAAGTTTATGATGTGTATTGCTTGTTATCTGCCGGGGCTATCATCATTTCTCCGCACATTTGAGTAGCATTTTTTGAACATGGCGTCATTGTAAACAGAGATTTATGGATATAAATGGCATATTATTGAAAAAAACATAAATGTACTGTATAACATTTCCTATTACTGTCATCTGATGAAGATTTTCAAAAGGTTAGTGAATTATTTTTCTTTTAATCCTGCGGTTGTTGATTGCATATTTTGTTCAACGTGGCTATTCAAATTAGCTGTGTCTTTGGTGGTGGTTTGACAAAAATATGTGCTATGTTTTCGCCGTAAAACATTTTAGAAATCTGACTTGCTGGCTAGATGAACAAGGTGTTTTATCTTTCATTTGAGCTATTGGACTTGTTAAAACCTCTTAAGCCTACCCCCTACTTTTTCGAACATTCTGTTAAAAATCGCGCAACATTTTGGCATCCTGCTACTCATGCCAGGAATATAGTATATGCATATGATTAGTATGTGTGGATAGAAAACACTCTCACGTTTCTAAAACTGGTTAAATCACGGCTGTGACTATAACAGAGCGTCTGTTTCATCGAAAAGCGCAGGAAAATCTGATCACTGAAAGTGGAAAAAAATATCCATGCGCCACTTCAACCCATTGTTAAAGGTGAACCGTATTAAATGAGGCCGAGGTTGCAGTACCTACAGCTTCCACAGGATGTCTAGAGTCTTCTCATTTGCTTCGGATTTGATTCTTGGTAGAACCGACCCAAGGGAACCGATTCCCTCCGACCTCCAACTTGATGTATTGGTTGAGTTTTTTCCGGACATTTTTTCCAGACGACCACCTATCGAATTTACATCGCCTCCTGATGATTTTTATCGCTTATTAACGTGTACTAATACCTAAAGTTGCATTACAAAAGTATTTCGAAGTGTTTTGTGAAAGTTTATCGTCGACATTTTAACTTTTAAAAAATGACGTTACGTTATGAAACTCTATTTTTTTCCGTTTATCACACAGTCTTCATAGATCGATATCTAGGCTATATATGGACCGATTTAATCGAAAAAAAGACCCAGTATTGATTATGGGACATCAAGGAGTGCCAAGAAAGAAGATGGTCAAAGGTAATGAATGTTTTATATTTTAATGTGCGGTTTGTGTAGCGCCGACTATGCTAATTCTTTTGTTTACATCCCCTACGGGTCTTTTGGGGTGTTACATGCTATCAGATAATAGCTTCTCATGCTTTCGCCGAAAAGCATTTTAAAAATCTGACTTGGTGCCTGGATTCACAACGAGTGTAGCTTTAATTCAATACCCTGCATGTGTATTTTAATGAACGTTTGCGTTTTAACTAATACTATTAGCGTTTAGCGTAGCGCATTTGCATTTCCAGAGCTCTAGTTGGGACGTCTGCGTCTCAAGTAGGAGCAAATGTGTGGAGGTTAAATATTTCTAAGAATATTTTTGCATTCCATGCGCCACGTTCCAGCTGAACGGGGGAGGGGTCGTTCCCAAAAGGGAACCCTAACCCGTCAACAGGGTTTACATA
Source organism: Oncorhynchus tshawytscha (assembly GCF_018296145.1). Classification (NCBI taxonomy): domain Eukaryota; kingdom Metazoa; phylum Chordata; class Actinopteri; order Salmoniformes; family Salmonidae; genus Oncorhynchus; species Oncorhynchus tshawytscha. Next base: position 34,410,751 of record NC_056438.1, read on the forward strand.
GAGAGTCTGGGAACATCAAACAAGTGGGGGGAAAGGAACCATATTTCGGTAATAGAACCAGTTGAAAATATGCGTTGGTAATTAAAACCTCTTGAAGCTAGGGGGCACAATTTTTATGTTTGGAAAAATAACGTTCCCAAAGTAAACAGCCTATTTCTCATGACCAGATCCTAGAATATGCATATAGTTGACAGATTAGGATAGAAAACACTCTAAAGTTTCCAAAACTGTAAAAATATTGTCTGTGAGTATAACAGAACTGCTATTGCAGACGAAAGCCTGAGGATAATTTAATCAGGAAGTGCCTCTTATTTTGAAACCTCCTATATGCGTTGCTGTCCATTTAAAGGGATATCAATCAGATTCCTTTTTCTGTGGATTCCCTAAGGTGTCAACAAACTTTAGACATAGTTTCAGGCTTTTATTTTGAAAAATGAGCGTGAAGGAGAGGTGGGGGCTCTCAGAGTGTGATGGTGTGCAATTGAGTGAAGCAGCCATTGTTCCTCCCGCTGTTATGGAAAAAGATACACACTCGGTTGATATACAGTATTATCGAGTATATATTTTAAACTACCTGCGGAATGATTATAAAAAACGTTTGACTTGTTTCTGTGGACATTATGAAGACTATTTGGAATTTCCGTCTGCGTTGTCGTGACCACTCTTTCCTGTGGATTTCTGAACATAACGCGACAAACAAACGTCGGTATTTTGGGTATAAAAATAATCTTTATGGAACAAAAGGAACATTTGCTGTGTAACTGGGAGTCTCGTGAGTGAAAACAACCGAAGATCATCAAAGGTAAACGGTTAATTTGATTGCTTTTCTGATTTTCGTGACCAAGCCTCCTGATGCTGAGTGTACATAATGCTATGCTAGGCTATCGATAAACTTACACAAACGCTTGGATTGCTTTTGCTGTAAAGCATAATTTCAAAATCTGAGACGACATGGTGATTAACAAAAGGCTAAGCTGTGTTTCAAAATATTGCACTTGTGATTTCATGAATATGAATATTTTCTAGTAATATTATTTGACTGTTGCACTATGCTATTCAGCGGTTGCAGACTAAAATTATCCCGCTACAGGGATTGGTAGCATCAAGAATTTAATGAATATGATGCCAGTTCGGTTGTCATCTGAGACATTATGACTGATGACAGGACGACAAACTGTATCTGGGAAAGTCTACACATTCTAGTTATCAGATTCACATGGAATTGTTGTGCAATTTAAATGTTTAAATATGACACTTTGTGAAATATTACACTTTCCAAATGAGAGAATTGGGTCTTCATAAGGTTAGAGCGCTGCTCAATCGGTAGCCCGCCCCTGTGAAGAGACATTGGTTATAAACTATGAAACACTCTCTCCCTCCACTTTATAAGCCCTTGACGAAAATGTAACCTTCTGTTCCGAGTACGCGAGGCCTGCAGCCTCTGCGTTTAAAAGGGCAAAGAACTTTCTGTTCCGGGTACATTAGGACGACGGTCCGGTGTCAGAAGGATTCACATAATAACTACAGAACTAAGCCAACCTCAGGGTGAGCTTTGGTTGCGAATGGTATGCACTTTGAACTCTTATTCACTACAGAAGTGATACCTCCTAGCCGTTGAGTAAGCAGCAGCCACTGTAACCATGGGCTAGAAAAGGACGGACGACCTATCCAGTCTAACACACAACGACGATACTACAACGTATACCATTTACCACCAGAGACATTCTTCCGAGGACAGCAAGATCTCTGTTGGGCAACACGGCCAGCATCTACGACCAACCTACCGAAGCGCAGCTCAGAGTAAATATTTATTGCATTTCCCTTTTCCAAATGGGCGGTAATTTTAGAATGCATAAGATACTGTATTTACGATAGCAGAGCTTCTCCCTTTGTTCCTCACTCTTCCCGCTCATTCACTCAAACCCAACCCCCTTTCCTTTGTGTAACAAGCCGTCATGTCGGCTCCGTCCACCAGGGACTCTTTCTGTATGACATCATTTGCATTCTGTGTATATGCAATTCTGTGTGATTAGTTAGGTATTTAGTAAATAAATAATTAAACCCAATTTTGTATTGCTTATTCAACTTGTTAGCCAGAGTTTGAAGAATTTACAACTTTCAGATGAGACTTACATAAGGTGATTAATATTGACTGCTATTTATGTAAAATATTACTAGGTCTTTAAGAGTTTATTCGGAAGATAACAGATCTATAAACACTCTTTCGTGGTGCCCCGACTTTCTAGTTAATTACATTTACATGATTAGCTCAATCAGGTAATATTAATTACAGAGAGGATTTTATAGAATAGCATGTCATATCACTTAATCCAGCATAGCCAAAGACACGACAACACACATCCTCTCCCTCAACGTCAGCAAGACAAAGGAGCTGGAAACGGACGACCGAGCGCGCCCCCATTCACATTGACTGGGCTGTGGTGGAGCGGGTCGAGAGTTTCAAGTTCATTGGTGTCCACATCACTAAGAGGACACGACAATGCCTCTCCTCCCTCAAGAGGCTGAAAAGATTTGGCATGGGTGCTCAGATCCTCAAAAAGTTATACAGCTCTACTGGCTGCATCACTGCTTGGTATGGCAAGTTCTTGGCATCCAACCTCAAGGCGCTACAGAGGGTAGTGTGTACAGCCCAGTACCTCACTCCCTGCCATCCAGGACCTCTATACCAGGTGGTATAAGAGGAAGGCCCTAAAAATTGTTAGACTCCAGCCACCAAAGTCATAGACTGTCCTCTCTGGAAGTCAGGAATCAACTGGGCGCTGAATACCTTTACCCCTAAACCATAAGACTGCTAAATAGTTAGTTAAAAAGTTTACCAAAGATGCTACCCGGACTATCTGCATTGACCTTTTTGCACTAACTTTTTTGTCTCATCACATACTTTGTCACTTTCTTCCTAGTTATACAGTGCATTTGGAAAGTATTTAGACCCCTTCCCCTTTTCCACATTTTGTTACGTTACAGCCTTATTCTGAAATGGATTAAATTTAAAAATCCTAATCAACCTACATACAATACCCCATAATGACAAAGCAAAAACAGGATTTCGAAGTATTCAGACCCTTTGCTATGAGACTCAAAATTGAGCTCAGGTTCATCCTGTTTCCATTGATCATCCTTGAGATGTTTCTACATAGACATGATTTGGAAAGGTAAACACCTGTCTAATATAAGGTCCCTCAGTTGACAGCGCATGTCAGAGCAAAAACCAAGCCATGGGGCTCAAAGGAATTGTCCGTAGAGCTCCGAGACAGAATTGTGTCGAGGCACAGATCTGGGGAAGGAATCCAAAACTTTTCTACAGCATTGAAGGTCCTCAAGAACACAGTGGCCTCCATTATTCTTACATGGAAGAAGTTTGGAACCACTAAGACACTTCCTAGAGCTGGCTGGCCGCCCAGCCAAACTGAGCAATCGGAGGAGAAAGGCCTTAGACAGGGAGGTGACCAAGATCTCGTCCCTCTGACAGAGCTCTAGAGTTCCTCTGTGGAGATAGAACCTTCCAGAAGTACAACCATCTCTGCAGCACTCCACCAATCATGCCTTTAGTGTAGAGTGGCCTGACAGAAGCTTCTCCTCAGTAAAAGGAACATGACAGCCCGCTTGGAGTTTGCCAAAAGGCACCTAAAGGACTCTCAGACCATGAGAAACAAGATTCTCTGGTCTAATGAAACTAAGATTGAACTCTTTGTCCTGAATGCCAGGCGTCACGTCTGGAGGAAACCTGGCACCATCCCTACAGTGAAGCATGGTGGTGGCAGCATCATGCTGTGGGAATGTTTTTTACGGCAGGGACTGGGAGACTAGTCAGGATTGAGTGAAACAGAGCAAAGTACAGAAGGTTCACCTTCCAACAGGACAACGATCTATAACGGCTGTCTAATACATGCACACTGGATCTGATCAACAAAGATTTCGCTACCTGCTTTTACATGACCATTCACTCTGGTTTGGATTTTTGACATCTCATTTTACCGTTCTGGTTAGCGAAATCACTTTCATGGTTTTGTTTTCGCCCAACGGTTATTTTATAATCTATTGTTGCCCTGGATGTCTGCCTAGTTGAGGGCCTCTCTTCGGCCTCCTCCTGTTACCTGCTGCACTGCTCCCTGCCTGCCCTGGTCTGTCTCTCCCAGTCTGGTACAGGTGCCCCCGTGTCTCTCTCACTCTCTCCCTCCCTCCCTCCCTCAAGCTTTGCTCGTCTACATCACACGCATACATCGCTGACTTTTTTACTGATCTGCTGTTGGACTATTTGATTAGTGATTGGTGCGATGTTTATTATTTAGGAACTTTTTTATTTGAAGTCGTAGCTCATTTAATATGAGGGCTACATATCTTTTCACTTTCTATGTGCTTAGTGCTGTGTTAATTGATAGGGCAATAAACAAACATGCTGATGTTGCTAATTTTGCTGTTATCTACCTGGCTTTTACAGTGTTGGAGATACTTTTGGAGCCCGTTGCTCTGTGAATGAGGAAATATATGACTGTTTCTCCCTCGTATTTTGGGAGAAACCACAAGCTTGCTCTGTAAATGTTGTAACCCTGATCTAGACTTGCCATTATCTTGCTGCTTCTACCGTCTGGAAATGTGCAATCTAACCCAGGTCCTGACATTTTTACACCTGCCGAATTTAGTAGCAGAGTGGCATGAAGTTTCTGCATATGAATGTAAGAAGTCTTCCTTCGAAGTTTGATTTTGTGAATATATGGATAAAAACTGCAGACCCTGACATTTATGCCTTCTGAAACTTACGTCAAAAAATATTCTACAGACAGAAATATTGGCATAAATGGTTCCAATGTGTTTTGCGCAGATTGTAACTCTAAGAGTGGTGGTGTTGCTGTACATGTAAAAAAGACAAGTTCATGGCGGTCGTTATGACTTCGGTTACTAAACCTAAGCAATTTGAATATCTGTCTTTGAACCTAAACCTCGGCTCATCTTTAAATATTATTGTATCTTGTTGTTATAGACCATCTCCTACTGCTGGCTCTAAGGAATATATTTTCAAATTGTTATCACAGCATGTCAATCTTGAGTTTGATGTGTGATCTGTATCAGGACTGGTTAACATTATCTCTGATCAACTAAACATTCTATGCAATACCTATAATCTCACTCCGATTGTCAACAGTGTAACTAGGTTGAATGTAAAGTATCCTCTGAAATCCTCTTTGATGTGATCTTAACCAATACTCCTCATCGTTTTAATGCTTCTGGTATTTTTGCAAATTACATTAGTGATCACTGTGCTATTACCTGTGTGGGAAATGGTAAAATTCCTAAGCGATATCCACGTGTCATTACGAAAAGAAACTGTAAGCAGTTTGATATTAAAGTTTTTTATTTTTTACATGATGTATTGAATGGAATAGAATTTAATTAGTCCCGGATGTTGAACCAGCCTTTTCTTACTTCCACAATGCATTCCAGGATGTATCCAATAGGCAATGCCCTTTAAAGAAATTCAGGATTAAGGGCAGAGAGAACCCTTGGTTTACTAATGAACTGACTAAAATCATAAGGGAACGAAATGCTATGTGGGCTAAAGCAAGACGGTCTGGTACGGCGGATGTCGCTATGACCCAAAAACTGAAAGCAGACCACTACCTTAAATATACTTCGGTTTCGAGCCCAGGGTCTGTCGCAGCCGGCCGCGACCTGGAGACCCATGAAGCGGCACACAATTGTCCCAGCATTGTCCGAGTTAGTGGAGGGTTCGGCCGGCCGTGATGTCCTTGTCCCATTGCTCTCAAGCGGCTCCTGTGGCGGGCCGGAGGCATGCACGCTGACATGCTTCAACAAAGTACTGAGTTAAGGGTCTGAATACTTATGTAAATGTAATATTTAAAAAAAAATACATTTGCAAACATTTCTAAAAACTTTACTTTGTCATTGTGGGGTATTGTGTGTAGATTGATGAGGAAAAACACATTTTAATCCATTTTTAGAATAAGGCTGTAACGAAATGTGGAAAAAGTCCAGGGGTCTCAATACTTTCCAAATGCGCTGTATGTACATACAGTGCCTTGCGAAAGTATTCGGCCCCCTTAAACTTTGCGACCTTTTGCCACATTTCAGGCTTCAAACATAAAGATATAAAACTGTGTTTTTTTGTGAAGAATCAACAACAAGTGGGACACAATCATGAAGTGGAACGACATTTATTGGATATTTCAAACTTTTTTAACAAATCAAAAACTGAAAAATTGGGCGTGCAAAATTATTCAGCCCCTTTACTTTCAGTGCAGCAAACTCTCTCCAGAAGTTCAGTGAGGATCTCTGAATGGTCCAATGTTGACCTAAATGACTAATGATGATAAATACAATCCACCTGTGTGTAATCAAGTCTCCGTATAAATGCACCTGCACTGTGATAGTCTCAGAGGTCTGTTAAAAGCGCAGAGAGCATCATGAAGAACAAGGAACACACCAGGCAGGTCCGAGATACTGTTGTGAAGAAGTTTAAAGCCGGATTTGGATACAAAAAGATTTCCCAAGCTTTAAACATCCCAAGGAGCACTGTGCAAGCGATAATATTGAAATGGAAGGAGTATCAGACCATTGCAAATCTACCAAGACCTGGCCGTCCCTCTAAACTTTCAGCTCATACAAGGAGAAGACTGATCAGAGATGCAGCCAAGAGGCCCATGATCACTCTGGATGAACTGCAGAGAGCTACAGCTGAGGTGGGAGACTCTGTCCATAGGACAACAATCAGTCCTATATTGCACAAATCTGGTCTTTATGGAAGAGTGGCAAGAAGAAAGCCATTTCTTAAAGATATCCATAAAAAGTGTCGTTTAAAGTTTGCCACAAGCCACCTGGGAGACACATCAAACATGTGGAAGAAGGTGCTCTGGTCAGATGAAATCAAAATTGAACTTTTTGGCAACAATGCAAAATGTTATGTTTGGCGTAAAAGCAACACAGCTCATCACCCTGAACACATCATCCCCACTGTCAAACATGGTGGTGGCAGCATCATGGTTTGGGCCTGCTTTTCTTCAGCAGGGACAGGGAAGATGGATGGAGCCAAATACAGGCCCATTCTGGAAGAAAACCTGATGGAGTCTGCAAAAGACCTGAGACTGGGACGGAGATTTGTCTTCCAACAAGACAATGATCCAAAACATAAAGCAAAATCTACAATGGAATGGTTCAAAAATAAACATATACAGGTGTTAGAATGGCCAAGTCAAAGTCCAGACCTGAATCCAATCGAGAATCTGTGGAAAGAACTGAAAACTGCTGTTCACAAATGCTCTCCATCCAACCTCACTGAGCTCGAGCTGTTTTGCAAGGAGGAATGGGAAACAATTTCAGTCTCTCGATGTGCAAAACTGATAGAGACATACCCCAAGCGACTTACAGCTGTAATCGCAGCAAAAGGTGGCGCTACAAAGTATTAACTTAAGGGGGCTGAATAATTTTGCACGCCCAATTTTTCAGTTTTTGATTTGTTAAAAAAGTTTGAAATATCCAATAAATGTCGTTCCACTTCATGACTGTGTTCATGATTGTGTCCACTTGTTGTTGATTCTTCACAAAAAAATACAGTTTTATATCTTTATGTTTGAAGCCTGAAATGTGGCAAAAGGTCGCAAAGTTCAAGGGGGCCGAATACTTTCGCAAGGCACTGTATCTACCTCAATTACCTCGTACTCCTGCATATCAACCTGGTAATGGTATCACTTGTAAATAGCCAAGTTATTGTGACTCCTGGTGTATTTATTATTACGTGTTTTACTTTTCTACTATTTCTCTTTTATTTCTCTCTGCATTGTTGGGAAGGGCCCGTAAGTAAGCATTTCACTGTTATTCTAGACCTGTTATTTATGAAGTAGGTGTCTAATGCGATTTGATTTGATTTTGCATTCACTCACATTTGACCGCTGCCCCAACTGCAATGGTAATATAGATAAGTGCATATACCGATACTATTTAGTAGTCCAACAGCACAAGCAACGAATGAATGTTTGAACACGTTCTTCTTGGCCATGGACATTCTGAAGTACCAGCCAGAGGGAAACAAAGAAGCAATCAGATTTTTAATACACCGAAGACAACAACCTATTAACTTGATAAGGGAAAGCAAAAAAACTTTATTTGAAAGCATCCTCGAGAAGGAGCGCTTGAGATGGAGACCTGTGTGTAATGGATGGATTTGACGGATGGGTTGCAAAAGAAATCCTGGCATTGCAGGGAACAACTTGCTTTGGCTGTTTTACAGCCTCATACATTAGTAGCAGTAATAATAATAATAATAAACGATTACTACTTTAATATTCTGCACAGGCCGATTAGGCTATTTCAAAAACTTCACACGACCAGGAGTCAAAAGCCACCTACTGGGCAAAAAAATGTCTGAGTGCATGGATTATTTGAACAATAATGTTGTGTGGAGCTGTTTTTATTAGCGGGAAGAAGTTTAATTAATGTCTAATTGTGGTAAAGAAAAGTGTCATAGTACATAAGAGCATATTTAGCAATCAGGGCATTTGAAGTTGAGCAGAGATCTTTATGCCTTCTGCAAAACCTGGTCTGATGTGGCAAAGAAGATTTGTCCTGTCCCTTTGGGGATGTAGATAAACAGTATTTTAAGGGACTGCAGATAACCAGCGTGGAGCTGTTTTTACGCACCAATAATCTGTCTTTGCTTTTGGTGATATCACCATTGTGCATGCCCTCGGTGACTGTCTGTTCATTACAGCCAAAAGCTGTTTTTGTGTGGTTTGTAGTGAGTCTTTTAAAAAACATCCGATCATTCAGTTTCATGAGTATTTCAGTCTTATAGACAGTGTAGTCTTGTACAATAACAGCGGATAGAGCGGATATACTATAGAGGTGCAATTCTGGAGATTTAAGGGCTTGTTTCTCAGCGCAGGTAAAGTTATTTCTGACATAGGCCTCTAGCTTGGATATGTCTTTACGCACCAGTCTGTAGTACGTATCCACAGCTGGGTCAATAGGCCCAGTTGGGATGAAAATAGATGGAGCCCTAAACACACTTTTTGTGTGGAGAGAGGGTTGCAATTTTTAAAGAACAGTTTTAGATGCAATGTGAGTATGAATTACTGGTCGAAATGCGTTGCAGTTGTGCGTCCTGATATTCAGGCTGATTTGCTCCTATATGTATTATTTTGAATATATTTTCCGTAAATAGTTCCCACAAGTATATTACTGTAAGGGTTGTCGTCTGTGGAAGAAGGAGAGGACCAAAGCGCAGCGTGGTTAGTGTTCATCTTTTTAATAAGAAACTGAACACTTCAAAAATACAAAACAACAAAGTGACAACCGAAACCGTTCTATCTGGTGCAGACACACAAAGACTGAAAATAACCACCCACAAAACACAAAGGAAAACAGGCTACCTAAATTCTCAATCAGGGACAACGATAGATGATAGCCTCTGATTGAGAACCATATCAGGCCAAACACAGAAATAGAAAATATAGAAAAACTAAGACTGCCCACCCCAACTCACGCCTTGACCATACTAAATAAAGACAAAACAAAGGAATAAAGGTCAGATCGTGACAATTATACCATACTGACAGCCTACTTGTTTTCTTTCTCCAATCATCAAAAAAATGAATATTTCCCAATAGACACTAAGAAATGTCAACATGTTTAATAAATAGCATCCACACACAGGGGCGGCTTCATCGCAATGTATTTTTTAAATTTAATTTAAAATATATTACATTCTCCTTTCTTTTGTTTAAATTCTGGCTATATTCCCACTGATTTTCCTTCATGTAATTAAGCTTTTTACATGTATTTGTATCTCTTTATTATAAAAAATAATAGTAATAATGATGATATTTCATTTGTAGAGTGCAATTCCTATGCTCAATGCAAATTTGAAGCTTGTTGGTGTTTGCTTCTGTACGCAAGTCATTTGACCACTCGTTTTGAGGTGATTTTATTCCCTTTATTTATGAAAAGAAGTTGATACTGGCCTTTACTATTTATGATTTTTTTCTGATATTTTAGCTTATTTAACCTTTATTTAACTAGGCAAGTCAGCTAAGAACAAATTCTTATTTACAAAGACGGCCTACCCTGGCCAAACCCTAACCCAGATGGCTCTGGGCCAATTGTGCGCAGCCCTATGGGACTCCCAATCACGGCCGGTTGTGATACAGCCCGAGATACAGTGCCTTAGACTGTTGTGCCACTCGGGAGCCCAGGTATTTATATGTTGAATGCACCGAGCTGTTTGAACTACTGGCATATAACTCTATTCCACATCAAGTAACTCATGCAAGCAGTAAAATTAGATTTCAAAAACGGATAAAAATACCCCTTATGGAACAGCGGGGACTGTGAAGCAACACAAACTTATGCATACAAACACACGATTACATACACACTATACACACACATTCTTAATGTGTTGTGAAATCTGCTATGAATGTATTGTATTTTAAAAAATTGTATAACTGCCTTAATTTTGCTGGACCCCAGGAAGAGTAGCTGTTGCCTTGGCAGCAGCTAATGGGTATCCATAATAAAAACAAATACAACATAGAAGACAAGCCCACCCTCTCAGTTGTGCCATTTAATGTGGAGCACTGCCTATATAAATGTACCCTTTATGTACATCACGTGATAAATTGGGTGCTAAGAAGGCAGGCTTTAAGGAAATATTGTATATATAACATTTTAATCACAAAAACTGTAAAAAGGATGTGAGGAAGTGTTGTATTGCGAATGTTTTTCTAATGTTGTCATGTTTTTCTAATGATCCCATGTGGCTCAGTTGGTACAGCATGGCACTTGCAATGCCAGGGTTGTGGGTTTGATTCCCAAGAAGGACGTTGTGAAAAAATATCTACTCTCAATACTGTAAGTTGCTTTAGATAAGAGCATCTGCTGAACTGCAATGCAAACTAATCATAAAATAGGGACATTTAACACACAACTGTTTGGACCAGCAAGTTTTTCTCAAGTGGATTTATATTCCTTCATGTGATTGACATTTAAAGGTATTTGCAGGTCTAAATGTTATGCAAACAGTATATCCTTTCAATATTTCCAGTTTTTAAGTATTTGGCAGCAGCCTAATTTCACATTGCTTTGTTTGGCTGCACTTTTACTATGCCTTTTACATGTAGTAACCCTTTAAACATAATTTCACTGAATTATTACACTATGTATTTAGATGTTTGTTTTCTGACCTTTGTAAACAGTCTATGTTTGTTTAAGGAGTGACTGCATTCCACACACACTACTACAATGTGACTGTTTTTGAATACCATTTTTTATTTTGAGACCTATAAGTACTGCTGTAATGTCCATATTTTCGTTAGGAATTACACTGGCCCCTCAAAACATTTATAAAGTATAAATATCCCTAAAATTACAGACTGCAACAATACTTTACTAATGATTAGTAAATTGTTTATAAGGTCCTTCATCAAGTTGTTTAAAAATGTGTGAATAAGTAACTTACATTAATAAATAGTGAGCAAAATGTTTCTAAATGCCTTATCAATGGTTTATTACTGAACAGTATTCTAAAGTATTACCATGTTTCCCATAGAATTGTTCAACTGTAAACTAATCTGGGACAAATACAAAAATTAGGAAAATCATGATTACTGTGTGAAACGAACGGTTTGAGTGAAAAATATGCCTTGTTTTTGAAAGGCATGGGAAAACCAGTGGGCTGGTTTGACACAAAGCGTCCTACAAAGACCTGCCCCTTTATTGTTGGAATGGAGTATAACTAGATGAGCTGTCTTAATGTTAAATGGTCCCATATTAACTCAAAAAGCATCCAACCAGGAAATGTAGAATAACCGAAGTGCAACAATAAGGACCACTTACACGCAAAGAAAGAGTGTTAAGTGTTAACGATGCCTGCCTTATTTTCTTGGCTTCTGCTTTCACTAGCTACTTCAGCTCATTTCCACTGTTTCACAAATGGCTCACATTAAGCTGTTGCTCCTTTCTAGAGCCAGGCTCTCTCTATCAAGTTTCAGGAGTAAACACAAAGGAAGGAAGGTTAAGTTGAATTTACATACCTTCTCCCCGACTTCACCTTTTTGCCCATCTTCTCCCATGTCACCCTGTGTGCAAAACAGCAGACAAGCAATTATATTTACCAAGTATCTTGAAATGGCTTATTCATAATTTACAAACAGATAAGAACATTGAAAATTAAATAGAATAATTGTGGCTATTCAGACTAGAACACATGTTCTAGTACATAGTAGCTGTTAACAAATGGCAGTTGACACCAGGCAAGGCTCAGTAACACACTGAGCCTTGGTGCTGATTTCACATCTTGGTTTCTGTAGTCTCATCCATAGTCTCGACTAGCATGAGAAACACAACTGTTGACAAATTTGAGCGCATTGAACAGATTGCCCCTGACCTAAGGGTACCACTTCGCTGAGAGGTAGTGAGAAGGGGCCACATCCCTTTGGGCATGCTACTGTAAATAAGGCCTTCTCTGTGATTGGGGTGATGGTGCCAATGAGCTGACGAGTAACCACATCCCCACCTACCTCCCTGGCCCAGGGGACGGGTTGAGAGTTTTCACCTCCTTCTCGCACCCAGCCAATGATAGCAAATCAAATCATTAGACTGGGAGGGAGCTGGGACTTTTGTTTGCCCAGCATCACCACTGCATAGCCTCCAAATCTTGGCTGATTAGGTTCCACCAAGACCTTGCAACAAGCTTGGTCCTATGACTCAACATAATTGACTCTGCTGATGTTCGGAAACTTCGAGGGATTTGTGACATGCCGTCTGAAAACGGTTTGGTTCTAACATCACAATTTTGTCTTGAGTTTAGATATAAAGTGATTCAATGGAACCTTTCTATAAAATGTGACTTGTTTCAGGAAACTAGACATATGTTGCATGTCAGGAGAAGCATTTGAACGTTTACATAATTTTTTTTGTTTTTTTTTGGCAGAAATGCCTTTTGGAAAATGTGAAATTTCATGTGATTTAATGAGAACTTGTATTCCGAGTCTAGTCACAGAAAAAGTCAGGAACCTTCCCACTAGCCATGATTTGGCTGAGATAATTGATGGGCTGGACATGCCAGGAGATGAGTTTGGAATGGTCTGCCATGTAGCATGCTTCTGTCTATAACGTGAGCTACTCAGTATGTGCCGTTTTTGAAAGATATAACGTAAGCCGTCGAACTACAAAAGTTTTGTAACTTTTCTCAACATTGATGCCCTGAATTTAGCAGGCACTATCAACAGATCAGTTGGAAAAAGTGATGGGCTACTTTCTGCACAAGCTACGGTCAGTGTGAACCGGAGTGACTAGACACAACACTAGCAAACAAGATGTAGCTACAAACAAAATGGAGTTAAATGGTTCCAGTCTGCCAGTTAGCTTGCTAACATTGAACCTAGTTGGTTAGCTATTTAGCTACCTGCAGATTAATAATACAGCTATGACAATATTTGTATTGGTAGTAGTATGAGTTGGGATTATGCCCGGTACATTGTTTTGCTAGCTTTTGTCTAAACAAAAGACTCCACTTAGCCAGATGATTACATGACCCATCAAGTTAGCCAGGTGTGTCTGGTGGTGATTACAGCCCTCTCCTGTATTTCATGAACATGTGTACATGTCTAGACAACAGTGACCAATCCACTTATCTAGATGTGGCTGGGGGTGGTGAAGTGTGTCAGGTAAGAATCGTCTAATAATTGTAAAATTGTATTTAAAGAAATGTGAACACTTTCTGTTTTTGAGATTGCTACTATGCAAGTAAGCATTTCACTGTACCGTTTACATCTTCTGTATCCTGTGCAAGTGACAAATAAATGTAGATTTTAATTTGATATAGTGTGTGTTTACCAGAGACCAAAAATGTGAAGAATAACATAACCTGCACCAAAGTCAGATTACGATGTAGGCCAAGGACTAGATATATTTTTTTCCTTATTGTAGTCTATTTACCTTTACCACTTTTAGTCTTGAAATCTTTGCTTAGCTACTCACTCTGTTTAGCACATGGCCTCACATGTGAATCCTAAAAGAGATGGGTGGGGCTAAGGCTAAATGATGATGAATGGGTGTAGACAAAGAAGAGCTCTCCAGTAGGTGAACCAAAACATTCAATGGCCATTTTCTCAAAAGTGTTTATCAACTTTCAAGCAGAATGACTTTCCCATTGTTCTTCAACCGCAGTGCATGATACACAATTTTCTAGCTCTGTCTCTACTTTTAACCAATGTAAAAAACACAATTTATATATATATATTTATATATATATATTTTTATATATTTATATATTTATATATATATATATTTTTTTTTATACATAAGGCGGTCAATTACAAATGACAACACTACAAATTTTAAAACATGTTTCAGTCATTTAGTAGACATTCTTATCCAGTGACTTACAAGAGCAATTAGGGTTAGGTGCATTGGGTACATTGCCAGATTCTTAACCTAATCTGCTCTGCTATTCAAACAAACAACCTTTTGTTTACTATGCTACCTGCCTTCCAATTGAATGGTGCAGTTTAAAACTAATTTATTACGCCTGTTCATGACTTATATAATGCTACAGTGTAAAGTAGGAAAATCAAGGTAACTGTTCCGCTAAACTACAAAGGATGGTTTAGTTCACTGTTACTCTAAACCAGGGCTGGCCAATCCTGGTTCCAGGTTTCCATCCTAGGTATTCACTTCTGGTTTTCATTCTCTCCTTCTAATCAGGGACTAATTCAGACCTGGGACACCAGGAAGTGCAATTAACTACCAGGTAGAATGACAAACGGAAGAGTTTCGGCCGGTGCAGATCTCCAATTGACCTCCATGCACGATTAAAAACCCTTGAGACCAATATAACAAAACTGTTGACACAAGATCATATAACATTATTACATAATAGATTTTATATCCCCAAGAAACTAAATATAATGTTGCATAGAGGGGTGGGTTGAACATGAAGTTTGACAATTAAAATCAAGTCTTTACCTTTTCACCTCGCTCTCCCATTTCACCCTATTGGAAAAGAATGCAGATGGTGTTAAACACACAAAGGATGTGGGAATGTTGAGTTAAGGAAAATTATGGCAGCCAGTCCCAGATCATATCTGGGGTTAAATTCTGGTCCCTCCTTAGATCAGAGTAGGCTGGTGGGAGGACGGGCTCGTTGTAATGGCTGGAATGGAATTGTATCAAACACAAACATGCAAACCACATGTTTGACTCCATCCCATTAATAACATTCCAGCCATTGCTATGAGCCTGTCCTCATATAGCTCCTCCCACCAGCCTCCTCTGCCTTAGATACCCTCTTGAGGTGCTGGCACAGGGGTACTAATTTCTCCTAAGTGGCCATTTTCTCTTTTCTCCCTCACTCACCTGTCCATCTCCTCATTTGAATTTCATGTCACTCAAGTTTAAGAATGTTGTCATCTATCACCCAAAAGGTCCCCTTAGAGTTCCTCAATGAGCTTAACCTTGATAAACTCATTTCCTGATGATGGCTCTTCATACTTGGCGACTTCAACCTCCCAACATCTGCCTTCGATTAATTTATTTCCAACACTTTCTTTTCCCTCCTTGCCTTGTTTGACCTTTCCCAGTCTCCTCCCACTCACAAGGCAGGCAGTACACTTGTAAGTTGGTGTTTTGAAGATAACCCTCTAGTGGTGTGGGGCCTGTGCTTTGGCAAAGTGGGTGGGGTTATATCCTGCCTGTTTGGCCCTGTCCGGGGGTATCATCAGATGGGGCCCCAGTGTCTCCTGACTCCTCCTGTCTCAGTCTCCAGTATTTATGCTGCTGTAGTTTGTGTCGGGGGGCTAGGGTCAGTCTGTTATATCTGGAGTATTTCTCTTGTCTTATCCGGTGTCCTGTGTGAATTTAAGTATGCTCTCTCTAATTCTCTTTTTCTTTCTCTCTCTCTCTCTGAGGACCTGAGCCCTAGGACCATGCCTCAGGACTACCTTGATGACTCCTTGCTGTCATCCCTGCTCCAGCACTACTCCAGTATCCACCAGCTGTGCAACGCAGGAACGCACGAACTGGAACACATCGTGGGCCAGGCCACGGCTCAGCACATACGCAACTTCTTCCACGACCCATTGGTCTGACTCTGACCAAACGCCACAGCTCATTGACAAATAAATACTTGTTTATACTTGACTCTGACCAAACTCTGATGACTCCTTGCTGTCCCCAGTCCACCTGGCCATGCTGCTGCTCCAGTTTCAACTGTTCTGCCTGCGGTTATGGAACCCTGACCTGTTCACCGGATGTGCTACCTGTCCCAGACCTGGTGTTTTCAACTCTCTAGAGACAGGAGGAGCGGTAGAGATGCTCTCAATGATCGGCTATGAAAAGCCAATTGACATTTACTCCTGTGATTATTAGTATTTGACCATGTTGGTCATTGATGAACATTTGAACATCTTGGCCATGTTCTGTTATAATCTCCACCCGGCACAGCCAGAAGAGGACTGGCCACCCCTCATAGCCTGGTACCTCTCTAGGTTTCTTCCTAGGTTTTGGCCTTTATAGGGAGTTTTTCCTAGCCACTGTGCTTCTACACCTGCGTTGCTTGCTGTTTGGGGTTTTAGGCTGTGTTTCTGTACAGCACTTTGTGGTATCAGCTGATATAAGAAGGGCTATATAAATATATTGCCCCGGGAGCTTCGTTCCCATCTGTAGGCTCACTCCCTGCCTCTCCTTTTTCCTCCTGCGGTGTGCCACAGTCCTCCATTTGTGGCCTGCACAGCTGGTTGGCCCCGAATTGGTGCGATCAGCGTCGGCATGCCCAGCCCGGGTACTCCCAGCAGAGAGAGTCAACGTAGCGGGACGTACCTCCACTCTATCACCAACCCCCCGGGTAGACCTCCCAGGATATCACAATGTTAAGAGCCATATTCGTGTAAAGGATTTCGTGTCTAATACTGTCAAAGTGTTGCGGTTGCAAGTTCACCTACCTCATCTAAAGCCTCTTATTTTGGGGCGCTGCTATAGGCCAAGTGCTAACAGTCAGTATCTGGATAATATGTGTGCAATGCTTGATAATGTGTGTGATGTTAGGTATATTTTCTGGCTGACCTGAATATAGACTAGTTTTCATCAAATATAGACTAGTTTTCATCAAGCTGGCCACTGAAGAGGAAGCTTCTCACTGTAACCAGTGCCTGTAATATGGTTCAGGTTATCAATCAACCTACCAGAGTGTTTACAAATAGTACAGGAACAAAATCATCCAGGTGCATTATTTATTTTTTACACCTGGTGTAGAACTTTGTTATAAAGCAGTGTCCACAACCATTGGAGAGAAATGAGGAAAAGGGAGTTGCAAATAAGTCTGGCTGCTCATGTGATTGGCAGACATATTGTAAATTGAGAAATTGTGTGACTAAATTGAACAAAATAGAATAATGAATTGTGTTGTGAAACTAAGATAGCTGAAATAAAGTGATGGAAAAAAGCTTTGGAGTACTTTAAATGACATTATGGGTAGAAAGACCAATCAAACTTTTTTTTCATAGAACCAGATGGCTCATTTATCACAAAACCTTTTGCCAATGCTAATTATTTAAACAACTATTTCATTGGCAACATGGGCAAACTTTGGCATGACGTGCCAACAACAAACTGTGAGCCATTCATGCATAAAAAACCTAATACTGATAAAAATGCATTGTAATTTAGAATTGGGTAAAGTTCATGTGGGAGAGGTGGAAAAAGAGAAATCAATAACGAGAAACCACCTGGTATTGACAACCTAGATGGGAAATGACTGAGGATGGTAGCAGACTATATCACCCCTCCTATTTGCCACATCTTCAATCTGAGCCTGGACAATTACTTGTGATTCCGCTACCCAAGAAAGGTAACGCTTCCTTTACTGGCTCTAACAGCCAATCAATCAGCTGCTAGTTCTTAGCAACATGTTAAAAACATTGTATTTGACATGTACTGCACTGATGCAAACGTCTAATGTTTGGCTGAAAGACATGTAGAATAAGAAGATTGTGAGAGCTGTATTGTTAGATTTTAGTGCAGCCTTTGATATTGTTGACCATTTGTTTTTGAAAAATGATTTATCGAATAGAACACGAAGGGCTTTCTTTAACGTAAAACATGTAAAGTGTGGTATTCTCCAAGAGAGCTGTCTTGGACTCTTTCAATTTTTCTAATGATCTACCACAAGCCAGAAAAACAAAGTATGCAGATGATTCAACACTATACATGTCAGCATCGACAGCTCGTGAAATAACTAGCTGTAGCACTAACTGTAGCGCTGTCTTAGGCGTTTCAAGGTACGGATATTGCAATATTTTGCCTTGGCCACATCAGCAGCCCTCATGCCTCCTTACAGCATGCTTAAGGCACGTTCACACAGATGAGCAGGGACCCTAGCCATCATTCTTTAGGTGTATTTCAGAGTCAGTAGAAAGGCCTCTTTAGTGTCCTAAGTTCTCATAACTGTGACCTTAATTGCCTACCGTCTGTAAGCTGCTAGTGTCTTAACGACCATTCCACAGGTGCATGTTCATTAATAGTTTTTGGTTGAACAAGCATGTGAAAGTGTTTAAACCCTTTACAATGAAGATCTGTGAAGTTATTTGGATTTTTACAATTTATCTTTGAAAGACAGGGTCCTGAAAAGGGGACGTTTCTTTTTTTGCTGAGTTTATTTTTAGGGATCACCGTTGGCTGCTGCTTCTTCCTTGGGTCCAAACACATTAAGGCACTTACATTACATATCAAACATAAGATAAAACATTACATCATATAACATTATTACACCACTACATATCTACAATACAAAATGTATAATACCACCATATAACAATATTTCAATGTACATGTGTGTAGATTGCGTGTGCTAACACTTGTGTGCATATGCGTGTGTTGACCTAGTGTGCGTCTTCACAGTTCCATCTACCGGCTTTTTAAATGTGATTCTACTGCTTGCATCAGTTACCTGATGTGGAGTAGAGTTCCATGTAATCATGGCTCTATGTAGTACTGTGCGGCTCCCATAGTCTCTTCTGGACTTGGGGATTGTGACGAGAACCTCTGGTGACATGTCTGTGATGTATGCATGGGTGTCCAAGCTGTGTGCTAGTAGTTTAAAGCTCGGTACATTCAGCTTGTCATTCAGCTTGTCAACACAAGTAGTGATGAATTCAATCTTTCTTCCACTTTGAGCCATGAGAGATTGACATGAATATCATTAATGTTAGCTCCCTGTGTATTTTTAAGGGCCAGCTGTGCTGCCCTGTTCTGAGCCAACTGTAATTTTCCTAAGTCCCTCTTTGTGGCACCTGACCACACGACTGAACAGTAGTCCAGGTGTGACAAAACTAGGACCTGTAGGACCTGCCTTGTTCGTGTTGTTAAGGCAGAGCACCGCTTTATTATGGAAAGACTTCTCTCCATCTTAGCTACCAAGCAGTTTAATCACCTCAACTTGCTCAATTCAACAGAAACTAAAACAAGAAGCTCCCACGCTGAGGTCTGTCCAACGCTGGTCCGACCAAGCTGACTCCACACTCCAAGACTGCTTCCATCACGTGGACTGGGAGATGTTTCGTATTGCGTCAGACAACAACATTGACGAATACGCTGATACGGTGTGCGAGTTCATTAGAACGTGCGTTGAAGATGTCGTTCCCATAGCAACGATTAAAACATTCCCTAACCAGAAACCGTGGATTGATGGCAGCATTCGTGTGAAACTGAAGGCACGAACCACTGCTTTTAATCAGGGCAAGGTGTCTGGTAACATGACTGAATACAAACAGTGCAGCTATTCCCTCCGCAAGGCTATCAAACAAGCTAAGCGCCAGTACAGAGACAAAGTAGAATCTCAATTCAACGGCTCAGACACAAGAGGCATGTGGCAGGGTCTACAGTCAATCACGGACTACAGGAAGAAACCCAGCCCAGTCACGGACCAGGATGTCTTGCTCCCAGGCAGACTAAATAACTTTTTGCCCGCTTTGAGGACAATACAGTGCCACTGACACGGCCTGCAACGGAAACATGCGGTCTCTCCTTCACTGCAGCCGAAGTGAGTAAGACATTTAAACGTGTTAACCCTCGCAAGGCTGCAGGCCCAGACGGCATCCCCAGCCACGCCCTCAGAGCATGCGCAGACCAGCTGGCCGGTGTGTTTACGGACATATTCAATCAATCCCTATACCAGTCTGCTGTTCCCACATGCTTCAAGAGGGCCACCATTGTTCCTGTTCCCAAGAAAGCTAAGGTAACTGAGCTAAACGACTACCGCCCTGTAGCACTCACATCCGTCATCATGAAGTGCTTTGAGAGACTAGTCAAGGACCATATCACCTCCACCCTACCTGACACCCTTGACCCACTCCAATTTGCTTACCGCCCAAATAGGTCCACAGACGATGCAATCTCAACCACACTGCACACTGCCCTAACCCATCTGGACAAGAGGAATACCTATGTGAGAATGCTGTTCATCGACTACAGCTCGGCATTCAACACCATAGTACCCTCCAAGCTCGTCATCAAGCTCGAGACCCTGGGTCTCGACCCCGCCCTGTGCAACTGGGTACTGGACTTCCTGACGGGCCGCCCCCAGGTGGTGAGGGTAGGCAACAACATCTCCTCCCCGCTGATCCTCAACACTGGGGCCCCACAAGGGTGCGTTCTGAGCCCTCTCCTGTACTCCCTGTTCACCCACGACTGCGGGGCCATGCACGCCTCCAACTCAATCATCAAGTTTGCGGACGACACAACAGTGGTAGGCTTGATTACCAACAACGACGAGACGGCTTACAGGGAGGAGGTGAGGGCCCTCGGAGTGTGGTGTCAGGAAAATAACCTCACACTCAACGTCAACAAAACTAAGGAGATGATTGTGGACTTCAGGAAACAGCAGAGGGAACACCCCCACATCCACATCGATGGAACAGTAGTGGAGAGGGTAGCAAGTTTTAAGTTCCTCGGCATACACATCACAGACAAACTGAATTGGTCCACTCACACAGACAGCATCGTGAGGAAGGCGCAGCAGCGCCTCTTCAACCTCAGGAGGCTGAAGAAATTGGCTTGTCACCAAAAGCACTCACAAACTTCTACAGATGCACAATCGAGAGCATCCTGGCGGGCTGTATCACCGCCTGGTATGGCAACTGCACCGCCCTCAACCGTAAGGCTCTCCAGAGGGTAGTGAGGTCTGCACAACGCATCACCGGGGGCAAACTACCTGCCCTCCAGGACACCTACACCACCCGATGCTACAGGAAGGCCATAAAGATCATCAAGGACATCAACCACCCGAGCCACTGCCTGTTCACCCCGCTGTCATCCAGAAGGCGAGGTCAGTACAGGTGCATCAAAGCTGGGACCGAGAGACTGAAAAACAGCTTCTATCTCAAGGCCATCAGACTGTTAAACAGCCACCACTAACATTGAGTGGCTACTGCCAACACACTGTCAATGACACTGACTCTACTCCAGCCACTTTAATCATGGGAATTGATGGGAAATGATGTAAATATATCACTAGCCACTTTAAACAATGCTACCTTATATAATGTTACTTATCCTACATTGTTCATCTCATATGCATACGTTGATACTGTACTCTATATCATCGACTGCATCCTTATGTAATACATGTATCACTAGCCACTTTAACTATGCCACTTGGTTTACATACTTATCTCATATGTATATACTGTACTCAATATCATCTACTGTATCTTGCCTATGCTGCTCTGTACCATCACTCGTTCATATATCCTTATGTACATATTCTTTATCCCCTTACACTGTGTATAAGACAGTAGTTTTTTTTGGAATTGTTAGTTAGATTACTTGCTCGTTATTACTGCATTGTCGGAACTAGAAGCACAAGCATTTCGCTACACTCGCATTAACATCTGCTAACCATGTGTATGTGACAAATAAAATTTGATTTGATTTAATTTACACATTATCCATTACAAGATTTAGTTGAGGTTTAGGGTTTAGTGAATGATTTGTCCCAAATACAATGCTTTTAGTCTGAAATATTTCAAAAACTAACTTATTTCTTGCCACCCATTATGAAACGAACTGAAACTTTTTGTTAAGTGTTGCAATCATTGCAGTCGCTGTAGTAGCTGACCTGTATAGTGTTGAGACATCCACATACATAGACACACTGGCCTAACTCAGAGTGCTGAAAGTCTGTTGTCAATTTGTTTACTGTAAAATAATACTGGAACTGGTCAAACACAATTTTTTTCAAAAGTTTACTCAGGGTTGGTAACAGGCTGATTGGTTGGCTGTTTGAACCAGTAAAGGGGGCTTTACCATTCTTGGGTAGCGGAATTACTTTTGCTTCCCTCCAGCACTGAGGGCACACACTTTCTAGTAGGCTTAAATTGAAGATATGGCAAATAGGGGTGGCAATATTGTCCGCTATAATATTGTACAAATCATTCCATGAGTACTAGACGTTAGCTGAATCTGGTAATGAATGATGTGGCTGTTATGAAAGTAGAGGCAACGAAACTTCTTTGTGTTATACCATAAACTGTCATTGTGAAGGCATATTGACTCTTGTTGTAAAGAAGTAGAAGTCTGTCTGCAAGAAAGAGGGGCTCTGCATTTTTAACACCACATTCTACCAAGCAAGTCCTGCAGGCTCTGGTTTTGTCACATCTTGCCCGGTTATACGGTCAGGTGCTGAAAAAACGACCTAGGAAAGCTGCAGCTGGCCCAGAACAGAGCAGTACGTCTTGCTTGTCACTGTAACCAAAGGGCTAATAGAAATATTGACTGCATTGCTTCTTGTTTTATGTCCCATAGGGCGGCGCACAATTGGCCCAGCGTCGCCCGGGTTTGGCCGGGGTCTGCCGTCATTGTAAATTATAATTTGTTCTCAACCGACTTGCCTAGTTAATTGACGGTTTAAAAAAAGAAAGAAAAAGAGAAATATTAGTGTTGAAAATTCCAAATTGTCTGTATAATCAACTTACAGTGGGGCAAAAACGTATTTAGTCAGCCACCAATTGTGCAAGTTCTCCCACTTAAAAAGATGAGAGAGGCCTGTAATTTTCATCATAGGTACACTTCAACTATGACAGACAAAATGAGAACATTTTTTAAATGAATTTATTTGCAAATTATGGTGGAAAATAAGTGTTTGGTCAATAACAAAGTTTATCTTAATACTTTGTTATATACCCTTTGTTGGCAATGACAGAGGTCAAAGGTTTTATGTAAGTCTTCACAAGGTTTTCACACACTGTTGCTGGTATGTTGGCCCATTCCTCCATGCAGTGATGTTTTGGGGCTGTTGACAACCATTGACCTCTTGAGGCAGATCGTCTCATTGAGAAACAACCCTGACTCCATCTGTTACCAGAAACAATTAGCCCATTTATATTTTAGCCCCATAACAACATTAACCCTTCAGACAAGCAACTATTTGTCCTAAAATCACTTGGAAGCTGCATGGAGTTGAATGACTTAAGGTAAGTCTACAAGGTGAGGCAATCTCTGGTTAAAATGTTTAATAAACCATGTTTATTTGGAAGTCCAAGCAGTGTTAACATGAATAGGAGTGATGCACTGTTCCAAACATCTTCAGGTTTCGCCATGTTCAAACCAAACATTGAGTAAATAGTTACATAGTGTTTAACCTCTCTAGGATAGGGGACGCTCACGTCCCACTTTGCCAAAAGCCAGGGAAAATGCAGTGTGGCAAAATCAAATAAAATGATATAAAAATCAAACTTTCATTAAATCACACATGTAGGATACTAAATTAAAACTACACTCGTTGTGAATCCAGCCAACGTGTCAGATTTTAAAAAGGCTTTTCGGCGAAAGCATAAGAAGCTATTATCTGATGATAGCACTACAGTAAACAAAGAGAGTAGCATATTTCAACTCTGCAGGTGCTACCCAAAACGCAGAATTAAAATATAAATCATGCCCTACCTTTGACAAGCTTCTTTTGTTGGCACTCCAATATGTCCCATAAACATCACAATTGTTCCTTTTGTTCGATTAATTCCGTCCATATATATCCAAAATGTCCATTTATTTGGCGCGTTTGATCCAGAAAAAAACAGCTTCCAATTTGTGCTGCGTCACTACAAAATATCTCAAAAGTTACCTGTAAACTTTGCCAAAACATTTCAAACTACTTTTGTAATACAAGTTTAGGTATTTTTAAACGTTAATAATCGATCAAATGGGGGGGACAAAATGGCGCCGTAGAGAGAACACGGTGTTTCAGCGAGCTCTCGTGGCATTCGTAAATTTATATTCTTACATTAATCTCCTAGCTTGAAAAAGTGGTAGAATTGGCTAAATAAGTTACCATATAATGAGTCTTGACGACTATTTCGCAAAAATCTCAGACAACATGCCCAATAGAACTACTAAGTCGACCAAAACCACCACCCCTGTGGATGTGCATGAGGAGCTAGCTAACACCATTGCGGATCCAGGCACAATGGACCTGATGATTCAAAAGATGACTGATAACATTACTAAAGTGATCGATGCTAAGATAAGAGCGGTCTTGGAAGCAATAGCAGGCCATTCAGCTGAAATACAGAGGGTTGTGAAACGTGTTGAGGCGGAAGGAAGAATTGCTGCAGTGGAAACTTCAACTACATCTATGGACGCTAAGATAAAAGCACTTGAGAAACAGGTGCGCGACATGGCGGAGCACACTGACGACTTGTATAATCGAGGACTTAGATGCAATATTCGTGTTGTGGGACTCCCGGAAAATTCTGAAGGGACACGTTCAGTAAAATTCTTTGAGGAATGGATCCCTGGCTACCTACAAATGGACACTAAGGCTGGTCGTGTGAAGCTGGACAGAGCCCATCGCTCTCAAGCACCGATACCCGGTCCCAATCAGCGCCCACGGCCGGTGGTTATAAAGTTCCACAACTTCACCGACAAGCAGCGCGTCATGGATGCGGCTAGAAACATCGGCTCTAATGGTAGTCAACATAAATGTCCAAAGGTCTCATTCTTCAATGATTATTCCACAGCGGTTGTACGAAGACGCAAAGCGTTTGATGAGGCGAAGGCTCGACTCAGGAGAATGAAGATGGACTACGCACTGTTGTACCCGGCCACATTGAAGATTATGGTCAACGGATCACCTAAAAAGCTCTACACGCCTGAAGAGGCTGCTGCGTTTATTGACTCTCTCGGGTAAATATCTTTAAGCTGCTCCTCCACAGCATTGAATAACTTTGTTTATTTTTGGTTGAATCTGATCATGAAACAGTGGTGTGAGTCCTCACGTACTCCGGCTCAGTACTATTCGTATCTTTATTATTTTTCTTGCTAAAGTAATAGCCGCTATAGCTCAGGCTGAGATATGTGTGAATCCATATTGGTGCCCAGGCTTGGTTTTAGGTGGAAGAGCCTCAATCTTCTTCTATTGATTTTCTTTTCCATACATACAAAGGATGAGGCTATTGAGTGGCAATGCAGACTTAAGAGTCTACATTGGAGAGTTGAAATCCCCTGCATGTTAGCTAGTGGGAAAACCCCCTTTTGGATCTTTACATGTTTAATTTTTGGGTTTAGTATAGTTCTAGGTTCAGGGTTCATATTTTTTGTTTATGCTCAGTGAGATAGAGGGGAGTTCAACACATGGAAAAAGGTACCACCCCACTTTTACAGTAAGATCCAGTCTGGATATTGAATGGTCAAGATACAATGGCAGATAACAGACTGCGTGTATGTACGTGGAACATTAGAGGGAGCCATAACCCCATTAAAAGGAAGAAAGTACTGTCTTTTTTGAAAAAATAAAATATTGATATTGCCCTGTTGCAAGAAACTCATTTGGATGATAAGGAGCACCTGAAATTACAACAAGGGGGGTTTGGTCAAGTGTTTTTCTCATCATTTACATCCAGAAGTAGAGGTATAGCAATTCTGGTGAAAAAGAACTTACCACTTAAGGTCTTGAATTGTGTGAAAGATACATTTGGTCGCTTTGTTATAATTAATGGTACTTTACAAGGGCAGAACATTTCCATAATGAATATTTACTTCCCCCTGCTCACCCCCCTGATTTCCTCACTAAGGCATTTCTAGACTTTTCAGAATTAAACTCGGACACTGCAGTGGTTGGAGGAGATTTTAACTGCTTGTTGAACCCCCTTATTGATAAGTTTCCCAGCGGTATAGCTTCACTCTCTCCTCAAGCTAAGTCACTTAAAGCTATTTGTGATGATCTGGGGTATGCGGATGTCTGGAGAGCTTTTCATCCCTCCAACAGAGAGTTCACTTTTTTCTCTGCACCTCATGGATGTCAGACTAGAATAGATTATTTTTTTATGCCCAGGACGTCTTTGCAGTCTGTTTTATCCACTAGGATAGGAAGCATAGTCATATCTGATCATGCTGAGGTGATCCTGGACATAAAACTCAACGGGGCATTCAATCGGTCAAGACATTGGAGGTTGAACACAACCATTCTTAAAGACCATACATTCACATCATATTTTATTACAGAGTTTAAAGCATTTTTCTCTATTAACTCTCAATCAACAGATAACCCCTCGCTCCTTTGGGAGACCTGTAAAGCGTATGCCAGGGGTCTGATTATGTCATACACAGCTACTAAGAGACGGAAAAAGCGGGAATGTTAGAGGGTGAATTAGGAACTAAAGAGAAGGACTACATTAAAACGCCCACTCCTGCCCTATTAAAGGAAATATCAGTCATTAGATCAACGTTAGACTCTCTCCTAACACAGGACGCTGAAAAGAAAATGAGATTTGTCAGGCAAAAGCTATATGAACATGGCGATAAGCCAGGAAAGTACTTGGCATACCTAGCTAAAAAGAGGGCTGACTCTCAGTCAATTGCTACTATTACTGATTCTGATGGTAATCATTTATATGAAAATAAATTGATAAGTGACTCATTTAAGAAATTTTATACAAACCTTTATGCTTCAGAACTGCCAAAGGATGCACCCAAATTAATGGAGAACTTATTTTGTAAGATTGAGCTCCCTACTATCTCCGAAGAGCAGAGGTCCCTCCTTAATGCCCCTATTACCAAGGAAGAGATAATGTTCGCAATTAAGAATCTGCAAAATGGTAAGGCCCCAGGACCAGACGGGTTTTGTAGTGAGTTATATAAAGAGTTCCATGGCCTGATCCTTGAGCCATTGCGTGATATGTTTAACCACTCATTTTCAAATGACCAACTCCCTCAAACGCTGAGAGAAGCCAACATTTCACTTATTCTCAAAAAGGGAAAATGTCCAGAGTCTTGTTCCTCGTACAGACCAATTTCCCTTCTGAATGTGGATAGAAAATTGCTTTCTAAAATTTTAGCCACAAGATTAGAGGACTCACTGCCACTAATTGTGAAAGGAGACCAAACTGGCTTCATTAGGGGCCGTAAGTCATGCAACAATGTCAGGCGGCTTCTTAATGTAATTCAAGCCTACCAACAAAGTGCTGTGGATGGTCTTGTGCTCTCCCTAGATGCTGAGAAAGCATTTCATCGTGTGGAGTGGTCTTACCTATTATTTGCTCTAAATAAATTTGGTCTGGGGGACAACTTTATAAAATGGGTGAAAGTTTTATATGATGATCCTCAGGCTGCTGTCCTTACTAACGGGCTAAGGTCAAATAGCTTCTCTATACACAGAGGTACCAGACAGGGCTGTCATTTATCCCCCCTCCTCTTTGCACTCGTTATGGAACCACTGGCCAAGGCCATCAGGGTAACGCCTGCTATACAGGGGCTGCTCATTGGTGATGTTCACCATAAAATAAGCTCATATGCTGATTATGTCCTGATATTCATCTCTAGTCCCGAGACTTCAATTACATCTCTTATTAATATTATTGAATTATTCAGCGAATTCTCAGGCTACAAGATTAACCTTACTAAGTCAGAGGCTATGCCATTTGGTAGCCTACACTCTGTACCTAATACTTCTCCCCCCTTCCCTTTTAAATGGTCTCCCTCAGTTTTCATGTACCCGGGTATATTTGTAACTCCTAAATTCCAGCTAATGTACAAAGCCAATTTTGTTCCCTTGTTTGATACAATAAGACAGGATCTGGAGCGCTGGAACGCTCTCCCGATTTCTTGGTTGGGTAGAATATCCCTCTTGAAAATGAACATTTTACCTAGACTACTTTACCCAATCCAAATGATCCCAGTATTACTCTCCAATCAGGTAATAAAGGATGTAAATGGATGGCTAAGTTCCTTTTATATGGAGTAAACGCAAGCCAAGACTTAAGATGGCAATATTGCAGCTGCCAAGTTCTATGGGCGGCTTGGACCTGCCCAATATCAGGTTCTATCAATGGTGTGCCCACCTTTTGTTATATTTCTGACTGGATCACAAATGATGACTCCTATTTGGTTAGACATTGAGACTTCTCTTTCAAAATACCCCTTACAGGATCTTTTATTTTTCAGAAGTTTCAAGTCTGTAGAAGATCACTGCAATAATCCCGTTACACTTAACACACTCAAAGTATGGAGGTCAGTTCAACGCTTCCTGGGAAGGTCCAAACTAACCTCTGCTCTTACCCCAATTCTTAACAACCCAGATTTCAGTCCAGGATTACTGGATGCTGGCTTTAATTTATGGCTTAATAAGGGCGTACGCAGGCTAAATGACTTATTTGCTGATAAGATTTTGTTGTCATTTGAGCAGATGGTCGAGAAATATCGACTCCCAAAGCAGGACTTTTTCCGCTTCCTACAAGTAAGACATTATATTCTGAAGAGCACCACCTTAATTGATAACCCTGATGTGTCTGTCATTGAAAGAATGCTTTTTTTCCCACAAAGGAAAATGTCTGTAAGTCTGTTTTATGATACTTTAAGGTCCTTTTCTGCTGTCAACACACAGAGGGTGAAACAAGTGTGGGAGAAAGAATTGTATGTTACTATTGACGAAGAGATGTGAGAGGACATTTGGAGATATGCAAAAACAATGTCTATATGTAACCGTACTAGAGCAATCCAATTAAGAATAATACACAGATTGCATATATCCCCAAATCGCAGACATGCTTTTAGCCACACTTCCTCTTCCCCTCAGTGTCTTAAATGCAAAACTGATACAGGCACCCTAACACATTGTTTATGGTCATGTACCAAAATACAAAGATACTGGTCTGGTGTTCTGCAAGAAATTGAAAAGATCCTAGGGGTTGATCTAGAATTGGACCCAGTTTCTTTACTGTTAGGTCTCCCTAGTAGGCATGTTACTTCTGTTGGTAAAAGGAGGCTTTACAACATCCTTACCTTCGCAGCGAGGAAAAACATCCTTTTACAGTGGATTAGTGATAAGGTTCCTTCTATTAAAGATTGGCATAAGATACTATTTGAATGGGTGCCTCTGGAATATCTGACATGTACATTGCATTCTAAAACAGACCAGTTCTACAAAGTATGGGAACCTTATCTAAATTACCTAGAACCTGAGGTATCAGCTATTATGCTGCAAGGATTCTCTTAGAATGGCGGGGATCTATGTATTTCAGAACTACACTGTACGTTCCATGTGTGGAACCTAACCTCTTGGTTTAAACTGAGCTTTTTTGTTTAATTTCTGTTTGTAAGTTTGTTTAAAATGTATGTATTGAGAGACGCAATGATGGTGATGGGGTGAGAGAAGGGCCGAGCGGGAAGAGGAAAATGGTGTACGTATGTATGGGTGTGTGTGCGTGCGCGTATGTATGCGTATGTGTGTGTATATGCATGGATATATGTATGTATGTGTATATATATGCACGTAGATATGTGTAAGTAGGTGCTGTTTTTCTTGTTTTTGCCCTGTGCGCTTTGTCTCTGTTGTATCTCTTAATATGGGTGAAAATTGTGAAATTCCAATAAAAATACTGTTAAAAAAAAACGATCAAATTGAAGACGGGTTGATCTGTGTTCAATACAGGAAGACAACAACCCAACGCTACTTTTCAAGTCTTGCGCAAGTCTCAACAGTGTTACCCAGTTCCAAGATGGCCGTACTTCTTCATTTCACAAAGGTTTAACCTCAACCATTTTCCAAAGACTGGTGACATCCAGTGGAAGCGGTTGGAACTGCAAACACATTCCTTATGAATATAGTTACCCAATGAAAAGACCTAAAAAAAAAAATTCTAAATGATTAGTCCTCGGGGTTTTGCCTGCTACAAGTTCTGTTATACTCAGACATGATTCAAACAGTTTTAGAAACTTCAGAGTGTTTTCTATCCAAATCTACTACTAATATGCATATCTTATATTCTTGGCATGAGTAGCAGGAAGTTGAAATTGGGCTCGCTATTTATCCAAAAGTGAAAATGATGCCCCCTATACCTTAAGTTTTAAGACTTAGGGAGTTTCTCATGCAATGCTAACTAAACTCATAAATCGTACAATTATCTATAATCATTATGTCAAGTAATTGACATAACGATGATGGAATATTGTCATAATGATGATGGAATTTGATTAAAATCACTTAACTCCTACCTAATAATGTTCTGTTGTGATACATACTTTTGAGGCAGATTTGTTGACTCTTTGCATTTGGTCAAACAGAATTCTATCCATCAGTGTACTAAGAACAGGCTGCAAACTGGTTGAGTGGCTATTAGAGCCAGCAAAGGGTGCTTTACTATTTTTAGGCAGTGGAATTACTTTAGCTTCCTTCTACGCTTGTGGACACACACATTCCAGGCTTTGGTTAAATATATAGAAAATATGGATACCATTCTTAATAGTTTCCCATCAAGGTTGTCTATACCTGGTGGCTTATCATTATTATATCATTATTTTCATTGTGTTTTATGTAATTTATCTTGGTTTGGTAATGTAATTTCTTCTTCTTTTTGTTAAGTTTAGTCACAACATTTCTCAATTTACAGTATGTCAACCAATCAGCTGAGAGAAGAAAAGAGAGCGCAGTCCATCAAGTGTGTGTGTGTGTGTGTGTGTAAGTGTGCGTGTCCTGCGGGGCTGACATTACGAACCCACAGGCATGGCTCTCTCATCCCTTCCAGGCTTTTGGGAGGGAGGGTGGACCATGAGCCTGTCATAGCGGACATAAGCAATGTCCTGATGCACTCTGGCAGCTTTCATGACTGGGATAATTTGTTTCCTCTTCTGGCGCACAGCTTCAGGATAGTCTTTGTTGAGGAAACATCCCATTCTTGGCTCTGACCTAAACCTCAGCTGGAGTTGTGTATAAAGGGTGTGACCATTGAGCAAGTTGAAGAAGCTAAACTCCTAGGGTACATTGGGTGGTCAATTACCATGGTCAAGCCATATTGACAAAGTTGTTGAAATGCCTCATAGTCGTGTGATTCACTCAGAATTTGAATTCATTAGCATGTCACTCAGTAAATCTACGCCCCCTAAGTTCCAAACAGTTTCACACTGTTACCAGGCTCTATGCATCAGCCTGGGGATGAGGTTAGGTAATCTGCAAATAAAGCTATTGAAATATGTCATCTACTTATGTGTCACATCTATCAGGTCTTCCTCTATAACAATGATCTTACCTTCAGCCCATCAACACCTGGGATGCCAGGAGGCCCGAGGGAACCCTGTAAAAAACACAAAACAAACACTTCTAAGACATTCCATTTTTTATATAACATATAGTATGCTTGCATGTGTCTTCGGGAAGGTGACTATGATGTGCTGTCTTAAGTATATGTCTTTGTGTTTTTCCCTGTTAAGACTAGTTGTAATCATGATTTAATGAAAGGTGTCATATGCAGAGTGACATAACTTCTCAGTGTTGACTGATTATTTGACAGTTCTATGGCTGCCACTAAAACCCCTTGTGCTCAACTCCGACTTTCTGTGGCTCACCTTCAAATCTATTTGACAAATGCCTAAAGCATGACTAGGGCTGTGGTGGTCATGACATTTTGTCATCCGGTGATTGTCAAGCAAATAACTACCCGTCTCCCAGTATTTGACCGTTAATTAACAAACACATTTAGCATCTCCTGGCTTCCACACAAAGCATACAAGCCACTGATGCAGACCTTTGGAACATCTACATTTTAAAAAGTAAAATAAATCCATGTAATATAGGCTAACCTATCACAATAAATCCCTTATTTATTTTAGACAGGTCTAGGGAAACATGACATGAATTTTTGTCTATTTCAGAAGAACATAATAGCATACTCTGAGTTGTCCTTATGATAGGCCTTGATCTGGCTATGCCATATGGTTGTAGGCAACACTAGTTCATTTAGCAGACAAGATTTGCTTAGAATTCCATGGCATTATTTTGTTATTTTATAGTATGTAGAATACAATTGGAGGGAGTGAGGGAGTGCACACCTGTGGCTATTCTTTGTTGCGCGGTCAACAAAGAAACAGGTACTCCTATATGTTTAATTTACAGCTCTTTAAAAATGTGACTCTATCGATCACTTGAAAAAAAGTTGCATGAAAGTTGCATGAACTCTGCTTTGCGTTTTGCGCATGCTGTACACACTTCATCAGCCTTTTTGGACGCTGATTATGGCCGATTACATTGCAATCCACGAGGAGACTGCGTGGCAGGCTGACCACCTGTTATGCGAGTGCAGCATCAAAAGGACCTTGTGGCTGCCAGGAGCCAAGGTAAGTTGCTAGCTAACATTGATTGTTTTTTATAAGATAAGTTCAATCTTCACATAATCACTAATTAACTACACATGGTTGATGATATTACTAGGTTAACTAGCTTGCCCTGCGTTGCATATAATCAACGTGGTGCCTGTTAATTTATCATCGAATCCCAGCCTACTTCAACTTCGCCAAACGGGTGATGATTTAACAAAAGCACATTTGTGAAAAAAGCACAAACGATCCTAACCATAAACATCAATGCCATCCTTAAAATAAATACACAGAAGTATATTTCTTTACCTGAATATTTTGTTAAAAGAAATGCATGTTAGCAGGCAATATTAACGAGGGAAATTGTGTCACTTCTCTTGCGTTCAGTGCAAGCAAAGTCAGGGTAAGTTGTGGCCGCATGGCTCGTTGCGAACTGTGTGAAGACCATTTCTTCCTAGCAAAGACCGTAATTAATTTGCCAGAATTTTACATAATTATGACATAACATTGAAGGTTGTGCAATGTAGAAGCAATACTTAGACTTAGGGTTGCCAACCGTTCGATAAAATAAGGAAAGGTTCCGTATTTCACTGAAAGAATAAGCGTTTTGTTTTCGAAATGATAGTTTACGGATTTGACCATATTAATGACCAGGCTCGTATTTCTGTGTGTTTATTATAATTAAGTCTATGATTTGATATTTGATAGAGCAGTCTGACTGTGCGGTGGTAGGCAACAGCAGGCTTGTAAGAATTCATTCAAACAGCACTTTACTGTGTTTGCCAGCAGCTCTTAGCAATGCTTGAAGCACAGCGCTGTTAATGACTTCAAGCCTATGAACTTCTGAGATTAGGCTGGCAATACTAAAGTGCCTATAAGAACATCCAATAGTCAAAGGTATATGAAACACAAATGGTATAGAGATAAATAGTTGACGTCATAATTCCTATAATAACTCCAACCTAAAACGTATTAACTGGGAATATTGAAGACTCATGTTAATAAAAGGAACCACCTGCTTTCATATGTTCTCATGTTCTGAGCAAGGAACATAAACATTAGCTTTTTTACATGACACATATTGCACTTTTACTTTCTTCAACACTGTTTTTGCATTATTTAAACCAAATTGAACATGTTTCATTATTTATTTGAGACTAAATGGATTTTATGTATGTATTATATTAAGTTAAAATAAGTGTTCATTGTTCATTCAGTATTGTTGTAATTTTAATTATTACAAATATATATTAAAAAAATCGTCCGATTAATCGGTATCGGCTTTTTTTTGGTCCTCTAATGAGCGGTAGCGGTGTTGAAAAATCATAATCAGTCGACCTCTAGGTGCCCTACCAGGTGGTGATGCAGCCTGACAGGATGCTCTAAATTGTGCATCTGTAAAAGTTTGTGAGGGTTTTAGGTGACAAGCCACATTTCTTCAGCCTCATGAGGTTTAAGAGGCGGACCATTTCAATTTGCCAGAGATATGTACGCCGAGGAACTTAAAACTTTCCACCTTCTCCACTTCTGTCCCATCGATGTGGATAGGGGGTGCTCCCTCTGCTGTTTCCTGAAGTCCATGACCATCTACTTTGTTTTGTTGACGTTGAGTGAGAGGTTATTTTCCTGACACCACACTCACAGAGCACTCACCTCCTCCCTGTTAGGCTGTCTCGTCGTTGTTGGTAATCAAGCCTACTACTGTCTGTAAACTTGATGAGTGAGTTGGAGGTGTGCTTAGCCACACCGTCAATGGATGAACAGGGAGTACAGGAGGAGGCTGAGTATGCACCCATGCGGGGCCCCAGTGTTGAGGATCAGCGAAGTGGAGATTTGTTTCCTACCTTCACCACCTGGGGGCAGCCCGTCAGGAAGTCCAGGATCCAATTGCACAGGGTGGGGTTCAGACCCAGGGCCTTGAGCTTAATGATTAGCTTGGAGGGTGCTAATGGTGTTGAATGCTGAGCTATAGTCAATGAACAGCACTCTTACATAGGTATTCCTCTTGTCCAGATGGGATAGGGCAGTGTGCAGTGTGATGGTGATTGCATTGTCTGTGGACATATTGGGGCGGTAAGCACATTGAAGTGTGTCTAGGGTGACATGTAAGGTGGTGGTGATATGATCCTTGAATAGTCTCTCAAAGCACTTCATGATGACAGAAGTGAGTCATTTAGTTCAGTTACCTTTGCATTCTTGGGTACAGAAAAATGGTGGCCATCTTGAAGCATGTGGGGACGGCAGACTGGGATAGGGAGAGATGGAATATGTCCGTAAACAAATCAGCCAGCTGGTCTGCACATGCTCTGAGAACGCGGTTAGGGATGCTGTCTGGGCCGGCAGCCTTGCGAGGGTTAACACGTTTAAATGTCTTACTCATGTCGGCCATGGAGCAGGAGAGCCCACAGTCCTTGGTAGCTCGCCGCGTTGGTGGCATTGTGTTATCCTGAAAGCGGACGAAGAACCTGTTTAGCTTGTCCGGAAGCAATATGTCGATGTCCGCGACGTGGCTGGTTTTCCTTTTGTAGTCCGTGATTGTCTGTAGACCCTGCCAAATACATCTTGTGTCTGAGCCGTTGAATTGCAACTCCACTTTGTCTCAATACTGATGTTTTGCCTGTTTGATTGCCTTGCGGAGGAAATAACTACTCTGTCTGTATTCGGCCATAATCCCCATCACCTTGCCATGGTTAAATGCGGTGGCTTGTGCTTTCAGTTTTGCGCGAATGCTGCCATCTATCCACGGCTTCTGGTTAGGGTAGGTTTTAATAGTCACAGTAGGTACAACATCTCCTATGCACCTCTAGTTAAACTCAGTAATTGTCTCAGTGTACGCATTCATATTATTCTCAGAAGCTACCCGAACATATCCCAGTCCGGTGATCAAAACAATCTTGAAGTGTGGATTCTGATTGGTCAGACCAGCGTTGAATAGTCCTTAGCATGCAAAATAGAGTTGTGGTCAGATTTGCCGAAAGGAGGGCTTGGGAGGGCCTTGTATGCATACCGGAAGTTAGAGTAACAATGGTTCAGTGTTTTTCCAGCACTAGTGCTGCAGTCGATATGTTGATAGAATCAAGGTAGCCTTTTTCTATAATTTGCTTTGTTAAAATCCCCAGCTACAATAAATGCATCCTAAGGATATGTGGTTTCCAGTTTGCACAAAGTTCAGTGAAGTTCCTTGAGGGCCACCGAGGTATCAGCTTGAGGGGGGATTTACACAGCTGTGACAATAACCGAAGAGAGTTCTCTTGGGAGATAATACGGTCGGCATTTGATTGTGAGGTATTCTAGGTCAGGTGAACAAAAAGGACTTGAGTTCCTGTATGTTATTACAATTACACCATGAGTCGTTAATCGTGAAACATACACCCCTGCCTTTCTTCTTCCTGGAGAGATGTTTATTCGTGCCGGTGCGATGCACTGAGAATCCAGATGGCTGGACAGATTCCGACAGTTTATCCCTAAAGAGCCATGTTTCCGTGAAACACAGTATGTTACAATCCCTGATGTCTCTCTGGAAAGCAACCCTTGCTCTGATGTCGTCAACTTTGTTATCTAGAGACTGAACGTTTAGTGAGTAATATACTTGAAAGCAGTGGGTGGTGTGGGCGCCTCCGAAGTCTGACTAGAAGACCACTCCGAATTCCTCTCCTCCAGTGGTGTTGTTTTGAATTGGCCTCTGGAATCAGTTCAAATGCCTTGGGAGGTGCGAACAAAGGATCCGCTTCGAGAAAGTCATATTCCTGGTCGTAATGCTGGTGAGTCACCGCCACTCTGATATCCAATAGTTCTTCCCGGCTGTATGTTATAACACACAACATTTTCTGGGATAACAATGTAAGAAAGTATACATTAAAAAAACAAGTTTCCTAAGGACTAGACGAGAGGTGGCCCCCTCTGTCGGAGCCATCTTGCTCATGGGCTCTTATGAAGTGTTTGATTAGCTTTTCGAATACATTTACATTGATGTCAGAATGATTAGAGGGACAATAGAGTGCTGAGTACCAGGCAGTTAACAAGTTTGGTAGGCTACTAATGACCATCAGCAGCATCAGAGCTTGGAGAAGCCTAATTACTGTGACTAAATGGTCATCTGGAATTTGACTGCCGTCATGACTCGTGACCGCTGGTGTGGCGGTAATACCCAGCTACAAAACCTCCAGCGCCAGTCCTTGCGAGACACAGCGCTGCGAACAGACAAGGAGAAAATGCGAGAAAAACAAGCTGAGACAACCTTTGATATCTCTGCTCCTCTTCGGGGCTGAGAGGGTTTGATTACCTTAAAATACCATCCAGGGTAAACATCTCCTGTAAAATTTCAAGACTTGTGAGATTAGAATGACAGTAGGCACAGGAATTTGGGAATAGCCACACTGAGAAGCTAAGTCAATGTGAAGTTAAAAAAAGGAGACAGCGCTCTGTTATGTTTCACGTTCTCCTTGTTATTTTCTAGACACAGCAATTTAGACTCTGTAGACATTACAAGTGAGGATTAATGATCTCCTACTCTTTACATGGTCTCTTCAACCTCAGGAGGCTGAAGAAATTCGGCTTGTCACCAAAAACACTCACAAACTTTTACAGATGCACAATCGAGAGCATCCTGTCGGGCTGTATCACCACCTGGTACGGCAGCTGCTCCGCTCATAACCGTAAGGCTCTCCAGAGGGTAGTGAGGTCTGCACAACGCATCACCGGGTGTAAACTACCTGCCCTCTGGGACACCTACACCACCCGATGTCACAGGAAGGCCAAAAAGGTCATCAAGGACAACAACCACCCTGTCACGTTCTGACCATCGTTCGTATGTGTTTTCCTTGTTTTAGTGTTGGTCAGGACGTGAGCTGGGTGGGCATTCTATGTTGTGTGTCTGGTTTGTCTATTTCTATGTTTGGCCTGATATGGTTCTCAATCAGAGGCAGGTGTTAGTCATTGTCTCTGATTGGGAACCATATTTAGGTAGCCTGTTTTGTGTTGGGTTTTGTGGGTGATTGTTCCTGTCTCTGTGTTTGCACCAGATAGGGCTGTTTAGGTTTTTGTTAGTTTATTCATGTATAGTGTCTTTATAAATTAAACATGAATAACCACCACGCTGCATTTTGGTCCGCCTCTCTTTCACCAGAAGAAAACCGTTACACACCCGAGCCACTGCCTGTTCACCCCGCTATCATCCAGAAGGTGAGGTCAGTACAGTTGCATCAAAGCGGGGACCGAGAGATTGAAAAACAGCTTCTATCTCAAGGCCATCAGACTGTTAAACAGCCATCACTAACATTGAGTGGCTGCTGCCAACATACTGACTCAACTCTAGCCACTTTAGTAATGGAAAAATTGAAGTAATAAATGTATCACTCTAGCCACTTTAAACAATGCCACTTTATATAATGTTTTCATACCCTACATTACTCATCCCATATGTATATACTGTACTCTATACCATCTACTGCATCTTGCCTATGCCATTCGGCCATCACTTATTCATATATTTTTATGTACATATTCGTATTAATTCCTTTACACTTGTGTGTGTGTATAAGGTAGTTGTTGTGAAATTGTTAGGTTAGATTACTTGTTAGATATTACTGCATGGTCGGAACTAGAAGCACAAGCATTTCGCTACACTTGCATTAACATCTGCTAACCATGTGTATGTGACAAATACAATTTGATTTGGTGGTTATCATGTGTGTGCCCTACTGCTCTATAGTAAGCCTGAGACTAGCATAGAATATCATGGCTCAGCAGCACTATTAACCCTCATACAAACTAATGGGTACATTTTTGATCACAGCCCAAAGGTATTTTATTCAATTCTTCCACATTTTCATGTTTGTCAATGCACTTGTTCTTGCATTGTTTAGTAATTTCTGTATCAATATGGACTTTTTAATTAATTCTGTCTATATTAATTTGATAGATAGATATTTGAATCTAGGTTTCTCTTGAGACATAGTAACAAGTTATCCATACCTCCAGAGGGTGGAGGGGGACCTGTATCAGATTTTGACCAGATAGACAGAACTCAAATACGCTCTGAATCTACACCCAGAGCTGTATTGGTGTGTATTCTTTAAAATGTAATAATTCTAGGGCAAATCTAAAAACCTGCAGAGATGCCCCACCGTATGTACTTGCTTATGGTTATAACTGGTTACAACCATGCACAAAATCAATATGAACTTACATATATGCTTAGTTGCAGTCAAACAGCT
Organism: Oncorhynchus tshawytscha; assembly: GCF_018296145.1. Lineage (NCBI taxonomy): Eukaryota > Metazoa > Chordata > Actinopteri > Salmoniformes > Salmonidae > Oncorhynchus > Oncorhynchus tshawytscha. Next base: position 34,449,567 of record NC_056438.1, read on the forward strand.
CATAAAAATCTGTCAGAATACTTGGTAGAACTGTAATACTATAATGTTTGTGTTAGAGATGTTAAAAATACAAACCTATGCCTCGTATCATCCCAAATAACTTTTTTTTTTTTACATGATCTCTATCTTAGAGACCTTGATTGTACTTCAGATATCCCTGAACCTGATTTAGCTTTGAGCCTTTTTCAAGGGTTAAAGGTAGATCGAATGCCTGGTACACCGGAATTATCAGAGTGTAATTCATAAAAGAGATGACGCTTGGGTCAAGGCCAGAAACACAGTCTTAGCCCAGGACTGGCAAGCTTTTAAACAACTGAGGAGTTATTGTGTAAGACAAATCAGACAGGTTAAATCTGATTATTATGTATCCACTCTTTCGGACTGTAATGGGAACCGTCTAAATTCTGGAAAACTGTCGAACCCTGAAGGGTACTACTTCCTCCTCTCTGCCACCCCCCCCCCCAAAAAATCCAGACACTAGCCTCATTACAGATAAAAATGGCATCATTGAGGCATTTAGTCAAAATTTATTTCAGTGGGTTCTCTCTTTGAAATAACTTCTAAGCCTATTCACAATGATATTGGGCTGGATGCCGATAGGGGAAACTTGCTGAATGATCACTTACTGAATGATCAGAGAAATTATTATTTTAGGCTATTTACAGAAAAATAAGTCCTGGATGCTTAGCTAGCATCCAGGACAACAAGAAATCCACAGGGCAGACCAATTGGATCCTGGTCTGCAGAAGTGTGCAGCGCCCATCATTGTTGGCTCAATAACCCACATTTGTAATTGAACATTGTTATCAGGAAATATTCCTAAAGTATGGAAATTAGCACTTGTGCTGCTACTCCATAAGGGCAGGGACAGTAGTGATCTTAAAAATGATCACCTCATTTCAAGGCATCCTTGTCTAGCTAAGATTCTTGAATTGTTGGTAAATGTACAACTTTGCTCTTTTTATTTTCCTTTTACCAATGGGCGGTTATTAGAATTCATAAGATTCTGTATTTACGGTAGCATAGCTTCTCAAGATCCGATAGACACAATCCCTTTTTCCCCTCAGTCTTCCCGCTCTTTCATTCAAACCCAACCCCCATCCTTTGTGTAATCAGCTGTCATATTGGGTTAGCCCACTAGGGGCTTTTTATGACATGATATATATATATATACACAGGATAGATCACACATCGATTACTCATCATGTCATATATATATATACACAGGATAGATCACACATCGATTAATCATCATGTGTATATGTAATTCTGTGTGATTATTTAGGTATTTTAGTAAATAAATAATTAAGCCAATTTGTGTATTGCTGATTCAACTTATTAACTAGGGTTCGTGCAGATAACCAAGTACTTACGACAATCAGAATGAGACCTACCGATCGAGGTGACAATTAATAATTGACTGCTATTGATATAACAGATCTTCATCTTTAAGAGAGTGGATTCAGGAGATAACCACTCTATATAAATGAATGCTTCCGTGGTGTCCCAGTTTATTAATGCTTTAATTGTTGCATGGTTTAATTCAATCACGTAATCAATTAAATGTTAGGTAATCGACTTGATAAAATAGCATGTCATATAATTTAATCATAGTCAGACATGACACTTTTGATACTGTTGATTATGATATTCTTTTGAATAAGATATGCCTGAACTCTGATATGCCTGTTCATGGTTTCATGATTATCTTAGGACTAGAACTTAGGCCATTGTGATTGATGGGGTTAGGTCTGAATTTCTTGAAGTACATAAAGGTGTACCACAGGGGTTGATTTTGGGACCTATTCTCTTCACTATTTATATAAACACCATTGGTCAGTCTGTTAAAATGTTTAAACTTCATCTATATGCGAATGATACTATTAGTATGTATGCTGTTGCCCCGACTTTTGATCTGGCTGTGTCAAAACTGGTTCTCCAATCAAACGCGTTCCCACACATAAATACTTAGACGTTTGGATTGATATGGAATTGACGTTTAAAAAACATATACAGTAGATGAGCTGGTTAAGAAGCTAAGAATTAAAGTTGGCTTTTTCTACTGAAACAGATCTTGCCTTTCTCTAAGCAGTTGGAAGCAGATTATTCAGTCAACCTTTTAATATGTTCTTGATTATAGTGATATTATTAATAAAAGTGCAGCTGCTATTACTCGTAAACCATTGATACTCATTACTGCATCCTGTATCAAAATGTTGTCTTCGCTAAAGACCTGTCGATCTCTACATTACTCTCTTTTTGTTTACAAGGCCCTATTTCATAAACTTCCGTCTTATCTAACTTTGCTGTTGAAGTATAGACACCTGAGTTGCCTAACCCGTTCACAGGGATGGTTAACTCTTAAAGTTCCAAGGGTCTCCACCAAGTTAGGTAAATCTGCTTTTAGTTTTAATGCACAGTATTGCTGGAACAAATATCCAAATACATTTAATCTTGTTGTTCTGGTGCCACTCGAGCAATTTAACATAATGATTGGGGACTTATTTGTGGAGGACTGTTTGATTTTTAATGTTCCATTTGTGTTTTCCATGACTGTGTTTTTGTATTTTAATGTGTTTATGTTTGGGTATAATGTGTATAATACAACTACATACCTCATCCCCATATTTGTTTTTGTTTTTCTGCTCTTTTGCACACCAGTATTTCTACTTGTACATCCTCATCTGCACATATATAACTTCAGTGAAAATTGCAATTACTTCGCCACTATGGCCTATTTATTGCCTTACCTCCTTACTTCATTTGCACACTGTATACAGATTTTTCTATTGTGTTATTGACTGTACGCTTGTTTATCCCATGTGTAACTCTGTGTTGTTTTTGTCGCACTGTTTTGCTTTATCTTGACCAGGTCACAGTTGTAAATGAGAACTTGTCCTCAACTGGCCTACCTGGTCAAATAAAGGTGAAATAAAAAATTAAAAATAAACAAAACATTTTTTTGTATATAAAGGTAACATTTGTAAAAGATAATTTTAAAAAAAATACAGAAACCAGCTACCCTCTCTCTATATGTACACATACAGTAGAGTTTATTCCCCCCCATGTTTTACAGGAAATGTTATATAATATCCTCCAATACTCTATGTGCAACTTGTTATGGTATTTGGGTTTCTATACCATTTAATTTGAAGTTACTTTGATGATTTAGGCATGCGTTTTTAATCATTCTACAGTAGGCCCTAACACTCCCATTGTTTCACTAGCAGCGATGCTAATGCTGGCTGGGGGTTTAGAAAGTACAGAAATCTTAGCCATATTTTTGGTTATTGTCTCTCAGGATCAATTGGATGAATCACTTTTTGTCAATGCAATGATTTGTATTTCACATTTTGGTGTACCGCCCCGTTAAATGGCAGTCGTTTTTCACCACATACAGTGGGGAGAACAAGTATTTGACACACTGCCCGACTCTGCAGAAACTAACATGTCTGTGAGAGCTGGAATTCTTACTGGTTGGTAGGTGATCAAATACTTATGTCATGCAATAAAATACAAATTAATTACTTAAAAATTATACAATGTGATATTCTGGATTTTTGTTTTATATTCCATCTCTCACAGTTGAAGTGTCCCTATGATAAAAATTACAGACCTCTACATGCTTTGTAAGTAGGAAAACCTGCAAAATCGGTAGTGTATCAAATACTAAAAATTCTCCTCACTAAATGTCAAAATGTACATTTTCTTAAATTTCTAAAAACTAAATGATACTGAAATCAAATTATGGTAAATCAGCTTTTTAGTACTAATGTAGATTGTACCTTAGGAAAAATCTGCACATTATGTAAGGGAAAAATGTCTATTTTCATTTGACAGAATATGCTAAATACAGTAATTGTGCTAAAATAAGTCTGTTTTGGTAATAAAAATAAATAAATCAGATAACATTAGAATTTACTTGATATTTTGCTATGATTGTTACTTTTTCCAATAGTTTCTTCTTGAGGTCAAAATGACCCCAGTTGGTAATCCATGTATGTAAAATATGATGGTAGTATGAGGGTTAATCGGTCGATTCTGAAACCACCGGGTCTTGTTAGGCCAGCATAGGGTTTACTCAATGAAATAATGTATTTAGAAACAACTGTTATTATACTAGTCCTCATATTGATATGACAACCTTTTCTATGTAATTCATAAAAGTTAATAGCAACAACAACACTGATTTAAGGCAGTGCATTATTTATTCACAGAATGTCACCTAATTACTTCCAAAGGGAATTCCATCAGTATGAGGATGGGGACGTAGTTCGGCAGAAAGGTTACTCCCAAAGCAGTGCTAATGGAAGCTTCTGTCTAGGGAGCATGCTCCGTTGACTGGAAGGGTGAGAGCAAGGTCTGGCATGGCTGTGCATATGCAGGTAGCACGGAGTCTGGTATATGGTGGGGGGAGCATAGCTTTGAGGTCCATGTGGCAGTGGTGGGGTGCATTTTGTACAGGGCTGAAGCAGCAGCAACCTGTCGTCTCTGTGAAGGCTGGGGATGGTGAGTTGTGTAGGGGCGGTGTCCTGTTCCACACTGGATGTTGTCAACCAGGCTGAGGGGAGTAGATGGGGCACTCATCCAGCTCAGGGAAGTGACACTGAAGACATGTGCCTTGTAGATGATGGCTCGGCTCTTGGTGTTACTCTCCTCAGTGCTGCCGGTTTCTGAGCTGCTCTGATGGAGATGTTAGAGAGGTGTTTGAACCATGACAGTTTGCTGTCTATTGTGACTCTGAGGATGTTGTGGCTAGCTGGCGACCATCAGAGTATAGGTCCAGCTTTGATGGAATCCTCTTACTGGAGAATGTCATGGACTTACATTTTGATGGTTCGAAGGTGCTCTCTCTCTCTCCCCCCTCTCTTCTCCCCCTCTTAAATTCTATCTGAATGGGACAGATATAAACTGCAAAATGTACCTTTACAGTATGTGTATGTGATAGTCCTCAGCTCTCCACTGCAATGTGTGGTGAACAATCTGGTGCATAATGGCTACCATGCATCATTAGGGTGTTTAATAGTAGAGCTGAATGGGTTGAGTTAACACACCTTGCACCCCACTCAGTGGACTGTAGAGTGGGCATAATGGTTATTTTGAGTGTAAGATGTTGAGAATGTATTTTGTTTCCTGAGTATGTGAGCCCAGGATTAGTCTCCCAACAGTCTGTCTAGGTCTCATGAGGGGATATGGATGAGATGTAATATTGTAGAGGATAACTATTAACAGTAGCTGACACTGGGCTACTTAGGACATAGGGCTGGGCAATATGGCCAAAATATCATATCACCATTTTTAGAATTTATGTTTTTGAAAAATAAAAGTTCTACATTTGCTTTGAGTAGTGTGTGACCCTACAGTGGTAGAATGTATGTGTTAAGTGTTTTCAATTGGTCTTTCTCCATTGTTTTTAAAATGTTCAATTCAACTTCAACCAAAAAAATCATTTTCAGAATTTATCAATTTCTGCATTTCCTGCACTCAGGGACATAATAAACAGTGTATAACGAACAAAACATTCAAATATCGTTATAGAAGGTATAGTAAAAACCCAAACCGGTCTGTGCATCAATACTGGTATATCGTAAAATATGGCATACCACCCAGCCTAACCTAGGCTATTCGTCGTGACTTTGGGCCCTCTTCAATCAAACCCGTGGAGTGCCCTGAGTTACAAACATTTTCTCACAAAAAGGAAATAAAGGACATTTCTCACAGGTACATTACAAAAAAAACAATAATTCTAAATAAAAAAACAACCTCAAAAGTTTTTGTTATATGATTCAGAAGCTATCTGATTTACCTAAGCGAGAAACTGGTTTAATAATGAATACAGGAGATGAAATCAACTCTACCTTTTGTCCTGGTGGCCCCTCAGGTCCCTAGAAAGAAAGATGTTAGATATAATAATATGTAACAGGGTCACAAGGGAGAGACTCGCCCTGCAAATAGTGGTGGGATTTCATTCCCTGCAAACAAAAATAAGTTGTTAGGATGTCCCCAGAACAGCATGAAATGTTTGCCTAAAGTCAACAGGGCATTGTATCATGGTCTTGTGGAGGTTTTGTCTAGATACCGGTTTGTTCCGAGAACGTCCCTGAGGATGATTTTAGGACGTTCTCGGAACGTTGTGTCATGATCCTGTGGAGGTTTTGTCTAGTTCCCAGTTTGTTTCAGGGACGTCCCTAAGGATGGTCCCATGGAAGTTTTTGTCAAGATCCCAAAACGTAATTTTTCCTTTCATTGGGACATTGTGTTATGATAACAAGGGAACGTTCTCTATGATACCTTTATCTAGTTCTCCCTATGATCCTGGGAAGTCATTGATGTTTTTAGCACATTTTCAGGACATTCGGTGTATCAGTCATCAGAATGTCACCTGATGTCCCAAAAGAAACATGTTTTTTGGATAAATGTTCTACCCAACTACCTGGGCTCTCGCATCCTCGTTTCATTGCACATCACCCCTTGTTACTGTTAACGAGCCCACTGATCCACAGCTCTTTGTCTGTTGGCAAGGTCAGGGATGCCAAGCTCACCCCCATATTACAACATATGACAACCTATGTGTTGTGATAATTGCGTTGTTTGCTCTATAACCTGATAATTCATAGGCCTTGTGACTGTGATATATAGGCCTAAAGGCCAAGACAATTTGTTTTTACCTTTATTTAACTAGGTAGGCTAGTTGAGAACAAGTTCTCATTTACAACTGCGACCTGGCCAAGATAAAGCATAGCAGTGTGAACAGACAGCAACACAGAGTTACACATGGAGTAAACAATAAACAAGTCAATAACACAGTAGAAAAAAAGAAAAAAACTTGAGTGGGTTGACGTGATCTTTCTTGTTTGGGTTGGCGCCCCCACTTGGGTTGTGCCGTGGCTATACTCGGCCTTGTCTCAGGATGGTAAGTTGGTGGTTGAAGATATTCCTCTAGTGGTGTGGGGGCTGTGCTTTGGCAAAGTTGGTGGGGTTATATCCTGCCTGTTTGGCCCTGTCCGGGGGTATCGTCTGACGGGGCCACAGTGTCTCCCAGTATTTATGCTGCTGTAGTTCATGTGTCGGGGGGGCTAGGATCAGTCTTATATCTGGAGTATTTCTCTTTTCTTATCTGGTGTCATGTGTGAATTTCAGTATGCTCTCTCTAATTCTCTCTTTCTTTCTCTCTCTCTCTCTCTCTCCAAGGACCTGAGCCCTAGGACCATGCCTCAGGACTACCTGGCATGATGACTCCTTGCTGTCCCCAGTCCACCTGGCTGTGCTGCTGCTCCAGTTTCAACTGTTCTGCCTGCGGCTATGGAACCCTGACCTGTTCACCGGACGTGCTACCTGTCCCTGACCTGGTGTTTTCAACTCTCTAGAGACAGCCGGAGTGGTAGAGATACTCTCAATGATCGGCTATGAAAAGCCAACTGACATTTACTCCTGAGGTGCTGACCTGTTGCACCCTCGACAACCACTGATTATTATTATTTGACCCTGCTGGTCATCTATGAACATTTGAACATCTTGGCCATGTTCTGTTATAACCTCCAACCGGCACAGCCAGAAGAGGACTGGCCACTCCTCATAGCCTGGTTCCTCTCTAGGTTTCTTCCTAGGTTCTGGCCTTTTTAGGGAGTTTTTCCTAGCCACCGTGCTTCTACACTTGCATTGCTTCCTGTTTAGGGTCTTAGGCTGGGCTTCTGTACAGCACATTGAGATTTCAGCTGATGTAAGAAGGGCTTTATAAATGAATTTGTTAAGAACAAATTCTTATTTACAATGACGGCCTACCCTGGCCAAACCCGAATGACGCTAGGCCAATTGTGCACCACCCTATGGGAATCACAATCCCGGCCGTATGTGATACAGGCTGGGTCCAAACAAGGGTGTCTGTAGTGACGCCTCAAGCACTGAGATGCAGTGCCTTAGACCACTGTGCCACTAAGGAGCCCATAAAGAAGACACTGTCCATGGTTCCGATTTAGTCTATAAACTGTTCATTCATATGCCTTGCGACTATAGGCCTAAAGGCAGAGACAATAAGAACACATGTTGGCATAATAAATTCAAACACACCTTTGTTTTATTACAAAACCGGATAGCAACTTCTGTCCAGTGGACAACAAAGCATATCGCATGTACAGTAACAGACAGTTACATGACCTACAGAATGGTCTGTTTCTGACTTGTTAACAGGTATTAATTTAGAACAACAGAGAGTCACAAAGAAAACAGGTGCTGCCTCCACTATTCCAGCACCATTTCAACATCATCAAATCACCTCTGCTTAGTCTAATACAGTGACAACTAAAAGATACCAAAATCCATTTAGTCCAATCAACAATCAACGTAAGCTAAATATGATGTGGCAGCCCAAGGTTCTGATTTCTGTGTGTGTGTGTGTGTGTGTGTGTGTGTACATTCGTTCAAGCATAAAAACATGTTGACGCACCCTACTTGTAGAGAAACACCAATGCCATCCTCCTCTCTTTCATGTTGACGAAACAGTCTATCACTCTGTCATACAGTACATTCTTTTATTTTTTTGTTGTCCTAGGCTACCTGGCTAAAACACTTGCTTGTTAGCCTAACTCTGTTCATTATTATTTTATGTTTTTGTATTTTTTTCTTGGTCAATTGGTCAAAGCCAGGCTTCCCTTGGCATCTATATGAATACACGCCACTGAATAAAGACCGACCAAAAACTGGTCTTAGCATAATGCAATTGGTACGGTATTGATTTTGCAGTCAACATACGTTCCCCTTTTTATTAAATTTATATTGCACATTATTTTTGTCCAGCTTCTGTGTAGCCTGTTGAGGAACATCGAGTTATTTAAAAGGACTTCTTAATGTTTTCAGTTTATAATTTTATCAAAAAATGCATCTTCCACTTTCCTCTGTTGGACCTCTGTCAAATTGGTCACTGGCCATGGTGCTAAATCAGCTTGTAGGCTATTAGACTGGGTCAGTCAACCTTTATTTTAACTCGGCAAGTCAGTTAAGAACAAATTCTTATTTACAATGACGGTCTACCGGTGAACAGTGGGTTAACTGCTTTGTTCAGTGGCCTCCCCAGCTCAATGGTTATAATGAACTTAGCCTTAAAATGCTTTTGAGAAACCACACTTAGTTTTTGTATTTTTTTGTAATTATTTATTTATTTATTTTTTATTTGGGAGGGGGGGGTTGATCAGCTTAATATTGCAGATAGATTGTGGCTTCTATCAATGTAATTAACTGTAGAATTTCTGATCCCCCATGTGTAGTATTTTGTAAATATATATATATATATATATATATACATACACACACACACACACACAGTACCAGTCAAAAGTTAGGACACACCTACTATACGGTGGGAACCACACACGCGGCGATCATCCGTTCACCTATTCTGTGTCTCACAAAGACACAGCGGTTGGAACCAAAGAACAGATTTCCTCCGGTCTAATGTCCATTGCTCGTGTTTCTTGACCCAAGCAAGTCTCTTCTTATTATTAGTGTCCTTTAGTAGTGGTTTCTTTGCAGAAATTCAACAATGAAGGCCTGATTTACGCAGTCTCCTGAACAGTTGATGTTGAGATGTGTACAGTGGTTCCTCAATTAAACGTTTTGAGATTATGCTGCGGGATTTAGAGGTAATTTGTGGTTTTGTACGTTACTCTGCGTCACTGCTTCATTGCTCCAGACGACTGCAAGGGGGTGTTAGAGCACTGATTATACTTTTGGGTCCCAAGGCCTAATGTGTTTCTACCTGACAATTAATGGGCGATATAAAACAAATAGAAACTGATAATTGTGCACAACTTCAAAATTGAATTTCAATTAACTGAATGATGATTATGAAGAAGGTGATTGAATTTAGAACAATAGTGTAAAGAATTGCTATTCCTCTGTTCTGCACGCACACCTGAAAAAAGACTTGGTTTATACTTGGTCAAAAGAAGCTGTAACTGGACTGTAGCATATTACTTGCTAAAACTGTTGTTACACTAAGGCTTAGAGAAACTAATGTTTTCAATTATATTCTTAAAATGTATGTGTTGACTGAATATAAGCAAGTGATGTCAGCTAAATAATCAAGTTGATGGTGCAGTCTTATGAAAAACTCCCTGGTAGCGCCTAAACGCTGGCTAGCATATTAGCTTGATTTGGGCATACCCCCACACCAAAGCTAGTTAGCGTTGCTAGCTAATGACTCAGATTACCATACTCATCCCTGGATGTGCCAATTGCCAACAACTGAGCTGTGCTTTGGCAAAGTGGGTGGGGTTATATCCTTCCTGTTTGGCCCTGTCCGGGGGTATCATCGGATGGGGCCAAAGTGTCTCCTGACCCGTCCTGTCTCAAATCAAATTTGATTTGTCACATACACATGGTTAGCAGATGTTAATGCGAGTGTAGCGAAATGCCTCCAGTATTTATGCTGCAGAAGTTTGTGTCGGGGGGCTAGGGTCAGTTAGTTATATCTGGAGTACTTTTCCTGTCCTATCCGGTGTCCTGTGTGAATTTAAGTATGCTCTCTTTAATTCTCTCTTTCTCTCTTTCTCTCTCTCGGAGGACTTGAGCCCTAGGACCATGCGTCAGGACTACCTGGCATGATGACTCCTTGCTGTCCCCAGTCCACCTGGCCGTGCTGCTGCTCCTGTGATTATTATTATTTGACCATGCTGGTCATTTATGAACATTTGAACATCTTGGCCATGTTCTGTTATAATCTCCACCCGGCACAGCCAGAAGAGAACTGGCCACCCCACATAGCCTGGTTCCTCTCTAGGTTTCTTCCTAGGTTTTGGCCTTTCTAGGGAGTTTTTCCTAGCCACCGTGCTTCTACACCTGCATTGCTTGCTGTTTGGGGTTTTAGGCTGGGTTTCTGTACAGCACTTTGAGATATCAGCTGATGTACGAAGGGCTATATAAATACATTTGATTTGATTCTTTACAGCTGAAACTTGTTTTCAATGCACATTTAATGATATTTAATAGGTCCAAAAAGTTGGTTGAAAATACACTTGCACTTACGAGCTTAGATGGCTCTCGAATTAACCAGGTCTCTACATATAAATACTTAGGGATATGGTTGGATGATAAACTGTCTTTTAAAATGCACGTTGACAAACTTTGTAAACGGCTAAAAATCAAACTAGGCTTCCTCTATCGAAACAGGACATGTTTGTCCTCTACAAATAGAAGACAAATTGTGCAAGCTACTTTTACGTCTGTTATAGATTATGGGGACATTATCTACATGCATGCTATGGCATCCACACTTAAATCGCTGGACGCTACTTATTATTTGGGGTGGTAGGGTAGCCTAGTGGTTAGAGCGTTGGACTAGTGACCGGAAGGTTGCAAGTTCAAATCCCTGAGCTGACAAGGTACAAATCTGTTGTTCTGCCCCTGAACAGGCAGTTAACCCCCTGTTCCTAGGCCGTCATTGAAAATAAGACTTTGTTCTTAACTGACTTGCCTAGTTAAATAAAAGGTAAAATAAATAAAAATCACACTTATAGATGCTAGCTACAGAACCCACCACTGTGTTTTATATCAAAATGTGGGTTGGACTTTGCTGTCCATGAGACGAGAACAACATGCTCTCGTGTTTGTCTATAAAGCACTTCGGAATAAACTACCTTCTTATTTATCATCACTCATCAACATTAAAATTATAATTCATAAAACCAGGTCTCAAGCATGGATTACACTTGAGGCCCCTGCGATCGCCACAGAGTTGGGTATGGCTGCCTTTTCCTGCTACGCTCCTTGCTAATGGAATGGCCTGGAGGATTTTATTTTTGTATTGCTTGTAACTGCTTTGGGTAATGGAAGTTCTTGTGCTGTTAGGGGAATAACCTGTGTGTAAATGTAAAAATGTCCTCCTGTATTTATTTTTGTGTTATCTGTGATCGTTTTGACTTGTGTAGTTTCTTAATCATTGTAACTAAACTGTATGTGTAAACATGCATACGCAAGGCCCAGCTGTAAAAGAGACCTTGGTCTGTCTTCCTTGTTGAAATAAAGGTATAATAATATAATATAGCCTCGGAACCTACATAAAGCAGAGTGACTCAGTCATTCATGGCTTTGGACCAACATTCCTTCTGATAGTCTTTAATGAAGAAATGTTTTGGTTATCCTGACCTAGATGCCATGTATTATATGCCATGTCTCTAAAAGGAAAAATATTACCTTGCGCATGTCATTTTCCAGATCTTCCCTAATGAAAAAAACACCTTAGATATTAATTTAGAATCCTCCAATCCTCTAAATGTAATTATTAGAGGAAAGCCATATAGATTGCAAAATAGTTGGAAAGAGATTTTCGATGGCACATGGTATATGAATTGACACGCAATTTTCTATTCCTCCTGAAAGTGCTAACAGTCAAATGCATTCACATCGTCGCCCACATGCACCTTAAACATTTGGATAATAAAGCATTTAAAGGCTGACATTGGTTGATTTTATGCATTCATGAATTAATCACTTTAGCTGACATGTCGTGGTTCATCTGATGAAGGTGGCTATGGGCCTATTTATATAATGAATATGAAGTCGGAGGCATCAGTCATACTTAAATCCGAACTGGTTGGAGACTATAAGAGTACATGGACCTAAAGGCTCAATCATTTTACAAGCTGTTCAAACATTCATAGATGACCAGCAGGGTCAAATAATATAAACAGTGGTTAGAGAGTGTACAACCGATCAGCACCTTAGGAGTAAATGCCTGTTGGCTTTTCATAGCCGAGCACTCAAGACAGCAAGTGCGTGTGCGAGAGAGAGAGAGAGAGAGAGAGAGAGAGAGAGAGAGAGAGAGAATTGAAACACACAGTAACACGTGGAATATATCAATCAGAATGTCAGTTTAATATGCAGTGCAGATCAAGTCCTTATTACCCTTCTCAGAGTTTTAATAATAGTGTGTGACATTGTGGCATTTAAAGCATATTGAGGATAGAAGCAATATGATTTCAAGCAATAGTGTGGTGAACTATTTGAGCAACGCTTCGCGCTGCTCTGAGACAAGCATAAGGACTGATCTGATAATTTTCACTGAATCTCTATTTGGGTGTATTTGGATTATTTTGCTCTTGGTTTTGCTCTTAGTAAAAATAATCCTTACTCCCGACCAGTCCTAATAATCCTTACTCCTGACCGGAAACACTGAGCGTTTTGTTTTTCTTGGAATAGAAACACCATAATATTAATCAAATGAATTAAGCTACATTTCTTAAAATCAATCCCATATACTATGCTCTTACAAAATAATGATCTAATCTAAGCAAAAAAAGAAACGTCCCTTTTTCAGGACCCTGTCTTTCAGATATAATACGTAAAAATACAAATAACTTCACAGATCTTCATTGTAAAGTTTCCCATGCTTGTTCAATGAACCATAAACAATTAACGAACATGCATATGTGGAACAGTCGTTAAGACACTAAAATCTTACAGACAGTAGGCAATTAAGGTCACAGTTATGAAAACTCAGGGCACTAAAGAGGCCTTTCCACTGACTCTGAAAAATGGCAAAAGAAAGATGCCCAGAGTCCCTGCTCACCTGCGTGGACATACCTTAGGCATGCTGCAAGGAGGCACGAGGACTGCAGATTTGGCCAGGGCAATAAATTGCAATGTCCGTACTGTGAGACGCCTAAAATGGCGCTACAGGGAGAAGGGACGGACAGCTGATCATCCTCGCAGTGGCATTACCACATGTAACAACTCCGGCACAGGATCGGTACATCCGAACATCACACCTGCTGGACAGGTACAGAACGGCAACAACAACTGTCCAAGTTACACCAGGAACGCACAATCCCTCCATTAGTACTCAGACTGTCTGCAATAGGCTGAGAGAGGCTGGACTGAGGGCTTGTAGGCCTGTTGTAGTATGGCAGGTCCTCACCAGACATCACTGGCAACAGTGTCGCGTATGGGCACAAACCCACCGTTGCTGAACCAGACAGGACTGGCAAAAAGTGCTCTTCACAGATGAGTCACAGTTTTGTCTCACCAGGGGTGATGGTCGGATTTGTGTTTACCGTGAAAGAAATGAGAGTTACACCAAGTCCTGTACTCTGGAGTGGGATCGTTTTGGAGGTGGAGGGTCCGTCATGGTCTGGGGTGGTATGTAACAGCATCATCGGACTGAGCTTGTTGTCATTGACCTTGTTGTCATCATAGGACTGAGCTTGTTGTCCTGACATGACCCTCCAGCATGACACTAATGTTTCGGTGAACGATGACACAAGGAAATCCCGGCAGGCCAAACTCTTCCCTAAACCGGACAATGCATATTGTGTGCCTCCCGGTCACAGCCTGACTGGGATCGAACTGTAGTGGCGCCTCTGCACTGCGATGCAGTGCCTTAGACCGCTGCGCCACTCAGGATTTATTTGATTTATTTTTGCAATATATTTCTCAACTGTGCTGTGATTTTTCACAAAAGTTAGGAACCTTTCTTGACCAGCACAAAAACATCCTGTGGTGGACTGCCATAACATCGAATAGTCCCCACGATATGCAACTGTTCAGGGAAGTCAGGAATCAATACAAGCAGTCAGTCAGGAAAGCAAAGGCTAGCTTTTTCAAGCAGAAATTCGCATCCTGTAGCTCTAACTCCAAAACGTTTTGGGACACTGTAAAGTCTATGGAGAACAAGAGCACCTCCTCCCAGCTGCCCACTGCACTGAGTGCCCACTGCACTGAGGCTAGGTAACATGGACACCACTGATAAATCCATAATAATCCAACATTTCAATAAGCATTTCTCAGCGGCTGGCCATGCCTTCTCATGGCCACAGTACAGAGACAGAGTGAATTTTCATAGAGAACAAAGGAATTTCTTCCACCTCACAGAACTTGAGGTCCGAACAATATTTATGTTCTGGAGAAGGTATAAAAGATCAATGAAGAATCCAGCTACAATCTGGTCCGTTTGGTACAATTTGGTGAAACTCATGGGAGACAATACGACCACATTACCATAAGGCTGTTTATATAATAGCCTCAGATATGAGGTTTTCATCTAATTGTTGTATACGATGAATGAGTGAGGATGATACTGTTTGTAAAATTGTGTAATGTGATTTTGGACTGTTTAATAAAGAATTCCCTTTTGAGTTGAACTAAATCAGAGGACCGCCCATGGGCCCAGTTAGGGTCGGGGATCCTGGGACAGGCCCTTTTCTGCAACTCCCGAATAAAACCCCCACTTTGAGAATTTCTCAACAGACCATGTTTCCCTCAATTACAAGAGGACAAAGGTTGCAGACCAGACTGCTGAATCTTTTAACCATCCCACGTGGTTAAACTCTTAGACTGTCGATACCGACAGAACAGAACATTTCCCAGGACATAGACATATCTCATATGGGCAGAAATCATCAATTTTGTTAACCATATTTCATTTTCATACAATATAATGAGCTTGAAATCTGAATAAAAAGAAAAAGGCCATTCCTGAACATGGGATGAGACATTTATACTAATCTGCTAGAGAACCAGTTTAGATTTAAGTATAACTTTTAGATGACTGAAGCCTTTAATGAGAGGCCTAATACTTATTTCTGCCCACCAAATTCATATCATTATATAAATAGGCCCATTTAATTTTGTCTGACTTACTGTTCCAAATGAAATGTAATATTTTTTGCTCATATAATTTAAAAAACAAGTTAGGTGTAGGCAAGGCCATAAGCATATAGGTAAATTGGGATATGACTTAAGAGTTAATCAGGGTGATTTTTCAACAAATAGACGGGTATTTTTCTTTCCAAGGTAGCGATACCTTATCTACTTTTGCTAACTGCTAACATGTATTGAAGTGAGATCATTTCTTTATTTCGGGATATGAATACCGATTATATCTAATTCACCATCAGACCATTTTACTGGTTAACTACACGGTAATGTAAAAGTTCATTTTTTAGTTATCCAATATGTAGTATAGTACACTTATCATAATTTGATTGTTTGAATCCAGAGAGGTTAGAACAATTATCTTCAACAATTAGCTGTGAAGGGATCTAAATTATGGGTTTAAAATAAAACATGAATCATCAGCATACAATGACACCTTAATTTTTAAGCCCTGGATATCTAGCCCCTTGATATGATTGTTTGATCTGATTTTAATTTTAAAAATGATTTTAACATTTCGTTAGCCATAATAAATAGATATGCCAAGAGTGAACAACCTTGTTTTACTCTTCTTGGCAGTTTAATACTTTCTGAGAAGTAGCCATTATTTACTGTTTTACACCTTTGGGTTACTATACGTAACTTTAACTTTATAAGAGATTCTCCAAAATTGAAATATTCCAGGCATTTATACAGTATATAAATTCTAGTCATACTTTATCAGGTTTGTTTGTTTGTTTAACTTTCACTTTGAAACAATCAAGAATCACAGAAGAGCGCAAAAAAATTGTCCACAAGAACATATAAACAAGGTTCATGAAATTAACTTGCTAGTGTTAGATTCTGGGTTAAACTTGGAACATTGTTATACTCAGAAGCACAGTATCTAAGGAGTGATAGAGACAGATTTTTACATCAGAAGTTCATGGTTATCAGTAGGATCCAGATGGCTTTGGAATGTGCTGGGTGGACGGGAGAAAGTCACAGGATTGCTATAGGGGATACGGGTGGACATCTGTGGATTAGGCAAATGAGGGGTTGAGGTCAGGTCAGATCCCCTTAAGGGGATAGTGAGAAGGAGAGATGTGTGGGAAAATGGCTTTTTTCACTCAAATAAGCTATAAATTATACATTTTGGTAACTAATTTGTTAATGTACAGTGGATTGCCACATGACAGAATTTCCATGCAATTTGTTTAGCTAGCTTTTTTGGATTAGCACACTAGCTAGTTATTTAAACTTTGAACTCAGGTACTGTCTGTAGCTAGGTAGCTGGTAAGTTAGCTAGTTATAGCATCCTTTGTCAGCACACTAGTGGTTCCAATTTTAAGACTACCTTACAATCTAGCTAGCTACATTATGTATTAGCAAAAATGTTGATAACTATATAACCCTTTAATCTATGGTAGGTAGCTATTAGTGTTAGCAAGTAATGTTAAAGAATAGCTAGCTGCTATTTTTAGATAGCAGAGAATAACATAACTAGCGAAGCCTAAATGGTATAAATCATGATAATGATGATAGTAGAGTTATGGCTATAGTGTCTATGCTAAATTCATCTTCTCTCCCACATATTCCCATAAGGTCTCAGACTCCAGGATGGGAAAATGCTTAACAAGAAAGAAACAGATGACGATTCAGATGGGGACCATGAGACCCTGTTGTATTTTAAATAGTTAATCTGTTGTCAATTTCTATTCTGACTTGTAATATTAAAAAGGGCAGAAAAAGACACCCCCTCTTTATTTGAATTAGCTAGGCAACTCACTATATCAATTATAGGCTACAGATTTAGATTTTAGTCACTGCAATTAAAGTTTTTCCCCAATGTATACTTATATTAAATTCAATTTTGTTCTGACTATGTATTGCATGTTTGAGGAGATTATATGCTCTTTGCAACTCATTAATAAATGGCCAGAAGGGTTCCACTTTATTTAAAGTTATAAATTATACATTTTGGTAACTAATTTGTTAATGGTTGGTGGATTGCCAGTCTGGCTGCACAGCTGATCAGCTGTTAAACCTACTGTAAACTTACTATAAACTGAGAAATCATGTGACTATAAACAAAAATAAGAATAAACAGTACTGTGAAACAAATATTATATAAAGAAAGATAGTAAAATGCTTGGGCATTAAATGAAATCTTGGGCATGGCTAATTACATTATTTTTTCATTGACAAGATAAGCAAACTCTAAACCAAAAACAAACTCCAAATCTACACATCCATTCATAACGGACCGAATTACGAAAGACAAGCTTTGCAATTTGGAATTCCATAAAGTGGGTTGGAAGAGGTGAAGAGGTTGATGACAAGCCACCTGGTTTTGACAACTTGGATGAAGAATATTGAGGATGATAGCCGACTATATTGCCACTCCTATTTGCCATCTCTTCAATCTAAGCCTACAAGAAAGTTGAGGGAAGCAAAAGTCATTCCGCTACCCAAGAATAGCAAATCACCCTTTACTGCCTCAAACAGTCGACCTGCTACAAACTCTTAGTAAACTTTTGGAAAACATTGTATTTGACCAGATACAATGCTATTTCACAGTAAACAAATTAACAACAGACTTGCAGCATGAATATAGGGAGGGGCTTCAATGAAAGCCTCTCCAACATAATCCAGGTAGGTTCGGGCATTTCCCAAAGCAGTTGTCTAGGCCCCTTACTTTCTTCAATCTTTACTAATGACCTGCCACTGGCATGAGCCTGTGTATCTATGTATGCTGATGACTTTGTGAGTGGTATTGAAATGTTGAAAGCACCAAGCTGTTCAAATGACTAGCACACAGCTCAGCAACCCAAGCATACCCCACAAGACATGCCACCAGGGGTCTCTTCACAGTTCCCATGTACAGAACAGACTCTGAGAAACGCACAGTACTACACAAAGCAATCACTACATGGAACTCTATTCCACATCAAGTAAATAATGTAAGCAGTATAACCAGATTTACAAAACAGATGAAACGACACCTTACACACACACACACACACACACACACACACACACACACACACACACACACACACACACACACACACACACACACACACACACACACACACACACACACACACACACACACACACACACACACACACACACACACACACACAAGCATAATCACACACAAGCTAGCACACGCACTCTACACATGCATACATTTTAATCAGGGGTGAAAGTAAATGACATTTCTTACCGGTACGGGACACCCAATTTTTTTTTATACAACACAAATAACAGGGCAGCCTACTATGCTGACACTGACAAACAGATCAATAAAAACTATGTTGTCTGATCCATTTAATCGGCCTACGAAAAGGGGAGACACAAATACAATATGACGTCCATCTAACCTGGAAGAGGAAATTATTGTCCAAAAACAAGCAAAAGTGGCACTGACCCAATGATAAAGACAGTGAATTTGCACACTCCCAGGGGATATGGCAGCTACTCTCCACTGGTGCCAAAAAGATATGCTACTGTTCACCAAATTAAATTAAGAATTTTGATAACTAAAAGACTGATTGGAGTCTTTCATTGTCATCTCTTCACAGCAGGGGAGGGGAACCTTTTTGCTGTCAAGGGACATTTGAATATTTATAAATGAATTCGGGGGCCATATTATTAAAATGAGCTATTTTCTACTTTATTCATGTGTTAATGTGTCTTTAATCACCGGCATTGGTTGTATAGTTTAAATATGACTTTTATGTTTCTTGTGTTCTTGAGTATTTAAAATAGTGCTAGTCCTATTTCAATAAATATTACTATTGTAAATAATGTTGTTGTTGTTATTATGATTACTTGTTCAAACTCACATCTAATGCTCATGGCTGAAACTGCTTATCTTTGACGAGCCGTTTGATGTCTGCTGGCAGTGAAGATGGAGCTACTCGCAGCTGGTTTTCCAGGTTTGTGTTAGACAGTCTTGAGCGGAATCAAGTCTTTCCAAGAGTCAGTTTGGAAAAAAACTGCTCACAGCAGTAGGTCGTCCCGAACTCAGATGCAAATTGAAGTGCATGTCTCCTCAGAACAGGAAAATGCTCAGCGCTAACGTACAGTTCAAGTCAGAAGTTTACATACACCTTAGCCAAATACATTTAAACTCAGTTTTTCACAATTCCTGACATTTAATCCCTGGAAAAAATCCCTGTTTTAGGTCAGTTAGGATCACCACTTTATTTTAAGAATGTGAAATGTTAGAATAATAGTAGAGAGAATGAATTATTTCAGCTTTCATTTCTTTCAACACATTCCCAGTGGGTCAGACGTTTACATACACTTAATTAGTATTTGGTAGCATTGCCTTTAAATTGTTTAACTTGGGTCAAATGTTTCGGGAAGCCTTCCACAAGCTTCCCACAATAAGTTGGGGGAATTTGTCCCATCCCTCCTGACAGAGCTGGTGTAACTGAGTCAGGTTTGTAGGCGTCCTTGCTCGCACACGCTTTTTCAGTTCTGCCCACAAATTGTCTATAGGATTGAGGTCAGGGCTTTGTGATGGCCACTCCATTACCCTGACTTTGTTGTCCTTAAGCCAATTAGCCACAACTTTGGAAGTATGCTTGGGGTCATTGTCCATTTGGAAGACCCGTTTGCGACCAAGCTTTAACTTCCTGACTGATGTCTTGAGATGTTGCTTCAATATATCCACCAAATTTTCCTGCCTCATGATGCCATTTATTTCGAGAAGTACACCAGTCCCTCATGCAGCAAAGCACCCCCACAACATGATGCTGCCACCCCCGTGCTTCACTGTTGGGATGGTGTTCTTCGGCTTGCAAACCTCCCCCTTTTCATCCAAACATAACGATGGTCATTATGGCCAAACAGTTCTATTTTTGTTTTATCAGACCAGAGGACATTTCTCCAAAACGTAAGATCTTTCTGCCGTTTTTTATGGCGGTTTTGACTTTTTTTGGTTTTGGTTTTGGCTTCTTCCTTGCTGAGCGGCCTTTCAGGTTATGTCAATATAAGACTGGTTTTACTGTGGATATAGATATAGATACTTTTGTACCTGTTTCCTCCAGCATCTTCACAAGGTCCTTTGCTGTTGTTCTGGTATTGATTTGCACTTTTCACACCGAAGTACTTTCATCTCTAGGAGACAGAACGTGTCTCCTTCCTGAGTGGTATGACAGCTGCATGGTCCCATGGTGTTTATACATGGTACTATTGTTTGTACAGATGGACGTGGTACCTTCAGGCGTTTGGAAAGTGCTCCCAAGGATGATCCAGACTTGTGGAGGTCTACAAATGTTTTTCTGAGGTCTTTGGTGTTTTCCCCCCCCCCATGATTTCAAGCAAAGAGACACTGAGTTTGAAGGTAGGCCTTGCAATACATCCACAGGTACATCTCAGATTGACTGAAATTATGTCAATTAGCCTATCAGAAGCTTCTAAAGCCATGACATAATTTTTTTGAATTTTCCAAGCTGTTTAAAAGCACAGTCAACTTTGTGCATGTAAACTTCTGACCCACTGGAATTGTGATAGTGAATTATAAGTGAAATAATCTGTCTATAAAACAAATGTTTGAAAAATGACTTGTGTCATGTACAAAGTAGATGTCCTAACCGTTCTTGCCAAAACTATAGTTTGTTAACAAGAAATTTGTGCAGCGGTTGAAAAATGACTTTTATTGACTCCAACCTAAGTGTATGTAAACTTCCGACTTCAACTGTACTCAAGGAGAGGGAGGTTGTTGTACCTGGATTTGAGCTCGTCATTGCTTTGCAGCTCAATGACTTCGTGTTGTAGGCCATCCGCCACATCCGCTGGTTCGACGTTAAATGGGGTTGCAAATATGTTCAACTCCAGTTGTTTACTTTTTACATCCTTAAACCGCTCACAAAATGCCTTTCGCGAGCTTTCCACACTCACTGGCATATTCCTGACGTAATCTCAGGCTCTTGTCCTTGTAGAGTATGAAAATGCACTGTGTTAACGTTACCCCTTTCTAGTTCGACTTGCCACAGCTTTAATTCCGCTTTGAACGATTTCACGTTTGACAGCAAATTGCTGAGATGCTGGTTTGCCCCTTGGAGCTTGACGTTCAAGTCAGACAGATACTTGGTTATGTCAACCTTGAAGGCCAAATCAGACATCCACTTGTCATCACTCAGTTCCACGACAGGTTTCCCCTTCATCTCCATTAATTGTTTTACTTCATCCTTCAGTTCATAAAACTGCTCGAGTATGTTTCCACGGCTCAACCATCGCACCTCACAGTGGTAAACCAGATCACCATATTCCGATTCAAGATAACTCAATAGCTCCTTAAACTGGTGGTTGTTCAGCCCTTTGCTTTTGATAAAATTGATGGTCGACACTACAGTTGCCATTACGTTGTTCGGATTCAGGGACTGTTCACACAGACTTTCTTGATGTATGATGCAGTTGCATACAATTAAATCACTTGGATCAAGACTGAGACAACTAATTTATTTTTTCACTAATGCGGTTAACCCCTTTTTCGAGCCATCCATCTGTAGTAAGGCCACTTCATTTTTCAAACAGTAGCTCATATTTGCTCATACCCAAGACAAGTCTCCCAAACAAGTACTCACCTCTGGTGGTGCCATGCATGGCTTCAAAAAACAGCAATTCCTTGTGTCAAACTCAGCGGTAATCCCACACACACAAATGGCTAATTGGGCGGTATTTGTTATGTCAGTTGTTTCATCACATGCCAAAGAGAAAAACATTTTTTTTTATTGTGGAGTCCTTCAATTTTTTTCGTTGTCTTGTGCCATGTCAGTTATTCGCTCCGTGACCATTTTTCGAGACATACTGACACTTTGGAACAATTTAACTTTGTCTGGTGCTAGCTACTCTGCAGTGGCAAGAAGACACACTTTTACAAATTCTTCTTCCAAATGAGGCTTCAGTTTCTTTGCGATAAACTCGCTCACCACAAAACTTGCTTGCATAACATATTCCCCATCCAAACGAGGTTTCGTAAAGGCGGCTTGTTGGGCACCCAAACCCCGCTGAAGAGCAATTACTTTATCCACATGAGTTGTCCTTGCAACTCATTCATGGATTTTTAAATGTTATTTTTGTGGAAAACAATGTCTAGAGCTTTTTTATTTATGAATTGGCTCGGGGGCCTGATCAAACAATCTCGTAGGCCGTATACGGTCCGGAGGCCAGATGTCCCTCACCCCTGCTTTATAGCATTAGCCATTTGTGTTCCAAAAGGTTTTTCCACAATTCTATTTTTTTATACTTCGATATGTCTGGCAGTCTTCTCTCTGCCTTAATGAATATGATGTCAGTTCGGTTGTCATCTGAGACATTCTCATCAATGATAAGATGACAAACTCTACAGTGGAAAGTCTACACATCAGAGTTATCGGATTCACATGGAATTGTTGTTCAATTTAAATGTTTGAATATGAAATTATTTGTGATGGGATAAAATGTGATTTTAGCTTCTAAAATGTGATGTTAGCTTCTAAAATGTGAGATTTGGGTTTTCATAAGATAGGGCTCTACATAGACCCTCGCAGCGGGCCCCGGACTGAAGACCCTCATAGAGGGCGCCACTGGACTGAGGGGCTGCGACTCTGGCGGCTCCGGAGTGAAGGGCGACTCTGGCGGCTCCGGAGTGAAGGGCGACTCTGGCGGCTCCGGAGTGAAGGGCGACTCTGGCGGCTCCGGAGTGAAGGGCGGCTTTGGCGGCTCCGGAGTGAAGGGCGGCTCTGGCGGCTCCGGAGTGAAGCGCGGTTCTGGCGGCTCCTGACTGACGGGCGGCTCGTGCGGCTCCGGACAGGAGGGAGACTCTGGCGGCTCCTGACTGACGGGAGACTCTGGCGGCTCCGGACAGGAGGGAGACTCTGGCGGCTCCGGACAGGAGGGAGACTCTGGCGGCTCCGGACAGGAGGGAGACTCTGGCGGCTCCGGACACTAGGGAGACTCTGGGTGGCTCCGGACAGGCGGGAGAACCTGGAGGGAGGAGACGGAGGGACAGCCTGGTGCGTGGGGCTGCCACAGGATCCACCAGGCTGGGGAGACCTACAGGAGACCTGGTGCATGGAGGAGGCACCGGATGGACCGGGCTGTGGGGGAGCACTGGAGCTCTGGTGCGCAGCCTTGGCACCACTCCTCCAGGCTGGATTACAACTTTAGCCCGGACCCTCCAGAGTGCAGGCACAGGTTGAACGGGGCTGTGAGGGAGCACTGGAAAACTCGCACCTCTCCCTTAGGCTCCATGCCCACATTCGCCTGGCACGGGCGGAGCACAGGCATAGGGCAAACTGCACCCTCCCAGCGCCCCGGAGACACAGCACTCAGCGCCGGCTACCCTGGGCCGAAACGGCGTACCGGAGACCAAACACGCTAAGCTAGCACAACACACCCTGGCTGGATGCCCACTCTCACATGGCACTTATAGCGCTCCGGGCTATGAGTGCCACTGGCGACACTGTGCGCTTCACAGTCCAGGAGTCCAGAACCCTCTGCTCCTGGTTACCACGCTGCTTGGTCCTTTGGTGGTGGGTAGTTCTGTAATGGCCGTTGGTGGAAAAAGGTGAGGACCAAGGTGCAGCGTGGTAAGTGTTCATGTTATATTTATTAGAACAGAAACACTAAACAAAATAACAAAGAGAGTGAAATGAAAACGAAACAGTCCTGTAGGGTGCAGCAACACAAAACAGAAAACTACCCAGAAAACTACCCACAAACCATAGTGGGAAAACAGGCTGTCTAAGTATGGTTCTCAATCAGAGACAACGACAGACAGCTGTCCCTGATTGAGAATCATACCCGGCCAAATACACAGAAATACAAAAACATAGAAAAAAGAACATAGAACGTCACACCCTGGCCTAACCAAAATAGAGAATAAAAAGCCTCTCTATGGCCAGGGCACACAGGGAGTGACTATGGTGCCGGTAACTGTATTTAGACAGGCTATTTAAAACATTTTGTTTAGTTTGAATAGAATTATTCACTGTCGTGTGAAATTTTAATATTGCTTATTGACAACATTTGGCATGTCCATGGCTGACATAATGCACTTTACAGTAGGCCTATATCAGATCTAATGCTATGTTTAACAATATATTACCACATTGAAGCCATGCAATTACTTAGAACAATGTGGACTGAAAACATGTTCAAGATATTTAGCAAATGTGGGATAGGCCTACATTTTCTTTTGATTCTGTAGGCTATTTAAAAATCTAGGCTATAACGGACTAACATTCGAATTGAACTTGAATTGATGTTCGACAACCCAGACTTGCACATGGCAAGGACTACATACTATCACAGACTACAAAGGCAAATCCAGCTGTGCGGTGCCCACCGACTCTTCAACCCCCAGACGAGCTAAACACATTCTATGTTCACTTCGAGGCAGACAATACTGAGCCATTCAGGAAGACTCTCACAGCTTCGGACGACCAGGTGCTCTCTCGGACATCTTCAACCTGTCCCAGGCTGTAGTCCCCACCTGCTTCAAGGAGACCATCATCATCCCATTGCCCAGGAAAAACAAGGTGACATGCCCAAATGACTATCGTACCGTCACGCTCACTTCGGTCATCATTAAGTGCTTCAAGAGGCTGGTCATGGCCAACATCAAGGCCAGCATGCCAGGTACACTGGACCACTCCAATTTGCCTACCACTCCAACAGATCCACGGAAGATGCCATTTCCATCGCTATCTACACGGCCGTAACACATCTGAACAAGAGGAACAACTATGTGAGAATGCTGTTCATCGACTACATTCAACATTATTGTTCCCTCCAAGCTCAGAGACCTGGGTCTGAACATGAGGTCTGATACCAACAGGCTCAGAGACAGTTTATATCTACAAGCCATCAGACTGCTGGACAGAACAATTGAACTGGACTGACCACCTACATTCTCTGTACCTTAGCACACATGCACTTACTCACTCCCAAACACATATTCATGCTACACACACATCACAACTACTGCTACCAGACTCTTATTATACTGCTCAGTTTATACACTGCCCCATCCCACAATACAATTGTAAATATTGCACTATAAAATGTGCCTTCAGTGTATTATACTTATACTGAAATGTTTATTCTATTCTGGTGAGCCATTTACTTTATGTTCGTATTATTATATCTTATTGTCGAAAGAACCTGCAAGTAAGCATTTAGTTGGACGATGTACACCATGCATATCCCATAAATTTTTTTATTTTTATTTTTAATTTATTTCACCTTTATTTAACCAGGTAGCTAGTTGAGAACAAGTTCTCATTTGCAACTGCGACCTGGCCAAGATAAAGCATAGCAGTGTGAACAGACAACACAGAGTTACACATACAACTATTTATTGATCAAAACCCAGACCTTTTGCGCCACTGCCAGCTACTGCGCCAATAATGCACCGCCCTTGTTAGCCTCTGACTGGCATTGTGCTGATCTCGTCTAATGTAAAATGCCAGTATTAAGATGGGTGACATCCACATTACCATTTTCAAATTTCTCTCTCTTACTTGAAGTGATGATTATTAACATAATGTTCCAAAATAAAATTGGGAGCATAGAGATTCTCCATTTAGGCCCCACTTACATTTCGCACAGCCCAGATGTGTGAGGAAGCTGAGTAGTTGAACCACAGGGATGTGCTTTCACATTCGAAGGGGGCAGTGTAGCGATCCTTATATGAGCCACGGACAATTCCAGAAAATGATGTCATGGCTTTAGAAGCTTCTGATAGGCTAATTGACATAATTTGAGTCAATTGGAGGTGTACCTGTGGATGTATTTCAAGGCCTACCTTCAAACTCAGCGCCTCTTTGCTTGACATCATGGGAAAATAAATCAGCCATGACCTCAGAAAAAAAAATTGTAGACCTCCACAAGTCTGGTTCATCCTTGGGAGCAATTTCCAAACGCCTGAAGGTACCACGTCATTCTGAACAAACAATAGTATGCATGTATAAACACCATGGGACCACGCAGCCATCATACCGCTCAGGGAGGAGATGCGTTCTGTCTCCTAGAGATGAACGTGCTTTGGTGCAAAAAATGCAAATCAATCCCAGAACAACAGCAAAGGACCTTGTGAAGATGCTGGAGGACACATGTACAGTAAAAAGGGTCCTATGTCTACATAACCAGAAAGGACGCTCAGCAAGGAAGAATCCACTGCTCCAAAACCGCCATAAAAAAAACAGACTACGGTTTGCAACTGCATATGGGGACAAAGATCGTACTTTTTGGAGAAATGTCTTCTGGTTTGATGAAACAAAAATAGAACTGTTTGGCCATAATGACCATCATTAAGTTTAGAGGAAAAAGGGGGATGCTTGCAAGCTGAAGAACACCATCCCAACTGTGAGGCACGGGGGTGGAAGCATCATGTTGTGGGGGTGCTTTGCTGCAGGAGGGACTGGTGCACTTCACGAAATAGATGGCGTCATGAGGGAGGACAATTATCGCAAATGGGTCTTCCAAATGGACAATGACCCCAAGCATACTTCCAAAGTTGTGGCATAAGGACAACAAAATTATGGTATTGGAGTGGCCATTCACAAAGCCCTGACCTCAATCCCATTGAAAATTTGTGGCAGAACTGAAAAAGCGTGTGCGAGCAAGGAGGCCAACAAACCTGAATCAATTACACCAGCTATGTCAGGAGGAATGGGCCAAAATTCACCCAGCTTATTGTGTGAAGCTTGTGGAAGACCTCCTGAAACGTTTGACCCAAGTTAAACAATTTAAAGGCAATGCTACCAAATACTAATTAAGTGTATGTAAACTTCTGACCCACTGGAAATGTGATGAAAGAAATAAAAGCTGAAATAAATCCTTCTCTCTACTATTATTCTGACATTTCACTTTCTTAAAATAAATTGGTGATCCTTTACTAGGATAAAATGTCAGGAAGTGTGAAAAACTGAGTTTAAATGTATTTGGCTAAGGTGTATGTAAACTTCCGAATTCAACTGTATGTGAGAGCATGGCCTCTTGCTATAGAGCTAATTGGTCTACAGTAGCTGCAGCTGAGAGCACTCAAAAAGTTTATCCGGGAAAATCAAGAGCCCACTTGTGGACAGGGCAATTCTACCTTGTCTTCAGCTTAGATTGTTGACAATGAGACTATTCTTATTTGGAAAGATGTTCAGTAAATTACCAGAAAAATGGGCCTCCCGGGTGGTGCAATGGTCTAAGGCACTGCATCGCAGTGCCACCAGAGATTCTGGGTTCGAGGCCAGGCTCTGTTGCAGCCGGCCGCGACCGTGAGGCCCATGGGGCGGCGCACAATTGGCCCATCGTCGTCCAGGTTAGGGAGGGTTTGGCCGGCAGGGATATCCTTGTCTCATCGCGCACTAGCGACTCCTGTGGCGGGCTGGTCGCAGTGCACGCTGACCAGGTCGCCAGGTGTTTTCTCTGACACATTGGTGAGGCTGGCTTCCAGGTTGGATGTGCATTGTGTCAAGAAGCAGTGCAATTTGGTTGGGTTGTGTTTCGGAGGATGCATGACCTTCACTTCTCCCGAGTCCATACGGGAGTTGCCCCGATGAGACAAGACTGAAACTACTACCAATTGGATTCCATGAAATTGGGGAGAAAATAAGGTGTAAAAAAATAAAATAAATAAATTAAATTTCCAGAAAAATGTCAATTGTGGTTATGTGAGTTTGCTTCCATCCACAAATACACAATCTACAATGACTGGGTCATGCATTAAATTCATGACCAGGAAATGACTGACTCCAATGCCAGTGAACTGTCTATATTCCCACACTCTAGAGTAGAACCTCTGCCAACTGTAGAAGAAGTTGAAAAGCTTTGTCAGAGTACAGCCCTGGGGAACTGTGGCCAGGATTAAATCAAAGGCGCATTGTCAACAAGTCCACTGCACTTGACTTGTAAAGACAATTAACACTTGAGTTGACATCCGTAGCCTTTACCGTGAAAGCTATCTGCAAACATCAGGGAAATTGCCTTTAAAAGGCACTTTCTTGGCAGTGCACTGCTTCAGCTCAATGTCAAAGAGCTAATGTGCTTATTCAGCAAATCACCAGATATATTTTTTAAAGGAAAAAGCTACAGTATTTTACCAAATATCCGGCGTAAGAGGCATAGGATAACTCAATTTTGTGTCCTTCAGGTGTGTCCTTTGCTATTTACCGATTAAAGGAAACTTAATATCAAGGCTACCAAAATGTTAAAAGTATATCTTCATTTACAAAAGGGTATTAATATAGTGTGACCCCACAGGTCTGCAATGCATTTAATTAAATGAAAAATGAAAAAGAGACTGTTTCAGTTACGCATGGAATACTATGTACAATATCTCACTGGGTTTCCATACTAAGCCTTTTGAAATATATTCAAACATGTGGCTGCAAACCAAATTTGGAATACACACAACCCCTAATTTTCCTAAGAGAGACCTCGTGGCACTGATAATTTCAAATTGATTCCTGAAAATATGACCTTTTTCCCTCCTTTCTACTCCATGGAAGCTTAATCCTCCTAACCAGCACCATATGTCCCGGATGGCTTTGGACACTTTGGAATTCACTTTAGCCTTTTTAACAATAGCATCTACATCAAAACGCTGAACTGTGTCAAGTGGGCACTGACCCCTTGAAGCTGTCCTAGAGAAGCATGAATAGTGGCATGGCTCCATTTTCCTTCCAGACATGCAGTTACATGATGTACTGTTTCAAACAGTAAACTTTGGCTTTACAATTGGGGGGGATTATTATATATTTTTTATCCAGTCAGATAAACATTCCAAACAACCTACCTGACTGCTTGGAGGTATCCTCATGGTCTTAAAGCACACCGTTGCCTTGTTTTGTATCACATTCAAATTATAAAACTGGTGGGGCCAAAAATGCAATTTCAGAATGTGGGGGGGATGTTCCCAGTGAAAGTTGCACCCCTGGTTTCAAAGACATCTCTGTATTCCACCCCACTTGAGCTTCTCTTCACATTTCTTGGTTTTAGATTTTTATCTTTACGGTGAGAAGTTTGGGGAGAACGGAGTGACGGGGGAAACAGAAGCCATCTGTCTGAGGCTGAAACTCAAGAGACTGACAGCCTGCAAAACGATACCCATTGTGTTTCGGCAGTAGCTCCATATCCTTTTACGACCATTGGAGATTGTGTATTCTCGTCTCACACTGCTTTAAAGGCAGAGGGATTCCCAAATTATTAAATTTGTCCTAAAAGTACATAAGTGTTACTGTTCAAATAAACTGCTGGAACATTAGGCCTTGACTCATGAATTACAGCTCACAGGATCTATTTTTCACTCAAAGTACTGTGTAAGTGCATTCTCATTTTGACAGTGATTTATAATTCATCTTTTGACAAATGTGTTGGCAGCTGTTTTGACTTATTGTAGGGACTAAACGTTAGTGAGGACCTCTGACCTGTGGAACAGAGGACACAGAACATTGGAGTTAATTCATCCTTTTGATAAAGTGGTTCATAGCATGTGTTATCTAACGCATTGTGATTACATTCAGTCATTCATGTATTCAGAAAGGCTGTTTTATTAAAGAGCCATAAGCTGCAATGAATGCTTATAGAACGTTTCTATAATCCATTATATGTGTGATAGAAGCATTCATAAGATACTATACTGAGGTGGATAGAGGGTAATATTGTAGTTAGAACCATTTCTTATTTTATCCCAGAGAGGTAGAAACAAACTCAATGCAAACGCACTGAGTCAATTTGATTGAAAGCATTACCCAATTTTATTTGAGCTCAAAAGATAGAGCAAAAGGGTGGGTCAAATAGTAAATTTGTATTCTATTTCCCATTCTATTTCTCACATTATTTCTCCATTCCTTCCTCTCTCTCTCTCTTTCTCTCTTTCATTCTTTTTCTCCATTGCACCATCCCATCCCACCCTATCTTTTTCTCCTTCAAATGCCTGACCCTTTCTTTCCACTGCAACAAAAAGCTAGTGATGGTGGAATCAGAGAGAACATCACTGGAGAGAACTCTGTTTCTCTGGCACCTCATGAACTTGTGAACATTCCAATCACACAGTGTGCTTGTTTGTCCCATTTTCTGTCCTC
The DNA here is from genome assembly GCF_018296145.1 of Oncorhynchus tshawytscha. Lineage (NCBI taxonomy): Eukaryota > Metazoa > Chordata > Actinopteri > Salmoniformes > Salmonidae > Oncorhynchus > Oncorhynchus tshawytscha. Next base: position 34,480,274 of record NC_056438.1, read on the forward strand.
ACTTATTTGTCATCAGACGATACAGGCTGGACTGACTTATTCTATGCATTTTTATGAGGGACCTTTCATTAAATAGCTAAATTATTAAAAGCAGTATGCGATTGCTGTTAATTTGAACAGTTTGCCTCTATAATGAGTTTCTTGCGTGAAAAAAAATAAATATATATATATATATATTAACAGGGTTTCATAAAAATGCTGTAGCCATTCACCATGGATCAACAAAATCAGTTATTTAAATTATTGTAAAAATGGAATGCAAGTATGGATGTTCTAAATAAGATGCAGCTTCCTTAAGTGGTTGCATCTGTACTTAGACAAAAAAAAATTGTGAGCGAGAAAAGTCTATTAAAATAGGCTTAAAATATGCCACAGTGCTGGGCATATGAATCTAACTGGCAAACCATTTTAGCACAGTAACGTAAAAAAGGCATAATTTTCCCAAGGGGCAACATGTCGTCTTGGTACAATTTCCTGAAGAAATCAACACAGCTACTCCGTCAACTAGATCCTCAACATGGCAATATTTTATATTATTATTTTGGAAACAGAAACTTAAATATAACCTCAACATCATTATTTAACAATTAGTCACAAAAACGCTGTGGCAATAGGAACATTTTTAGCATCTCTGGGTCCATTTCACAGAATCCGTTCAATATAGGCTAAACTCTAAATAAGCACAACACAAGGTATTGAGGTATTGGGTAAACCAGCATTGGAAGAAGTGGATGTCATAACATAATGACCTACTTACTATTAGTCCTAGCTCTCCTGGGGTCCCGGGATCTCCCTGTACAAATATAAAATGCCCAATTAGTAAAGCACAGATAAATGGGGAGATTTGTTCTACTTCAATGACTTGAAATTACAGTTGGTGATAAATATTTGGATTGGAAACATTAAATTATTTATATTTTTTAATAAGACATTTGGTTATGAAGATTTGGATGTGAAATGTGGGTTATGCAGATGGATGTTAGTGTTCAATACAGAGGCAAATTCATCAGTTTATCAATGATACAGTTTCTAGATAAAAATAAACAATCCACATCCTAATTAGGTGTCCATTCTTCATTTTGCATCTGGTGTTCTCTACTGTGAATAGCAATTGATTCAAATGAATAGTTCTGTATTGGTGCAGTTCTGGGCTTTATGTAGGTACGGCCATGTGACACCTGTCCGATTCGGACGTATGTAGCTGGTTGGTGGCCATTGTGGAAAACTGGTGCCCTAGAGTGTAATAGGTTCAATCTGCAATGGTACTACAGCTAAACATCTTTATTTAGACATATTCTGTATTTTTGTAAAAGTTCTTAAAAGTGACAAAGTATAAAATGTCATAGTATATATATCATTGGAATCAGTAGACTTCAGGTAACACTTACATTACTTTTTAGAGTGTACAAGATAACTTTATATTTAAAACACCACTGAATAAAATATCACAATTTCTCGATTTCTGATGGTTTTTCATAATTGTTGCGATCATAAAGGCAATAAACAAAGGCCATATGGTTTTGGCCATGTAGACCCAACACAGGGGAAGCCATTACCTAAAACATACATGCAGGTAAAATTGATCTTCACCATTAAACTTTAGGGGGCGCTATAGACCAACCCAAGGCCCATCTGAAATGGTAGGTTTTGTGGTACATATCTATGGAGTTAGTTAATGAATTGGCATTTGTGGCGCAAATCTCATTCCAGTCATGGGACCGATATTACAGTGGTTCCTCCTATAAAAGTTGCGAGCTTACACCGCGGGACTTAGAGGTACCCAGACTTAGAGGTCATTGCTCCAGACCACCACAAGGGGTAGTTAGAGCACTCATTATGCATTTGGGTCCCAAGGTTTTTATATGACCAATAATTTTGAGTGGTTCCAATGAAGAATTTGACGCTGGCCACCCGTCCCTAGTGACTTCAGCAAAGATGGCTGACAAAACATTACGGGGAAGCAAATGTATGTAGTTATAACGTCTTAATGAGTCAAGCAAAAATGTACAATTGAGAGGAATATGTTAGTTCATGTAGAGACAAACGATTGTGCATATTTGTTTTGTCATAAAGTTCATTTATGAAAATCGATATTTAGCAAGTTTTCTTCAGCCATATCCAATACCAGGTGTATCAAACTCATTCATTGTAGCAAGCAGGGAGCAGGTTTCGAACCCTCAAAAATTCTAGCCTGAAGTCCAGCATGCTATCGACTGTGCCCAAATGTATTTGGGCTGCTAAAAACACTTTATCAATTGGGATCTTCAACATGGAAAGGGGGAAAAGTACTATTATTAGTTTTTCACCAGCATAGCAGGATGGCTATCAGCTGAACAATAGACTATTTAACCTTTACTAAAACTAAAAAACACTCTGTAATGTTCACAACTATATATATTTTGAACTAGCGAAAAGTGGGAGATGCGGTTAAGAAACACTGGCATGTTTTATTTAGGAAGGTTTTTTTTTGTTTTTCATGGAATAGAAACACCATAATATTAATCAAATGAATTAAGCAAGTACCAGTCAAAAGTTTGGACACACCTACTCATTCGAGGATTTTTCTATATTTTTACTATTTTCTATATTGTAGAACAATAGTGAAAACATCACAACTATGAAATAACACATATGGAATCAGTTAAGAACGAATTCCTATTTACAAGGACAGCCTACTTCTTCCTTCCCAATGAGGATTTGAACCCAGTCTCTCGCATGCCCCGCACGTGCTCCCTTGTGTAAGGAATTAGGCACTTTCCCATGTTTACTACAGTATGTATTGTAGACTGCACAGGAGCCTAATAAACAAATAAACACATTTCGTTAATAAAATAATGATTAAAAAAATACTTTTTAAAAATGCAGATGCTGATTTAGTTATGGATTCATAACAAATTACTATGGGAATAAATATCACTGATTTACAGAAATATTGGAACAAAGTTGTCTAATGAAGGCAAACAATTTAGAATCCTCCGATCCTGTAGCCTACTCCCAACAATCATGTTGTACATTGCCATCTTTTCCAATCCATCCTAACGGAAACGCTAAGGGTTTTGTATTTTGTTTTTATCTGAATAGAAACACCATAATATGAATCAAATTAATTAAGCCAAATTTCTTAAAATCAATCCCTTATACTATGTTATTACAAAAAAGGTTTTAAATTCTCTGGTAATGCCAATACGAAATACTATCAAATGCTTCTCAAAGATGCCCTCTGGTGGTCAAACTAGCAAAAACTTGCAGTAACAGAAAAAATGGCTGAGAATTTAATGACGTGCTACAGAATTATGCGGTAGCGTGTGAAAAATGCAAATTTCGGTCACATGACTTGAATGGGATTTGTGCCATAAATTCTAAAATATTATTATTTGGAAACAGTACCAGGGAAACTAAACCAAAGCATGGATTACTGTCATACCTTGCCCATAGACTGCTTACAGGGTAAGGAAAACAAAATGTAAGTCTGTAATTTTGGTGAACTATCCCTTTAAAGACATGTCAATTTCATATTTAAGACCAACCAAAAGCTGATCTTAGTGGCAGTTGGTTATGGCATCGCTTAGCCAGCGGAAGAGCACAGTAGCCAAATCAGTAGCCTATCACCAATGTTTTATTAAAATATAAACTTTTGGAGCAGCAAAACAGTCAACATTTATTTTGGATTTTTTTGTCCAGCTTCTGTGAAAGATTACGTGCGATGCCCATTGAATAAAACATGTCAGTGACTGTAGAAAGCCCATTTAGAAACATTAAGTTGTTAATAAAAAGACTGCTTATTGTTTTTCATTGATCATTTTGTTTTAAAAATGCATCTTCCACTTTCCTCTGATATATGGGCAATCAGAAGCAATTTCGTTTGTGTTACATACATTAAAGGGGTTTCCCCTTTATGCCATTTCCCAGGCCAAGGACTGTACTGTACCCATACAAACATACAATACTGTACTCACCGGCAGACCTGGCACTCCCCGGGGCCCATCCTTGCCTGTGTCCCCTGGTGGCCCTCGGGGGCCAGGGGGACCTGGGGGTCCAGGAGGCCCTGGTGGACCTGCCGAACCCTGATCTCCCTATAGAGCAATGCAACAAGTCAAATCATTACATTAAATGGCTTCAAACTTTTAGATAAATAATGAAGACATCAGTAGAGCAATCATTAGAAATAATAGTGAAATGAGTAATCGGTTGGGCATGGAAAACCTCCATAGGGAACATGGAGGGAAGTTTGAAACTCTTACTTTAGTGTCTCAGATGTTAAGTTAATAACACTGGAGTAGTACTTTAGAAATTAATAAATAAATGTACAAACATTTTCTAACTGGTCTATATCTGAAATGTTGTTTAAAATAATTGCTACTTGGAGTATTCCCAATTTCCCAGTTCAATTAACACATTTGACTACACTAAGTTTTGACAAACAGCAATAGTAAGTGTCAGATTTTCATTAAGATGAATCTAAAACATTCTGAAAATTCATTCTTTAGTTACAAGTAGCAATGTATGAAGATCATTACTAAATGTATGCTTCTAGAATTTCCTCTAATATGACAGAATGGGCAGCAGTGTGCTTCTGATAGGTCCAACTAAAGTCTGGCATGCAAACTGAGGAATGAACAAGGAGAAGTTGTCAGGTGATAAACCCCTTCGGAGGAAAGATAAAGACGAGCAAGGACAGCCACTACCTTAATAAGCCGCCGCTTTATGAGCTGCTGGTCAGCAGAAAGAAAGCCATGATTGATCTTAGGGAAGACCATCTGAGCGAGCAGGTGTGTGAGGTCAAGAAGTCGAAGTTCAGAGGTAAGTGAGGTTGGAGGAGGATGAGGTCCCAGAAGAAAAAGAGGAAGGAGTCAAAGGGCAAAACATAGATTTTGATTAGACGTTGCGTCACAAGACCCAACTAAGCACCTTCATAAATGGGGAGAAATCCACACTTTTCCACCACAGTGGCTTTGGAAGTCTGGACTTAATTTTGGAGCCAGAGCACATAATTACCACCACAGGGATGCTGGGACGCCACACTGGGCTCGCAGATCCTGGAAAAATGGGGACTCCTCCTCTGCGGAGGCGCTGACATCATCACAGTAGTGCTCAGTGCCAAGCCAGACCCCCGGAGGTGGACACACAGAGCTGCATGGTTGACCTTCTGAAGGTAAAATTTTTACGCTGTGTTTTTTAAGTTGGGCAAGTATCTCTGGCGCTGTCCATTGGTATTATCTCAAATGATCCATTACTAGAAATACCTAAATATATAGGAGTTGAACTTGTGTGATTGAAATATGGAAATCATACAGTTCAGGAGATACAGTATATTTAGCACTAAATAGCCCACTGAAAATTATACCTTGCATTTCGAGATTTGCGGTGAACCATGGGTATGGGATTTAAAAACATTTTGCCACTTTGGTTTATTGTTGAATGTTCCTTGCTAAGTTCCTTCCATTCATTCAGCATAAATGGACATTAGCAAGACCATGTCTTGGTTAGAAAAATTACAATTCTGGTCGTAATCAACTACACATTACTGGGTTATAAAAAGCTACCTTGGATTTCAATGGGGCCCTGGCATTTTGCATAAAAAAGAAACCCCTCGGGACTTGGTGGCACTGAGTGGACGATTATGGCCCTGATTAACTACTGTGCCTGGCCCTGGTCTGTCATTGGGGCCAGAAGTAAAGGCTCATTCTTTCTCAGTGTGTGTCATCCAGGGGTCAGACTGAGCAGCTAGGCCACACCAACAAACCTTGACAGTCAGGATCTGATTGCTGTGCAAAGCAGCCAGTGTAGGGAGACCAGGCAATCCCTAAAAGGACATACAGCACAAGATTGCTCAACACAGACAAAACATAGAGAGCTCCAGACACAACACAATCAAAGTTATGAAAACATCCATAACAGCGGAGTAGTCAAGTTCTGTTCCACATTTCATTGACTTCAACAGACCATGAAAAAGTTAATGGCTTTAATTGTTTTGTCTCCCCAATATTTAAAAAAAAATGTAATAATGGACTTAAATGTTTCATTTATCTCTGTAAGACACTGAAAACCAGTTTGAGGATATTTTAATTACACTGTAAGGATTTGTGCTACATGCCAACAACATCAAATGTTATTTTGAAGCAATTAACTTTAATGATTGTCTTTATTGAGTGCCAAACACCTGTCAATGCAATTGCCACCCAAAATGATTTGTCAATGGACAAAGTCCAGGTCTTTTTTCGAACCAAATATTTTTTATTTTACCATATCGTACCTTTTTTAATTATACCATATTTAATTTTTATTTACCATATCATGGAATCCAAATGTAACCTATATAATCTCTTGATTCCAAATGTACGCAAAGGGTTCAAATGTGGCTTGTTTCTCTTTCTCTAGTTGGATCAGTAACACACCTAGACATAGGTTGAGAATGCCAGCAAAGCAAACAATTGAAGTTGTTAAGAGTGTTTGTATCAAAGGGGAAAAAATATTTTCTTTGGAAATTCAATCAAATATTCAAACCAAATTGCTTTGCTTCGTAACAGCTCTGACACAATCTTGAAAAGTGAACAATGAAGATATGACATGCTTCACTTGTGCTGCCTCTTTGGGCTAGAGTATGTTAGATTCATGAATGATTCGATACATTTGCCGGGAGACAGTGGGACTTAGCATTGATCCCCCACATTTTACGAGATGCCAGAGGTCTGTGTAAGCTCTCATTATACACTGCTGACTTGGCCAGAGTCTAGCACTGTCAAGCTCATTGACACTATCTGTGTTCAAACCAAGTCTCCTTGTTGTGGGAAAATAAATTATCATCTGACTTCAGAGTCAGCCAAAAACTGCAATTTTCTTCAATGCATCAAATCCACTCACATTATATGTGGGACAGTGCACTCGCCACATTGTACTGTGACTGCATTCATGGATATGGGTGACAATGGTAATGACATTGGTGGTTAACTGATATTCCCAACCATTTGCTAATCACTTTTTGTATTTCTCTCTGAATAGGATGTTGAATATTTGGTAGAGTAACATAACCATGTATTTGCCTGCAGCAGGATGATTGCAGTTGTAGTAAGCAAAATGACTGATATGGAGAGAATTAGCTCCACAATGAGATGGGTGCAGACAGCAGGCTGTTAGCCAGCCTGCTAGTTTAGAGGTGTCTGCCACTATGACAGTCAGTGTAGTCAGCTCAGCTTTCCCTATTCAGACCATGTCTGTGCCTCGATCTAGGTCAGGCAAAACTAAACATAGCGGTGTTCACCTTAGCAATCTCACTGGAATAAAGACCTCCTCCATTCCTGTCATTATTGAAAGAAACTGTCATAATATCTCACATCTCAAAATATGACGACTTAATGTTAGATATCTCTACTTCCAAGGTAGTCATATTCAATGAACTAATCACTGATTATAACCTTGATGTAATTGGCCTGACTGGAAATGTACTGTGTTAAATGAGGCCTCTCCTCTTGGTTAGACTAGTGACCATATCCCTTGCGCATCCCACAAAGGTGGAGGTGTTGATAAGATTTACGACAGCAAATGTCAATTAACGAAAGAAATGACAGCATTTTTGTCTTTTGAGCATCTAGTCATGAAATCAATGCAGCCTGATCAATCACTTTTTATAGATACTGTTTACAGGCCTCCCGGCCCTTATACAGAGTTCCTCAATGATTTCCCTGAATTCCTATCGGACCTCGTAGTCATGGCAGATAATATTAACATTTCTGGTGACTTCAATATTCACATGGAAAAGTCCACAGACCACTCGAAAAGGCTTTCGGAGGCATCATTGACTCAGTGGCTTTTGAACAAACATGTCTCCGGACCTACGCATTGCCACGGTCATACCCTGGATCTAGTTTGGTCCCATAGAATAAATATTGAAAATATTTATTTACAGAAAATACCCGAGCTCAAGACTACCTAGACTACCTAGAATATAAAATAGCATTTATCAGACGTATAGAAAACATAGTGTATCTATAGCAACATCCAGTGAAATTGGAACAGAAATGGCCCTCCACCAACCTGAAAGTCTTCCAACTAGCTTGGAAAGACAGGACAGTGCAGTATCGAAGTGCCTTCACTGCTGCTCGATCAGCCTACTTTTTTTAACCTGATTGAGGAGAATTAAAAAAAAATAAATGCATTTTTGATATTGTCGCAAAGCAGCATTCCCCAAGTGAGGATGGCCTTCACCTCAGCAGTGATGAATTCATTAACTTCTTCGCCGAAAAGGTCATGATCATTAGAAAGCTAATTACCACAAATGATTTATCCAAAACTCAGTTTTCCTGAGTCTGCACACAACTGCCAGGATTTAGGATCAATGGAGACACTCAAGTTTTTTAATCCCGTATCTCTAGACACATTCCCAAAATAGGCTCAACAACTTCCAGCTGTCTACTGGAAGCAAATTACGGACTCCTTTCTTGAATCAGCGTATTTCTCCAAAATGTAGTTGTCCTGAGTCTGCACAGAACTGCCAGGACTTAGGATCAATGGAGACACTCAAGTTTTTTAATCCTGTATCTCTTGACACATTCCCGAAAATAGCCTCAACACCTTCCAGCTGTCTACTGGATCCTATTCCAACTAAACTACTGAAAAAACTCCTTCCTGTGCTTGGCCCTCCTATGTTGAACATAATAAACAACTCCATATTCTCAGGATGTGTACCAAACTCACTAAAAGTGGAAGTAATAAAGCCTCCCCTGAAAAAGCCAAACCTTGACCCAATATATTTTTTAACTGATCGGACTATATCGAATCTCCCATTCCTCTCAATTTAAAACAAAATAGCTGTTACGGAGCAACTCACTACCTTCCTGAAGACAAATAATGAATATGAAAAGCCCCAGTATGGTTTTAGACCCCTTCATAGTACTGAGACTGCACTCGTGAAGTTGATAAATTACCTTTTAATACCATCAGACCAAGGCTCTGCATCTGTCCTTATGCTCCTAGACCTTAGTGCCACTTTTGACACCATTGATCACCACATTCTTTTGGAGAGATTGGAAACCCTAACTGATCTACACGGACAAGTTATTTTCTGGTTTAGATGGTATCTGTTGGAAAGATATCAGTTATTCTCTGTGAATCGTTTGTTCTCTGACAAAACAATGGTACTTTTTGGTGTTCCTCAAGGTTCCATTTTAGGACCACTATTGCTTTCACTAAATATTCTACTTTTTGGTGATGTCATTCAGAAACACAATGTCAACTTTCACTGCTATTACTACTAGGTGATTTCCTTTTCCAGTGTCTGGTGTAAAGCAGACTGTGAAAGGTTTTCCTCTAGGATTTTTACAGTGCTTAGAACCATCCCATTTCTTTTGATCCCGAAACACTCCCCAGTATCCATAATGGTATAGGTATGATTAACATCAGCAAATACTGAGGAGTGTTTCAGGATAATAAACGGGATGGTTCTAAGCACTGTCAAAATCCTAGAGGAAAACCTTTCAGCAGGACAATAACCTACAACGCAAGACCAAATCTATGCTCGTCAGGCTCCCGCGCTTCAGCCGGCTTGTCTGGCTCCCGCGTCTCAGCTGGCTCTACTGTTTCCCGCGCCTCAGCAGAAGCGACCGGCCCGCTCCTGGTCCTCGGAGCTCTTATAGATTTACAGAAGAAGACTTACAGCTGTCAAAGGTGTTTCTAACTTGGGGAGCTGAATACTTATATTTTAGTTATTTCATTTGTATTAATCTTTGACATTACAGAGTATTCTGTGTAGATTATTGACTAAATTGTTTTTAATCCCACTTTGTAACACAATCCAAAAGGTTTGAATACGTTTGCAAGGCTCTGTAAGTGGTTGTGTTGACCTGTGTTGACCTGTGCAAGGCACTGTAAGTGGTTGTGTTGAAATGTGTTGACCTGACCCCTCTGACCAGGTGAGTTGACTGAGAATACATTCTCATTTACAGCAACAATCTGGGGAAAGTTACAAAACACCGTAAAAATACATACACTATATATACAAAAGTATGTGGAAACCCATTCAAATTAGCGGATTCGGGTATTTCAGCCATACCTGTTACTGACAGTTGTATGAAATTGAACACATAGCAATGTAATCTCCATAGACAAACATTGACAGTAGAATGGCCTTACTGAAGAGCTCAGTGACTTTCAAAGTGGCACCGTCATAGGATGCCAGTTCGTCAAATTTCTGCCCTGCTAGACCTGCCCGGTCAACTGTAAATGCTGTTATTGTGAAGTGGAAATGTCTAGGAGCAACAACGTCTCAGCCGGGAAGTGGTAGGCCACACAAGCTCACAGAACGGGACTGCCGAGTGCTTAAGCCCGTTAACATTATTTGTCCTTGGTTGCAACACTCACTACCGAGTTTCAAACTGCCTCTGGAAGCAACATCAGCACAATAACTGTTTGGTTTCCATTTGCTGAGCAACCACACACAAACCTAAGATCACTAGGATGGAAACACCACTCCAGCTGACGCTTGGCATTGCGCACGGTGTTCTTACGTGAACAGTTTTTGTGCTGACGTTGCTTCCAGAGGCAGTTTGGAACACGGTAGTGAGTGTGTTGCAAATGGGACAGCGGTCCAATTCTGTGCGCTTGTGTGGCCTACCACTTTGCAGCTGAGCCGTTGTTGCTCCTAGACATTTCCACTTCACAATAACAGCACAGTTAACTGGGGCAGCTCTAGCAGGACAGACATTTGATGAACTGACTTGTTGGAAATGTGGCATCCTATGACTGTGCCACGTTGAAAGTAAAAATATATATATTTTCTCTATAATACTACTACCACCTAACGATTTGATGAAGTAGGCTTTAGCTAGCCCAGATAGGTTCCCAATCTCCCACCCTCATAACTAACAAAAAATAAGCCATTTCAGGCTATCAATCAAGTAGCTAGATTGTCTAATTATCTTAGCTGGCATGTCAGCTGGCAAGGTCGGTAGACTTTAGAAAAGCAAGCAGAAACTAAATAAGACTCAAATTCCTTTCAATCTTTTACCCAGATTTTAGCAGAGATGCAGATAACCATATTTTGTTTCTTTAAAACAAGAACCACCAGTCAGGAGGATACAGGCAGCTCAAGAGTTATGCTTCAACATTTTTTTTAACATAGAATTAAGCATAATGATTATGGCTCTAGATTGCATTAAAAAGCTGTTTCAGGTCTTTGAACAATTCAAAATTCTCCAACCCCCCAGTAATCCTCATGTACTTTGTGCCCCCCAGATTTTTGGGGTGCATGACACCCCTGGATATCATCATAGTCTAAGACCAGAATGAATGTCGACTGAATTATTTGTTTTCTGCTCTTTAATGAAAGGCATGACCTATTCCTGTAACATAAGCCCATTTTAATTATTAACATCTTAACTAACTCATCAACATGCTTTTTGAAGGAAAGCCTATCATCAATCCAGAATCCTAGATATTTATAAGCTGGGAAATGATCACTGTGGACACCATCCAATGTATGTATGCATAAATCATCAGATACATTTGTATGTGATTTGCAAAATAACATATGCTTGGTTTTACCTGCATTAACTACCAATGTCAGTTCAACAAAGGCTTTCTGCAAGGCAATAAAGCCAGACTGAAGCTTTGAAATAGCCTGGTCAGCTGTGGGGGCAATAGCATACACAGTAGTACCATCTGCAACAGTACAAGTGAAAGTTACTTTTTTTTTACAGATAAAACAATATTGTTAACGTAAAAAGAACCAGACAAAGAATCAATCACTGTATCAAAGGGTGTCCAAAAAAATTGATTTAACACCATCAGTAAATACACACTGCACTCTGTCCGTTAAATCATTTTCAAATCAGCTACACGCCAATTGAAGAAAGCCACTGAATAAGTGATGAGTGATCCACAGTGTCAAAAGCCTTAGATAGCTATATAAAAAAGGGCAGCACAGTATTTATTCCTTTCCATACAATTAATAATGTTGTTTAAATCCATAGAGGTAGCAGACATGGTGCTATGACCATGATGAACAGTTAGAGTAAATTTAGTTTTTAAAAATTGAGTATTTACCAATAATTCTAAGATTTTAGCTAGGCAAGAGAGTTTGAAAATGTGGCGATAATTATTTAGGTCACACGGGTCACCACCTTTATGAAGGGGGACTATATGGGCCGCATTCTAGACCCTGTGGATGGAACCAGAAACCACCTTTAGGTTAAACATGTGTTAAAGGACAACTCCACCACTTTTAACATTTGGTTTGGGTTGTTATTTTGAAGAATTAAGTGGTGTCCTACACAGTTTTAGTGTAATTCTATGACTTAATGTCTATTGACTGTTTAGTGATGAGTAAAATGTGAAATTGCTTCTCTGTCATGTTTTCAAGTAGGCTCCCTGAGATGAATAATACAAAAAATGATGGACAGTTGTTTTCAGCAACCTATATAGCATAACCCGTCTGTAGTTTTGATCATATTGGAACTCCCTGCTACAGTATACAGTATGTTGCTCTGGTTGTCTTTGCAAAAAAAAGTGTTAAAACTACCCTTGGAATCCCATGCAAAAACCGTATTCCTGGAATCTCATATCTTTGGCCCACTACTTTGGCGAGGGAGAAATACAGTCACACAAAGTCACATTCAACAGCCAATCAGAAAATGACAAGAAGGAGCAAACCACATACCCGCGGTCCTTGGTCGCCTTGATCCCCCTGCAAGGGGCAGAAAGAATTTGTCTTGAAATACATCAACCAGACACACAAACACACAAAGAAAAAAGGAAAAAAGAATATAGTCAGCCTCAAATATTATGGTTGAGAGTAAAATCACTTATGATAACACAGACTGACGTGAATAGGGTTGAGGGGAAGGGGGAGTGTTCATTGATCATAGAGTAAAATTAATACATGACCAATCTCTTTATACCTCACCACACATTTAAGACGTTGCCAATTCTTAGTCAAATTTTTGACTGGCACATCCTCAGACGGTGTACTTTATTCAACTTGGGTGGGTGATTTAACACAGTTGCTGTTTCAACATTGAACAGAAATAGGCTGAAGTTGAACGAGGCCAAACAAAATGCAAGTGTATCCAATTACCAACTGTCAGTTAGCTACACTAGTATACACCTCAATTTTTGAATGACCCATTCTGCATTTCTGTTATTTACTGTAAGTGTTGTGCCCTGATCCCATAGGGCGGCGCACAATTGGCTCAGCGTTGTCCGGGTTAGGGGAGGGTTTGGCCGGGGTAGGCCATCATTGTAAATAAGTATTTGTTCTTAACTGACTTGACTAGTTAAATAAAGGTTAAATAAAAATGATCGACAAACTATTTGTTGATGAGGTACATTGAGTTATTAGAGGGGTCTGACTGAACAGCAAGGATTGATAGTAAACAGAACTTTCATTAAACACGAATACCAGCAACTGTCAGTTAACTATCTCAAAAAAGGAAATAATATATACGCCCTGTTAGAGCCACACGGATGCTTTGCAATGCCTGCTAATCGAGTAAGACAGAGGAAAACCAGAGCAGCCTATTTCCATTGTGTGTGAATTAAGCATGGAACCTCAACCATTTTCATGGTTTTAATATTCCAAAACAAGGCGCATGGGTACATATTGGTCCCCAAGTTCAACAGACTTATAAAGATACAGTGTGGTTATTTCTCATGGTCAGCTGCCATTTTATGGAGGGATGTTCAGCGAAGCATTTAAGCACTTCAGTTCGGGCCCTGGTGTTAAGTAATTAAGTCAGTGGATTTGCGAACGATGTGAATATTTAAATATTCACAACTAAGACTTGAGGTAGGTAGGACTTCAATTTTTAATGGAAACTTTAGAATACCATACAAAACTACATTATTTATGGACACATTTGATTAGGGAATAAAGTAAAGTCATACGTTAATGCTTTTGACCCCAAAATGTATTGTAAGAAAGGGTGGGAAGCCAAGGAATTTAGATCATGTTCATCCACTGCCAGGGAAATCAAAGAAAGTTAGCCCTTGGAAAGTAATACATTAATTATGCATTTAACATATGAATAAAACATAGCTATACACATTTGTTTACCTACCTTGTCACCCTGAAGACCAGGAGGACCCTATTGGGCAGAAAAACATTAAATTAAAAAAGTAAAACATTTTATACATATTCATAGCATTACAAAAATGTACAGCCAAAGCATGCAAACTAAATGCAGAACAAGGCCATGTGCATAAATCCAGCAATATCCAACAAAGTTCTGACAAGTTGTATAGAGAAACTATATATGCTCTTCACAATGGGAACACTTACTTTTTACACAATTGCTTTGAAAGGTAAGTTCTACATTCCAAAGTCAGTCATTCAATGTATGAAAAGCTCCTGGGTGGGCCCTGTAAAAGGTAATGGGTGAACAATTGTATTTTAAGGCAGGATGCCTTCGTATTCTCAGGAATAGACCTAATGAGGTCACCCAGTGTTTTTCAACCTGTTTTGTTCCAGGAACTGGCATGCTGGGGTTTCCCTCCTTTGAGCACCACGTACAGTAAAACTGGCATTTAAACTCTAATAAAATCAGTGTCAGCTCACTAACTGACCAACCGGGCAGCAACATTGTACCTACCGGAGGTTGAGAAACACTGTTCTAATGCAGTCCATGTCATTGATCATCAGCCCATTGGTCAGTGCTTGATTGAGCTTGTGTGGCTTAATGGACTAATAGAATAGTCCCAAAATGATAAATCCCACCCATCTGATGGAAGGCTAGATCAAACACTATAAGTACTTTTAGTGTTTAATCTAGCCTTCCACAAGATGGGTGGAATTTATCATTTTCAAAAGTATTTGAACCCAGGTCGGCTGACTGTTGTAGTGGAATGCACATGTTGAACATGTTGTTTATCTGGCTCAAGAACATTGGTTGAGTTAAAGGATTGATGTGATTTTGTCGTCAAATAAGTATGTTTGTGGTTTAAAATTAAGGCAGCATCAAGAAAATCATGACCAGTGAACTGTTCCATAATACCAAATCATCAAAGCTGCATGTTCGCAAGCACTAATGGATTTTGTCCAGACATGGTATAAACCTCCAAAAAAATATGACTGGTTGTGCACTGACTGTAATAATCTGTAGATTGATTGTATAAAAATGTTCACCTGTGTTTGTGTTCTCACTGGCCCAGAATAGCAAGCCAACAGACACAGACTTTGTGGTGGTACATTAATCGCACCAATCGAACAGTCTGGAATGAAAGTGATCCAGAGTTATTTCAGCAGCCTTTCTCTTCAACGAACACTGTGCTAAGGAAATAGAGCTCGAACAGGGTCTTCACCCTTTCAGCCCTTCCACACCGTTCTGTTGTATGCAGGGCCCACTCTTATTGGAGTACAGTGATCCCAGTCATTTTGGGTTAGTGGCAGCACCAATCGGATTAATCCCCAATGGTATTGAGAGGGAGGTGCCGGCTCAGGGGAACTGTAGTTTCTCACCTGTAGTTTTCCTAGTCCAAAACTTTAAAGCTAAGACACAGCAGTAGGATTGTCAAACGTTTACTTGGCACCTCTGAACAGAATGTCGGCAGTCAATCTCTTTTTGTGTTCACACAGCAAAAACCATGGAAGTCGTCAGCTACTCCTAACCAAAAGGTGGCAGTAGCGTTGTTTGGCAATGCAGATGTATTGTGTGTATTGCTTATGGTCTCGATTCCAAGCTGCACTTATGTTGCTATTTGTAGAAAGCCCTTGTTAATACTAACCAGAAAGGCGACAGTGAAATTACTATCTAACGAGATTACGAAGAAACAATTTCATTCACTCTCCATTATCCCATATTAGCTAACGTTAGCATATTCACAAGCTAGCACAACACAGCTATCTAGTTAGCTAGCTAAGGACATGCACTAACTTGGCAGCTAACACAGGCAGCTGTTTCATGGAAATTAGATAATACATTGTGATTTAATTATGTCAATACTAGCTAGAGTGGTTAGCTAGCTTGGAATAACTATTTAGTGTTTTATGCATTGTGTCTGTAATGTAAACTCACTCACTTTCGTACATCGCCTCCGTACAATTGACCTTATTTTAGCACCCCAAAAACGTAATACTTTCAGATCAACTGTAATGTCAATACCATTGTAAAGCACAATTTCTCCCCTTTCCCACAAAGTCAATGACATGCCCTCCAAGCTGCCCGTTTCTGCATGATTCAAGAAGGCAATGAGCCCTGTCTGGTCTTTTTTTTAAATGGCGGGTGTGGAAGAGAAACTAATGCGTGATAGTGAGAAGGAGAGATATCATGTGGAAACATTGCTTTTTTTCACTTGATCTGTCCAACTTATCACCTTATTGCCTAAAAAAAAAGTTTATATAATGTGTCATTACATACCTATTTGAAGGTTTGTGTTGAATTTGAATTGGGTTTTTAGGGCGGTGCTAAAGTGATCTTCAGAAGTAAACATTGTCTTTTGAGAGTGATGATCGCTTGCAGTGACAATGCAAAAAAATGACTAGGTATACCCCCCTTACCCCATCACTGTCCATTTCTTGTTTTTAAACGATGAGAGAAGTGCTACACCTGGTGGAGAGATTGTAAGACAGAAATAGTTGCTTTACGCGTGCTGTACGTTACGGCATGACACGTCACGATGTAACAGAGGGTCAGTTTTTTCTACTTTTCTCCAAAACTATAGAGCCATTACCATGTCGATCAACGCTTGAATAGAAACATAGTTCACACCCCAGATTTTGAAGTCAACACAGTTGCTTCAGTCCCATTAGTTTTCTTTGCAGCCTTGTTTGCATGTCGCGGTGGCGCACATTTGTACGGAATGGGGTGAGTTTACGTTGCACTTAGCTAGCTACCATACAATAGCCTACATTGCATATGAAGTGTGACTGGTTCATCTATGGATGTACAGAGAAAATGCCCACCTTTTTTGTTGGCTCCTCTACATGGGGGTTCATGCTCTCTGCTGGCTCAAAGTCAAGTTGTTGGCCACTGACAAGCACTGCAATTATACATTCATGCTTGCTTTTCTGGCCCCTCAAAGAGGCATAATATACAGGGAACATGGGTAGGTATTCTGATGTGAGATCTGTGCACCCAACTATGAGTAATTCAGTCATTTATTGATGTCAGATTTTCAAGAAAATACAACATTCAGTATTCAAATCTCAAGGCAGAATAATGCAGATGGTCTATGTGCTCAATTAAAATAATTGCCATTGCAACATAGAGCACGTTTATCCCCTGGGGAAACAGTGGGAAACACTGGTGTACTGTAGACCCTCAAGCCAGACATACAATACATTTCTGCCCCTGTTATTGTGAAGTGGAAATGTCTAGGAGCAACAACGCCTCAGTCGCAAAGTGGTAAGCCACACAAGCTCACAGCACAGGACAGCTAAGTGCTGAAGCGCGTAGCGCATAAAAATTGTCTGTCCTCGGCTGCAACACTCACTACCGAGTTCCAAACTGCCTCTGGAAGCAACGTCAGCACAATAATTGTTTGTCTGGATTTTTATGAAGTGGGTTTCCAGCCACACAAGATTAAGATCACCATGTGCAATGCCAAGCATCGGCTGGAGTGGTGAAGCTCTTGGCAACTGGACTCTGGAGCAGTGGAAATGTGTTCTCTGGAGTGATGAATCATTGCTTGTCCATCTGGCAGTCTGACAGATGAATCTGGGTTAATGGATGCCAGGAGCATGCCCGAATGCATAGTGCAAATTGTAAAGTTTGGTGGAGGAGGAATAATGGTCTGGGGATGTTTTTCATGGTTCGGGCTAAGACCCCTTAGTTCCAGTGAAGGGACATTTTACCGCTACAGCATACAATGAGATTCTAGATAATTCTGTGATTCCAACTTTGTGGCAACCGTTTGGGGAAGGCCCTTTCCTGTTTCAGCAAGACAATGCCCCCGTGCACAAAGTGAGATCCATACAGAAATGGTTTGTCGAGATCAGTGTGGAAGAACATGATTGGCCTGCCCAGAGGCCTGACCTCAACCCCATCAAACACCTTTGGGATGAATTGGAACACCAAATGTGAGCCAGGCCTAATAGCCCAACATCAGTGCCCAACCTCACTAATGTTCTTGTAGCTGAATGAAAAAAAGTCCCCTCAGCAATGTTCCATCATCTACTGGACAGCCTTCCCAGAAGAGTTGAGGCTGTTATAGCAGCAAAGGGGGTACCAACTCCATATTAATGCCTATGATTTTGGAATGAGATGTTCGAAGAGCAGGTGTCCACATCCTTTTTAATGTAGTGAATGTGTTAGTAAATCTTTTTTTTCAGCATTGTTGGCCACACACCTGCTGGCTTTGGTTAGGTCACTGGCAGTTTTCAGTCTGAACACATTCACACTAAGACAGCAATCTTTAAACGCCTTGACAAGCCTAATAGTCTTTGTGGATTACACAACCTAACATGAATGTTTTACAATAGTAACACACATGAAACAACCCACATGATTAAATGTTTTATAGTAAATGTAGTAAGGGAGACTGCATTTACAGTAATGCTTAATAGAAAAATATCTAACTGATTGAATTTGACAGAATGAAAAAAAAAAATATAATATTGAGCAATTAATTTCATTTCTGCTTTTAGTGCCATTCATTAGTTCTAGCACTGGTTATCTCTAAAATAGAGATTTACTTTATCTGCTATCATAGGAGCCTTCTTAGCTTATCAAACGTTGCCCATTCATGGATGTTCATTTCTCTCTAAACTATGTTGAATCACATCATATGGTGATACGTGTCACACACTTTCAAGCGTTACAAATCAAATCACATTTATTTGTCACATACACATGGTTAGCAGATGTTAATGCGAGTGTAGCGAAATGCTTGTGCTTCTAGTTCTGACAATGCAGTAATAACCAACGAGTAATCTAACCTAACAATTCCAAAACTACTACCTTATACATACAAGTGTAAAGTTATAAAGAATATGTACATAAAGATATGAATGAGTGATGGTACAGAACGGCATAGGCAAGATGCAGTAGATGGTATTGAGTACAGTATATATATATGAGATGAGTAATGTAGGGTATGTAAACAAAGTGGCATAGTTTAAAGTGGCTAGTGATACATGTATTACATAAAGATGCAGTAGATGATATAGAGTACAGTATATACATATACATATGAGATGAATAATGTAGGGTATGTAAACATTATATTAAGTAGCATTGTTTAAAGTGGCTAGTGATATATTTTACATCAATTTCCATCAATTCCCATTATTAAAGTGGCTGGAGTTGAGTCAGTGTGTTGGCAGCAGCCACTCAATGTTAGTGGTGGCTGTTTAACAGTCTGATGGCCTTGAGATAGAAGCTGTTTTTCAGACTCTCGGTCCCTGCTTTGATGCACCTGTACTGACCTCGCCTTCTGGATGATAGCGGGGTGAACAGGCAGTGGCTCGGGTGGTTGTTGTCCTTGATGATCTTTATGGCCTTCCTGTGACATCGGGTGGTGTAGGTGTCCTGGAGGGCAGGTAGTTTGCCCCCGGTGATGCGTTGTGCAGACCTCACTACCCTCTGGAGAGCCTAACGGTTGTGGGTGGAGGTGTTGCAGTACCAGGCGGTGATACAGCCCGCCAGGATGCTCTCGATTGTGCATCTGTAGAAGTTTGTGAGTGCTTTTGGTGACAAGCCAAATTTCTTCAGCCTCCTGAGGTTGAAGATGCTGTCTGTGTGGGTGGACCAATTCAGTTGGTCTGTGATGTGTACGCTGAGGAACTTAAAACTTACTACCCTCTCCACTACTGTCCCATTGACGTGGATAGGGGGGTGCTCCCTCTGCTGTTTCCTGAAGTCCACAATCATCTCCTTAGTTGTGTTGATGTTGAGTGTGAATAGTTGGCTTCCATTTAGAAGCAACGCGTGTTGAAATTGTTCTGCCGACACGGTCAGCACCTTATACTGAACTGCTTTGCACATCGCTTGGACAGGCAGACATCCACTGGAGCTGTTCCAGTCAGCTCTGGGGGTACATTGAAAGCCTTGCATTGAGGCTCAAAATACAATTCTCATTTTAGAGTGCATAGATATTCATATTTTTTTCATACTGACCCAAGTGGGAATCAAACCCACAACCCTGGCATTGCAAGCACCATGCTCTTACCAACTGAGCCACACATGACCAGCTCACCTCAGATATTATCTGATCAACAATTTCTGTACTCTCATGATCTGATTATGCCTTTACTCATGAGTGTTAATCAGCCCCTGTGTATAATATTTGCCTTTTAATTTCAATTTGACTGCCTCTGCTGGTGCTTGAAGTGTCGGTACTCATTTTACAGCATTATACAGTATCATATTTAAGAGCAAATATTCTATAGAAATATTAAGGTGGATGGGCTCAATTCAATTTCTGCCTATTGTTGTTCACTGTAGCTACAGGAATTGTACAAGCGTAACAATTGCCATTATTATGTGCTTTTCTAATAAAGGTAATAATGATAATAAACTGGATGTAGCACTTTTCCAGGTGCTCAGGGTCGTTTAAATTTGTATATGTATTTATTATGGATCCCCATTAGCTGCTGCCAAGGCAGCAACTACTCTTCCTGGGGTCCAGCAAAATTAAGGCAGTTTATATAATTTAAAAAACATTGCAATCATTCACAGATTTCACAACACACTGTGCCCTCAGGCCCCGACTGCACCCCTACCACATATTTACAGTACTAAATCCATGTGTATAGTGCATATGTTATCGTGTGTGTGCGTGTGTGCGTGTGTGTGTGTATGTGTCTATGTTTGTGTTCCATAAGGTGTTTTTTAATCTGTTTTATCAAATTTAATTTAACTGCTTGCATCAGTTACTTGATGTGGAATAGAGTTCCATGTAGTCATGGCTCTATGTAGTATTGTGTGCCTCCCATAGTCTGTGCTGGACTTGGGGACTGTGAAGAGACTTCTTGTGGCATGTCTTGTGGGTTATGCATGGGTGACCTAGCTGTGTACCAGTAGTTTAGACAGACAGCTCGGTGCAACATGTCAATACACATATACAAAGAGAGTTGAATCGGGAGTTATAAACACCTCCCTCTGCAACTGGTTCCTGGACTTCCTGAAAGGCCGCCCCCAGGTGGTAAAAGTAGGCAACAACACGTCTGCCATGCTGATCCTTAACACTGGGGCCTCTCAGGGGTGTATACTTAGTCCCCTCCTGTACTCCCTGTTCACCCATGACTGCATGGCCAAACACGACACCAACACCATCATTAAGTTTACTGACGCGCCCCGACAACGATGAGACAGCCTTTGGGGAGGAGGTCAGAGAACTGGCCGTGTGTGCCAGGACAACAACCTCTCCCTCAATGTGAGAAAGACAAAGGAGATGATCGTGGACTACAGGAAAAGGCAGGCTGAACAGGGACCCCATTAACATCGACGGGCTGTGGTGGAGCGGGTCGAGAGTTTCAAGTTCCTTGGTGTCCACATCACCAACGAACTATCATGGTCCAAACATACCCCCTCAGGAGCCTGAAAAGATTTTGCATGGGTCCCCAGATCCTCAAAAGGTTCTACAGCTGCACCATCGAGAGCATCCTGACCAGTTGCATCACCGCCTGGTATGGCAACTGCTCGGCATCTGACCGTAAGGCGCTACAGAGGGTAGTGCATACGGCCCAGTACGTCACTGGGGCCAAGCTTCCTGGCATTCAGGACCTTTATAATATGCGGTGTCAGAGGATAGCCCATAAAATTGTCAGAGACGGCGATTTGGGCCTGGTCTCGGAGAAGCAGTATATCCTTCGCGTCTGACTCATAAAAAAATAATTTTTGTCCAGTTCGAGTTGAGTAATCGCTGTTCTGATATCCAGAAGCTCTTTGTGGTCATACGAGATGGTAGCAGCAACACTATGTACAAAATAAGTTATAAACGATGCAAAAAAACCCACACAAAATAACACACTTTGTTAGGAGCCCATAAAACGGCACCCATCCACTCCGGCACGATTATAGCACTGTTGTGTATGCTATTGCCCCACAGCTTCAATCTGCATTTATTGCCTTTTTTGTAACTGAAAATAGTACTTAATGCAGGTAAAACCAAGTATATGTAATTTTCCAAACCACAAAAACAATGTATCTGATGATTTATGCATATTGAATGGTGCCCTTACAAATATCTCGGCATCTGGATTGATAATAGGCTTTCCATCAAAAATCATGTTGATGAGTAAGTTGTGAAGTTAAGAAATAAAATAGGCTTATTTTATAGGAACAGGTCATGCCTTTCCTTAAATAGCAGAATACAACAAATTTAGTTGACATTCATTACGGTCTTAGACTATGGCGATATCGTCTATATGTAATGCAGTTGCCACTGTATTGAAGCCACTGGAAGCAGTTTATGATAGCAAACTACATTTTATTACGGGCAACAGTTTCAGCACACATCACTGCACTCTGTATCAGAAGGCAGGCTGGCTCTCTTTGAAGTCTTGTAGATAGATGCATTGCAAACTTCTTGTTTATAAAGCCCTATGGTATAAAC
Organism: Oncorhynchus tshawytscha; assembly: GCF_018296145.1. Taxonomy (NCBI): domain Eukaryota; kingdom Metazoa; phylum Chordata; class Actinopteri; order Salmoniformes; family Salmonidae; genus Oncorhynchus; species Oncorhynchus tshawytscha. The sequence continues at coordinate 34,502,756 of NC_056438.1, forward strand.
TACCATTGTACCTCACTTCTCTGTTAATTTACAGATTATATAAGCTATCAGACACGGTCTCAAGGATTAAACCCCCTAGAGTCGATGTCCGCGCTCCAGCGGAAATCTAAATAGCATAATAAAAAGATCCCCATAAAAATCTATCAGTTTAAGATAAAGATATCAGTTTGTGCATTGGATGCGTCTCAATTCACCGCATCCACTGAAGTTGAACTTTCGCATCTGCGGTGAAAGGTGACAGAGCTAGAGCGATGGTGTCAGACCATGAGACATCCTGAAAATTGGTCTTCTCACAAAATCTTCGGTAGCGTCTTGACGGTTTAGAAATAGAATAATCTATGGAAAGATGACTCACGAAGACGATGGTGTATTCCTTTCTGCTCTAAGACCCCCACAAGCGTCTTGGGACTTGTCTGAAGTCGGTAAAGGTGATCTGCCAACTTCTGTCTGTAGCGTCCGAAAAGTTAAGGCAACACACTAATATGACTCCTGTGTGGAAAGGTGAGACTCTCATGAACATGTACATGTCTGCGTACACGCCCCACAGGCCTCGCAAGACTTGTCTGAAGGTCCCCCGGTAACAGTTGAAAAACAGTGGAAGTACTGTATACAGTATATGGACACTCTTTAGTGCCAAAAATAAAGGGTTAAATACACGTAAAAAATATACAAATGTTTCCCGATCTTTCTTATATCTCTCAGATATACAGTTGAAGTTGGAAGTTTACATACACTTAAGTTGGAGTCATTAAAACTCGTTTTTCAACAACTCCATACATTTCTTGTTAACAAACTATAGTTTTGGCAAATCGGTTAGGACATCTACTTTGTGCATTACACAAGTAATTTTTCCAACAATTGTTTACAGACAGATTATTTCACCTAAAATTCACTGTATCACAATTCCAGTGGGTCAGAAGTTTACATACACTAAGTTGACTGTGCCTTTAAATAGCTTGGACAATTCCAGACAATTATGTCATGGATCTAGAAGCTTCTGATAGGCTAATTGACCTAATTTGAGTCAATTGGAGGTGTACCCTTGGATGTATTTCAAGGCCTACCTTCAAACTCAGTGCCTCTTTGCTTGACATCATGGGAAAATCAAAAGAAATCAGACAAGACCTCAGAAAAAAAATTGGTTCATCCGTGGGAGCAATTTCCAAATGCCTGTACCACGTTCATCTGTACAAACAATAGTATGCAAGTATAATCCCCATGGGACCAAGCAGCCATCATATTTGCAACCAAGCTTTAACTTCCTGACTGATGTCTTGAGATGTTGCTTCAATATATCCACTTCATTTTCCTGCCTCCTGAAGCCATCTATTTTGTGAAGTGCACCAGTCCCTCCTGCAGCAAAGCACCCCCACAAGATGATGCTGCCACCCCCGTGCTTCACGGTTGGGATAGTGTTCTTTGGCTTGCAAGCCTCCCCCTTTTTCCTCCAAACATAACGATGGTCATTATGGCCAAACAGTTCTATTTTTGTTTCATCAGACCAGAGGATATTTATCCAAAAAGTACGATCTTTGTCCCCATGTGCAGTTGCAAACCATAGTTTGGCTTTTTTTATGGTGGTTTTGGAGCAGTGGTATCTGTCTTGCTGAGCGGCCTTTCAGGTTATGTCGATAAAGGACTTGTTTTACTGTGGATATAGATACTTTTGTACCCGTTTCCTCCAGCATCTTCACAAGGTCCTTTGCTGTTGTTCTGGGATTGATTTGCACTTTTCGCACCAAAGTACGTTCATCTCTAGGAGACAGAACACGTCTTCTTCCTGAGCGTTTTGACGGTTGCGTGGTCTCATGGTGTTTATACTTGCATACTATTGTTTGTACAGATGAACGTGGTAGCTTCAGGCTTTTGGAATTTGCTCCCACGGATGAACCAGACTTGTGGAGGTCTACAATTTTTTTTCTGAGCAAAGAGGCACTGAGTTTGAAGGTAGGCATTGAAATACATCCACAGGTACCCCTCCAATTGACTCAAATTATGTCAATTAGCCTATCAGAAGCTTCTTAAGCCATGCCATCATTTTCTGGAATTTTCAAAGCTGTTTAAAGGCACAGTCAACTTAGTGTATGTAAACTTCTGACCCACTGGAATTGTGATACAGTGAATTATAAGTGAAATAATCTTTCTGTAAATAATTGTTGTAAAGATTACTTGATTCATGCACAAAGTACATGTCCTAACCAACTTGCCAAAACTATAGTTTGTTCACAAGAAATGTATGGAGTGGTTGAAAAACAAGTTGTAATGACTCCAACCTAAGTGTATGTAAACTTCTAACTTCAACTGTACATATGAAATGAGTAAAGCAGAAAGCAAACATTATTAAAGTGACTAGTGTTAACTAGTAATTCCATGTCTATGTACAGTATTTAAGGCAGCTGCCTCTAAGGTGCAGGGTTGAGTGGTAGCTGGCTAGTGATGAATATTTAACAGTCTGATGGCCTTGAGATAGAAGCTGTTTTTCAGTCTCTCGGCCCCATCTTTGATGCACCTGTGCTGACCTTGCCTTCTGGATGGTAGTTGGGTGAACAGGCCGTGGCTTGGGTGGTTGATGTCCTTGGTGATCTTTTTGGCCTTCTTATGACATTGAGAGGGATAGGTGTCTTGGAGGCAGGTAGTGTGATGCGTTGCGCAGACCACACCCCCCTCTGAAGAGACCTGCGTTTGCGGGCAGTGAAGTTGCCGTACCAGTTGGTGATACAGCCTGACAGGATGCTCTCGATTGTGCATCTGTAAAAGTTTGTGAGGGTCTTAGGGGCCAAGCCAAATTTCTTCAACATCCTGAGGTTGAAGAGATGCTGTTGCGTCTTCTTCAACACACTGTCTGTGTGGGTGGACCATTTCCACTGTCTACATAAAATGGTTATGTCAAAGTCAAGAAAAAGATGACAAATCCCCTGTAGAATTTGAATGCTGTCTTTAATCTAGTAACAGAACCTTGTCAAAAGGCATCGAGACACCTTTTATCATGTATACATAGCAAAAAAAGCAATCACCACAGAGGCTCAGTGGGCCAATAACACATAACACACACTGTGCTTTTGTCTACCTACACTTATACACAGATATGTGTAGATAGATTAGGACCCTTCTCTACATCAACATTCAACTCTTGAGTAACAGTTGTTAGTGTTTACATGCCTTTTACCTACTGACAGTCAACACCATATGTATTTGGACAATATAGCAAAACATAATAATTTTGCTTTATACTCCAGGATTTTATGATTTGAGATCAAATGTTTCATATGAGGCGACAGCTTTTACATTATTTAATGGAACTTTATGTACAGTGCCTTGCGAAAGTATTCGGCCCCCTTGAACTTTGCGACCTTTTGCCACATTTCAGGCTTCAAACATAAAGATATAAAACTGTATTTTTTTGTGAAGAATCAACAACAAGTGGGACACAATCATGAAGTGGAACGACATTTATTGGATATTTCAAGCTTTTTTAACAAATCAAAAACTGAAAAATTGGGCGTGCAAAATTATTCAGCCCCTTTACTTTCAGTACAGCAAACTCTCTCCAGAAGTTCAGTGAGGATCTCTGAATGATCCAATGTTGACCTAAATGACTAATGATGATAAATACAATCCACCTGTGTGTAATCAAGTCTCCGTATAAATGCACCTGCACTGTGATAGTCTCAGAGGTCCGTTAAAAGCGCAGAGAGCATCATGAAGAACAAGGAACACACCAGGCAGGTCCGAGATACTGTTGTGAAGAAGTTTAAAGCCAGATTTGGATACAAAAAGATTTCCCAAGCTTTAAACATCCCAAGGAGCACTGTGCAAGCGATAATATTGAAATGGAAGGAGTATCAGACCACTGCAAATCTACCAAGACCTGGCCGTCCCTCTAAACTTTCAGCTCATACAAGGAGAAGACTGATCAGAGATGCAGCCAAGAGGCCCATGATCACTCTGGATGAACTGCAGAGATCTACAGCTGAGGTGGGAGACTCTGTCCATAGGACAACAATCAGTCGTATATTGCACAAATCTGGCCTTTATGGAAGAATGGCAAGAAGAAAGCCATTTCTTAAAGATATCCATAAAGTTTGCCACAAGCCACCTGGGAGACACACCAAACATGTGGAAGAAGGTGCTCTGGTCAGATGAAACCAAAATGGAACTTTTTGGCAACGATGCAAAACGTTATGTTTGGCGTAAAAGCAACACAGCTCATCACCCTGAACACACCATCCCCACTGTCAAACATGGTGGTGGCGGCATCATGGTTTGGGCCTGCTTTTCTTCAGCAGGGACAGGGAAGATGGTTAAAATTGATGGGAAGATGGATGGAGCCAAATACAGGACCATTCTGGAAGAAAACCTGATGGAGTCTGCAAAAGACCTGAGACTGGGATGGAGATTTGTCTTCCAACAAGACAATGATCCAAAACATAAAGCAAAATCTACAATGGAATGGTTCAAAAATAAACATATCCAGGTGTTAGAATGGCCAAGTCAAAGTCCAGACCTGAATCCAATCGAGAATCTGTGGAAAGAACTGAAAACTGCTGTTCACAAATGCTCTCCATCCAACCTCACTGAGCTCGAGCTGTTTTGCAAGGAGGAATGGGAAAAAAATTCAGTCTCTCGATGTGCAAAACTGATAGAGACATACCCCAAGCGACTTACAGCTGTAATCGCAGCAAAAGGTGGCGCTACAAAGTATTAACTTAAGGGGGCTGAATAATTTTGCACGGCCAATTTTTCAGTTTTTGATTTGTTAAAAAAGTTTGAAATATCCAATAAATGTCGTTCCACTTCATGATTGTGTCCCACTTGTTGTTGATTCTTCACAAAAAAATACAGTTTTATATCTTTATGTTTGAAGCCTGAAATGTGGCAAAAGGTCGCAAAGTTCAAGGGGGCCGAATGCTTTCGCAAGGCACTGTATACTATTTATACAAGAGTATGTGGACACCCCTTCAAATTAGTGGATTGATTAAAATTGAGCACACAGCCATATGTAATCTTCATAGACAAACATTGATAGTAGAATGGCCTTACTGAAGAGTTCAGTGACTTTCAACGAGGCACTGTCATAGGATGCCACCAACAAAGGCTCAGCTTGGAAGTGGTAGGCCACACAAGCTCACAGAAAGGGACCACTGAGTGCTGACAGTCCGACTGACAAATCTGGGTTTGGCAGATGCCAGGAGAATGCTACCTGCCCGACTGCATAGTGCCAACTATAAAGTTTGGTGGAGGACAAATATTGGTCTGGGACAGTTTTCATGGTTTGGGCTAGGCCCCTTAGAAATCTTAACGCTACAGCATACAATGACATTCGAGACAATTCTGTGCAGGGCCTTCCCCAAACAGTTAGGGAAAGGCCATTGCCTGTTTCAGCATTACAATGCCCCCGTGCACAAAGCGAGGTCCATACAGAAATGGTTTTTCGAGATCGTTGTGGAAGAACTTGACTGGCCTGCAGAGAGCCCTGACCTCAACCCCATCGAACAAGCCAGGCCTATTCGTCCAACATCAGTGCCCAACCTCACTAAAGCTCTTGTGGCTGAACAGAAGCAAGTCCCCGCAGCAATGTTCCAACATCTCATGAAAAGAATGGTCCACCACCCAAAGGACATCCAGCCAACTTGACACAACTGTGGGAAGCATTGGAGTAAACATCGGCCAGCATCCCTGTGGAATGCTTTGACACCTTGTAGAGTCCATGCCCCGACGAATTGAGGCTGTTCTGAGGGAAAAAGGGGGGTGCATCTCAATATTAGGAAGGTGCTCCTAATGTTTTGTACAATCATTAAAGTAGCCAAAAGTTTAGTATTTGGTCCAATTTACCTTGCACACAATTACTACATCAAGAATGTCACTCTAAACTTGTTGCATTTGCAGTTTGCAATTGCAAATAGGTTTGGTTGTGTTTCGGATTATGTTCTGCCCTATAGAAACTATTGTCATTTCAAATGAAACATTTGTCTCAAATCCAAAATGCTGGAATATAGAGCCCAATTTAAAATGTTAGCTTCACTGTCCACATACATACGGATACGGTGTTAACTGTATACAATTATGTAGACTCAGCCATATCATGCTGAGCTATCAGAGATGGCAAGTGGCGCAGATATTTTTCAGGTCTGTAAAGTGTTATATTGAGGTTGTCCATTCCATACTAATCAAATGGTTGAACCGCATGATGGTGTCAAAGTCGATATTAAATAATTTGCTGAAAAACAAGAGCTGCTATGGGGCACAACGGGAAGAACAGACAGACATCTTAAAGGCCAAACTTAATGTTGTCACACTGCCGGGAGCTTTCCTAAGTCAGAGCTTCCTTTGTGAACAGAAATAAATGCTGTCATGTCAAATACAGGTTTACTTTATTTTGACAAGCACAGCCAGAGGACATACATTGTTATGCATGTGAGTCTGTTTGTGACTGTTTATTACACTAGAGTGATTAGAATATTTACTAAATATTCCTGCTTTCACACACAGACACCCACAAATGTATTATTTGTGACATATACAATACACACATGCAAACAGGCCTCATACACACACCTTTTTAACATTAAACCTGTCTTCTCTTGAGATTAAAGTCACATTTACAGTTACTGCAAGATATTAATATGCCACGTTGATGTTTGTTCTTCAAATTCTGTATTTTATTGGCTCTGTGGCTGTGTACACTCAGGGTAAGGAATACTTTGTGTCATTTTGTAATTTGGGTGAATGTGACTGGCCTGCACAGAGCCCTTTAACAGTTTAGCCTGTCAATCAATCACTGTGGGTGGGATTGTCAGGGAGTGACAGAGTTGGTAGGGTTTCAGACCTGTCCATCAATCACTGTGGGTTGGAATTTGAGGGAAGGTGGTAGATTAGTAATCTAGTCCGAAAAACTAGTCTAGTCTACTCTTTCAATTTAGTTTATTGTGTCAAAAACCTAATAAAAAATAATTGCAGGAAATGTGTTAAAAAAAACGCTAAAATGTTCAGGGGGAGGGCGGCGGAGGACCCCTCGGCAGATTGAGCACCCCCACTTTTATACAAAGTCAGGCACGCATGAGTAGACACAGGAATGATTGAAGAATGAAGTACTATAAGTGTGAAACATAGAAAAGCAGCCGTAGACTACTCCATTAATAAGATGGCGCCGGAGAGAATGGCTGCCGTTTCAAGGGCTTTTAACCAACCGTGCTATTTTCTTCGTTTTTTTGCAATTTTTAAAAACTTATTTTGTACATAATGTTGCTGCTTCCGTCTCTTAAGACCAAAAATAACAGCGATTACTCACCTTGAACTGGACAAATAATTTATCTTTAATGAGTCAGATGAGAGGGACTTACTCCCGACACCCAAACAGGCCCTCATCCCCGTCATTCGCAGGAGAAAGAGATGGAAAAGATATTGTGAAAAGAGATCGGGGTGCCTTGTGAGGATCCGCCGACGAGTGGCTAATCTGCCCTTGCCATCCGTACTACTGGCCAACGTACAATCGCTAGGAAAATAAATTGGACGACCTAAAAGCATGTGTATCCTCCCAACGGCACATTAAAAACTGTAATATCTTATGTTTCACCGAGTCGTGGCTGAACGACGACATGAATAACATACAACTGTTGGGTTATACACTGCATTGGCAGGATAGAACAGCAGCCTCTGGTAAGACAAGGGGTGACGGTCTACGTATATCTTTAAACATCAGCTGGTGCATGATATCTAAGGTTTTGCTCACCTGAAGTAGAGTATCTCATGATAAGCTGTAGACCACACTATCTACCGAGAGAGTTTTCATCTGTATATTTTTTTAGCTGTCTACATACCACCACAGACCGATGCTGGCACTAAGACCGCACTCAATGAGCTGTATACTGCCATAAGCAAACAGGAAAACGCTCATTCAGAGGCGGCGCTCCTAGTGGCCCGGGGACTTCATTGCAGGGAAACTTAAATTTGTTTTAACTCATTTCTACCAGCATGTTAAATGTGCAACCAGAGGGAAAAAACACACACAGAGACGCATACAAATCTCTCCCTCGCCCTCGCCCTCCATTTGGCAAAGGAAATTTCTATCCTCCTGATTCCTGCTTACAAGCAAAAATTAAAGCAGGAAGCACCAGTGACTAGATAAATAAAAAAGTGGTCAGATGAAGCAGATTCTAAGCTACAGGACTGTTTTGCTAGCAAAGACTGGAATATGTTCTGGGATTCTTTCCTGATGGCATTGAGGAGTACACCACATCAGTCACTGGCTTCATCAGTAACTGCATCGATGACGTCGTCTCCACAGTGACTGTACGTAAATACCCCAACTAGAAGTCATGGATTACAGGCAACATTCGCACTGAGCTAAAGTGTAGAGCTGCCTCTTTCAAGGAGCGGAACTCAAACACGGAAGCTTATAAGAATCCCCACTATTCCCTCCGATTAACCATCAAACAGGCAAAGCATCAATACACGACTAAGATCGAATCATACTACACCGGCTCCAACACTCGTTGGATGTGGCAGGGCTTGCAAACCATTGCAGACTACAAAGGCAAGCACAGCCGAGAGCTGCCCAGTGACACGAGCCTACCAGACGAGCTAAATTAATTCTATGCTAGCTTCGAGGCAAGTAACACTGAAAATTGCATGAGAGCACCAGCTAATCCGGACAACTGTGTGATCACACTCTCCGCAGCCGATGTGAATAAGACCTTTAAAGAGGTCAACATTTACAAGGTCGCAGGGCCAGACGGATTACCAGGACGTGTACTCCGAGCATGCACTGACAAACTAGCAAGTGTCTTCACTGACATTTTAAAACTCTCCCTGTCCGAGTCTGTAATACATATATGTTTCAAGCAGACCACCATAGTTCCTGTGTCCCAGAACGCCAAGGTAACCTGTCTAATGACTACCGTCCCATAGCCATGAAATGCTTTGAAAGGCTGGTCATGGCTCACATCAACCATAATCCCAGACACCCTGGACCCACTTCAATTCACACACCGCCCCAACAGATGCACAGATGATGCAATTGTTACTGCATTCTGCGAAGGAACCTGGGACTGAACACTTCCCTCTGCAACTGGATCGTTGACTTCCTGATGGGCCTCCTTCAGGTGGTGAGGTTAGGCAACAACACATCCACCACGCTGACCCTCAACACAGGGGCCCCTCAGGGGTGCATGCTTAATCCCCTCCTGTACACCTGTTCACCCACAACTGCATGGTAGGGTTGATCACCGACAACAATGAGAAAGCCTATAGGGAGGAGGTCAGAGACCTGGCATTGTGGTGACAGGACAGCAATCTCACCCTCAAAGTCAGCAAGACAAAGGAGATGATCGTAGACAGGAGGTGCCTACAGGAAACAGAGGGCCGAGCATGCTGCCATTCACATTGACGGGGCTGTAGGGGAGTAGGTCGAGCTTCAAGTTCCTCGGTGTCCACATCACTAAGGATCTATCATGTTCCACACACCAACAGTCGTGAAGAGGGCATGACAATGCCTCTTCCCCCTCAGGAGGCTGAAAAGATTTGTCATGGGCCCTCAGATCCTCAAAATGTTCTACAGCTGCACCATTCGGAGCATCTTGACTGGCTGCATCACGACTTGATACGGTAACTGCTTGGCATCAGTCTGCAAGGGGCTACAGAGGCTAGTGCGTACGGTCCAGTACACCACAAGACCTCTATACCAGACGGTGTCAGAGGAAGGCCCTATAAATGGTCAAAGACTCCAGATACCCAAGTCATAGACTGTTCTCTCTGCTACTGCACGGCAAGCAGTGCCGTAAGTACTGTAAGTCTGGAACCAACAGGAACCGGAACAGCTTCTACCCCCAAGCCATAAGACTGGTAAATAGTTAGTTACATAGTTAACCAAAGGGGAGTATGTGATGCCGTGGAGCTGAGCAGACGTTGACAAACCGAGCTCTTCAAAGTTATTCCATTATTACCTAAATAACAACGTTGAAACAATATTCCAACATTGGCTGATAAATTGTCAAGTACTTACCTTCCCAAAGAGCCATGGACCTCCGGCCGAGAGGCAAGAAGGAGAACCAAAACGTTGTTGATTCCCAAGATAACGATAATGCTACAGTAAGCAAGATTAGCATTAGCCCTCATAACTAAGACAACAGTTCCAGACATGCTTGCTACTCTCCTCCGGGAAATTCAGGATGGTAACAAAGGTCTTTCTCTGAAAATTGACAAGAAATCGTCTGAACTCCATTCTTCCATTGACGATGAATGATCTCCTTTTGAGAACGACTGAGGCTGAGTTGCGCATTAGCACAGTTGAAGATACTATCACTCGACATGACCAGGTTCTGATGCAACTGCAGAAAGACAATGCCAACCTCAGGATAGCCTAGTGGTTAGAGCGTTGGACTAGTAACCGGAAGGTTGCAAGTTCAGATCCCCAGCTGACAAGGTACAAATCTGTCGTTCTGCCCCTGAACAGGCAGTTAACCCACTGTTCCTGAAAATAAGAATTTGTTCTTAACTGACTTGCCTAGTTAAATAAAGATAAAATAAATAAAAAATAAAAAATCTAGGTAGTCCAGATGGAGAACCAGAGCAGACGTAGCAATATCCGTGTGGTGGGATTGAAAGAGGACAGCGAGGGCTGTGACCCGGTCTGTTTCTTCACTCAATGGATCCCGGATGACCTAGGCATAATTAACTTCACTAAGCCATTGGAAATCGAACACGCCCACAGAACATCAGCACCTGAAACCCCGGCCAGATGGGCCCCCACGGGCCGTCCTGATCAGGCTCCCCTGTTTCCAGGACAGAGAGAAGATACTGCAACTCGCAAGAGTCAAAGGGGACATCACCATCGATGGCAAGAGGGTCAGCCTTTTCCCAGAAATGAGCGCGGATCTCGCCAGACGTCGCAAGCAGTTCAGACCAGCCGCCAAAGCACTGAAGGAGAAGAACATCCCCGGCTACCTCATCCACCCTGCACGGATGAAAGTTCAGTACAAAGGCCGAAGCCATCTCTTCAACACACCGGGAGAAGTGTTCACTTTTCTCAAAGAACTGAACAGCGTCTGAATCAGGATGGTCTCTCTGGGGGATAAGATGCAGTTTGTTTTGTTTTTTCTTATCCGTGCTGTCCTGGGACTGAACTGCTGATATCTTCTTGGAATTTGGATCCGTTTACTCTGCTATCCGGTCGCTATAATTGATTTGTACATTTTCAACTGACCGTTTTTTTCCCCCGGGATGAGTTCTATTACATTTACAGGAGAGTATATTTTGGTTTAGTCAATATCCACTGGGCGAAGCAAATTATTGGGCTTAGGCCCACTGCTTTCCCCCCATTTATGTTTTTCCTCTACTGAAAAGAGACTCAAGCAACCCTTACTGTGGGCAGTAAATATTCAGCCATAAATGTCTATTCACAACATTTGTTTTCAACTTAGAGAGCTCGCAGGTTTTAGTTTACGCCAAGGTTTAATTAGTAAGAGCAAGATGGAAAGCAAGCAACAACGTATCTCTACAAGTGTATTCATGTTTGATTTTTGAGATTGAGGTTTTAGTCTGACAATCGGGGTGGGTGGGGTTTCTGTTTTTTTTCTATGTTTATTGTTGTTTCCTTCTTAAAGAGACACATAGGTCACTTCAGTGTTCAAACTAAAGTTGAAACATTACCTAACTATTTACATATGAGAGATTTCCATTCAGTTATATATTTGAAACCCAACCTACGCTTAATTCACTCAAATATGATTAAGAGGAAAAGAGTCTAAACATACCTTAAGAAATGAAAGGCTGACATTGTGTTTTTACAAGAAACACATTTTACAGCCATTGAACACAAGAAATTGAAGAGAGAATGGGTAGGACATGTTTTTGTGTCCTCTTTTAACTCCAAAGCAAGAGGAACTGCAATTTTGATAAGTAGACACATCCCCTTCTGCGTCAACAACATCATCTCTGATCCCTCGGGCAGGTTTGTTTTGGTGCAGGGGCATATGTTTTTGGAGTCTTGGACCCTATTGAATATTTATGCTCCTAACTTCGATGACCATATGTTTATTCCGAATGTCTTCCTTCAGGTCGCTCAAGCACCAGCAGGATGGCTACTGGCTGGAGGAGATTTAAATGTTTGTTTAGAAACAGTTCTTGATTAGGTCCTCTGATAAACCCTCACTTCTTACCAAAGCCGGTAAGCTCACCATGTCATTCATGAAAGATCTTAATTTGCTAGACATCTGGAGACAGGTACACCCACAGGATAGGGACTACTCTTTTTCTTCACACCCACGCGCATAGATAACTTTTTACTATTGACCCAACTGTTTCATAGAGTGTTAGATATCGAGTATCTCCCCAGATTGCTTAGTGACCATTCTCCTCTGGTATTATCAATCTCCTTCCTACCAAGGTAAATGGCGCATATAGATGGAGACGAAATTCTACACTAGTGAAGCAACCTGAATTTTGTGCATTCATCAAAGAGCAGATCAACATTTTTACTTTGACAAACAAACCCTCCGCTCCTGACAGTTTCATTCTTTGGGACACATTGAAAGCCTATCTGAGGGGACAGATCATTTCCTATACTAAAGGGTTGAAGAGAAAACACGGTGCGGAACTGAATGTCGTTGAATCTGAAATCTCGACAAAAGGCCCGACTAAAGATCTATACAGGCTTTTGGTAAATAAAAACTGAAATATAATACTCTGAACACATATCAAGCTGAGAGGGCCATCACTAAATCAAAACAGCATTACTATGAGCTTGGAGAGAAAGCACACAAAGTATTGGCATGGCAACTGAAAGCACAGGAAAGTAAGAAGACAATTAATGCTATAGAAACTCTTACTAATGAGATATCTTTCAACCCTACTGAAATTAATGATACTTTTAAGAAATACTACGAAGACCTCTACACTTCCCAATCAAGCGATGATCTATCAGAGATCAACTCCTTTCTCAGTCAGAGGAAGACAGAGAGCACCTGAGTGAACAGTTCTCAGTTCCTGAATTGTTGGAGGCCATTATATCCTTACCTTCTAATAAATCTCCTGGGGAGGATGGCTTCCCTCCAGTTCTATAAAGAATTTAGGGAGCTGTTGGTCCCCTACCTGATGGAGGTACTTAAAAAAGCCGGGGAGGACAACTGCTTTCCAGAGTCTTTCTCTCAAGCAGTGATTTCTGTAATCCACAAGAAAGGGAAAAACCAGCTAAAGTGCGCCTTCTATAGACCAATCTCTCTCCTTAACACAGATTGTAAACTGGTCACCAAGATGCTATCTAATAGACTGGAGTCATGTCTTCCCCTGTTGGTCAAACCAGATCAGATTGGCTTCATAATTAATAGATTGTCCTCCAATAATCTCAGAAGGTTCTTTGATATAATTGACCTTGCTAACAAAAACAAAATATCTAGTGTTGCAGTCTCTCTCGACGCTGAAAAGCCCTTTGATAGGGTTGAATGGACATACCTCTTTCGCGTCTTGGAAAAGTTTGGTTTAGGTACCGTGTTTGTAAATTTGATAAAATCACTCAACAAATCTCCTAAAGCTATGATTGCTACCAATGGGATTACTTCCTCCTCTTTCCCTCTCTATAGGGGGAACAGACAAGGTTGCCCAATTAGCCACCACCTCTTTGCCCTCGCCATCGAACCGTTGGCTGAGGCTATTAGAACGTGCCCTGACATACATGGCTTTTAGGTGGGCCCCATTCCCATAAATTATCACTCTTTGTGGAGGACTTTATCTTATTTCTAAAGAACACAGAACATTCCCTCTCTCACTTGCAGATCCTACTACAGTATTATAGTTCTTTCTCTGGATATAAGGTCAATTTTGATAAGCTAAAACTTACCGTTGTCTGTCTTTGACCACCATACCATCAAGCACAAGTTTCCTTTTAGATGGTTACCTATGGGCTTCACATATTTGGGCATAATGGTGCATGGTAACCTGAAGAACCTCTGTAAACTCAATCTGGCCAGCTTGTTGCAAAAGGTGGAGGGTGACCTATGTAAATGAATGGACATGCCTCTCACTCTACTGGGTAGAATAATGTAATTAAAATGAATGTCCTGCCCAGATTTCTATATTTGTTTCAATCTCTCCCTATCCCTGTGCCCGCAGGATTATTTTCCTCTCTCGACAAGCTGACCAGATGGTTTATCTGGCACGGCAAAACCCCTAAGGTTGGCCTGGATAAACTGACCCTTGATTACGGTCAAGGGGGCTTAAGCCCAATTGTAGAATGTACTACTGGGCTGCAGAGTCTAGGTTTCTGGCTCAGAGGTTTGACAATGGTCCCTCTCCCTCATGGTTGAACATTGAAAAGTTTGAGGTAAATGATGACACTGGGGCAGAATTGTTTTAAAAATTGGACAGAAATTGTATAAAAACCATCACAGACAACACTTTAATCATACATTCTGTCCTGGCATGGTGCAAACTACATGAGCTGTTCAGACGAGAGGGATTTATTTCCCCTAAAACCTCTTTATGGAACAATAGATTGATTCCTATGTTTTTCCAGAATAGTAACTTTAGACCATGTTCTGATAAGGGTATCGCTCTTCTGGAACATTGTTATGAGGAGGGAGTTCTTATGTCTTTTGATCAGCTGAAACAGAAATACCACTTGCCTAACAGGGACTTCTTTAGCTACCTACAACTACTAAACTTTATTAGGGTGACTCTCAAGGGACAATGGAACCTACCTAAGATGTCACCTATTGAACAACTTTGCCACGCAGACCAACCACTGTTCAAGACCATTTCCCTTGTTTACGATGCTCTTATGTCACGACTAGCACTGCCTGAGATAGATAAACCCCGACTTAGATGGGAAAAAGATCTGGGTATTAATCTTGATGAGGGTCTATGGAGTGACCTATGCAGGGATGGTGTTACTTCCACATTGAACTCCAGATACAGACTGATCCAGTTTAATTTCCTCCATCAGCTCAAAATCACCCCATGTCGACTGCACAAGTTCAACCCTGATATCTCCTCCCTATGTTTTAGATGTGGCTCAGATGAAGGAGCATTCCTCCATTCCACTTGGCAGTGTTCAAAACTACACGGATTCTGGAAGGGGGTATGCGATACCATATTCTCAATTCACGGGGTTGCATTCTCTTTAGACCCGGAGGTCTGTCTACTGGGTAACTTTTTAAAACTCCAATCTTATGCAAAGCCATACTATAAAGCTAACAGAAATATTGCTAGTGATTGCCAAGAAATGTATTGCCTTGAAATGGAAATCGTATTCCCCCTGCCAGTTGCAATGTGGCTATTGGAAGTTAATAGTTGTTTCCCACTGGAGAAAATCACTTACTGCTTGAGGAATAGGTTAGAGACATTTTACAGAATTTGGGTATTTTGTTGGTTATTGTCTATGTCTAGTTGCCTGTGTCTGCACTAGTATTATTATAGCGTTTGGGTTGTTGTTTTGTATAGTTTGTTAAGTGTTCTTCGCCTTTATTAAAATTATGTATTCATCTTACGCTGCGCCTTGGTCTCCTCCATACGACGAATGTGACAACTATGTGGAGAATCTCCACTCATATCACATTGATTGAATCTCAATATAATCTTCACAATGTTTGACACGTAATGTATAATATGTAGCCTACGGCAGATGCCCATACGATCCAATGTCTCATTATTTTTTATTTAACTTTTTATCATAATTTATATGTATGTTTGTATATATTATGTTTTATTTTTTTATTACGCTTGTCTGTTAGTCACTTTGTCAAATTGTTGTCTAATATCTTTTCACTTCTGTTTTGAATGTTCTTAATTGGAAAATACAACAACAAAAAAATGCAAAAAAAGTGTTAACCAAACCCGGACAATCTGCATTGACCCTTTTGCACTAATGTTTTTGACTCATCACATACACTGCTGCTACTGTTTATTATTTATTTCTAGTTATATGTACATACTGTATATCTACCTCAATTACCTCGTACCCCTGGACATCAACCTCACACTACCAAGTTATCATTACTCATTGTGTATTTATTATTACTTGTAATATTATGAGTTGTTACTTTTCGATTATTTCTCTATTTTTGTCTCTGTACATTACTGGGAAGGGCCTATAAGTAAGCATTTCACTGTTAGTCTACACCTTTTGTTTATGTGACGAATAACATTTTATTTTGATTTCATTTCAATTAAAAGTTCAAATTCGCTAGTCAGAAAATTCTGTATAGCCTTTTCTCGCTAGAATGAATGATATGCATCTTCTAGTGATCTATCACAAAGTGAGCGATGAGGGGAAGCACTGATGGTTTGTCAGTCTGCTGTCTGTCCCACCTATCAGTACCCATGGTATTTTGTGCGCTGTGGTTGACTACAGTCAAATTTCATTTCACAGAGGAGGGAGAGTTGGATGCACTGAGAGTAGGATGCACTTCCTCATCTCCTGTGCGTAAATGTATACATCACATGTAATGGGATGAGTTGAAATCCACATAATTATTGTTTTGTGGCACATTCATTTATTTTCATTCATTTATTGAACTTTTAACCCTCACACTACCAATATATTTTATATACATGGATTACCAAATGGGCTCGTTGTGACATCATGGCCCATTCCTCCTGACAGAACTGGTATAACTGAGTCAGGTTTGTAGGCCTCCGTGCTCGCACATGCTTTTTCAGTTCTGCCCACAAATTACCTGTAGGATTAAGGTCAGGGCTTTGTGATGGCCACTCCAATACCTTGACTTTGTTGTCCTTAAGCCATTTTGCCACAACTTTGGAAGTATGCTTAACTTAGTCTGACTTTAATTACAGTTAGTCTACAAATTGATAATCATATGTTGGATACATGTCTCCATCTCAACCAAGAATCAAAGTCAAAGAATAGGACTAAATCAAATGAAACTTTACTTCAAGTATATTTAAAGTTCGATTTGATTTAGTTATATTCTTTAACTTTGATTCTTGGTTGCGATAGAGACGTGAATCCAACATATCGATTATTAATTTATAGAATACCTGGAATTAAAGCCAGACCAAGTCAGTGGCACAGATGGAAATAGAAGAGTCATCTCTTCAAATGTTGATATTTGGTTGTGTTGACAACCAAACACAATTCAATATTCAGTTTGTCTAAAAGTTGATATGTTGGATTGAAGTCTCCATCTCAACCAAAAATGGTAGTTAAAGAATAGGACTACATCTAATCTCATTTTAAATGCACTTTAAATAATGTTTGACTTTATTTAGTCCCATTCTTTAATACATATTAATGATTAACTTGAAGATTACATTTAAAATCAACCAAAGCTTGAAACCCAAGGCCTATATGTATTGCCTATTTTCAGTTGAACCCTGGGTTGAATTGAAACAATAGCTATTGATGACTTTGCAAAGGCTATATAGGCCAAGATAATACAATTTATGATATATGACGTAAAAAATATGGTTACATTTAATTTGCTTTGTGAAACCTACACTGGAATGATTTTGAAAAAGCAACAGTGAATATATTTATTTATTAAGAGATATCTGAAGAATAATTGTCACGATAGCACAATGATAGTAGTCTGGGCTTGGTTAAAATCCTGGATGGGACACAAAATGAATTGCTTTAGTGTAGATAGATCAACTTCCAGTAGGAGGTGCTGCAGAATATTGAGTGTTCAAATCTACAATATTAGTATAAAATCTAGGTGGGTGGTGATGGTTAATATAGAAGAGACGGTTGGTTCGAGACAGAGTTTTATGTTATGGTTCCTGTTAAATGGTGTGCACACTTCGTGAAGTGAGCTTTTAAAATGCTTTAAGATGCTCAAAGATTACCCTTTAAAAAATGAGGAAGGGTACAAACACAGTGAACAACCCTGGAGAGTTACCTACAGAGGTCTGGAATCAAGTCACATGACTTAGACTCGAGTCTGACTCAAGTCACACATTTGTTGACTTCAGACTTAACTTGGACTTGGAGCATCAAGACTCGGGACTCGACTTTGACTGATGACTTTAAATAGTAACATTTTGTCATTTGTGACATTTTGTCACTCATTTTGTGGCAATGTCCATGCATCCAGAGACAGTAGCCGCAGCATCGCACTTGCGCAATTTTTTTTGCAACAGATTGGCTAGAGAAACGCACACTCTGCCCTCTGATTGGCCCATCAAACTGCACATAAACACAGTTTTGGTGAGCTAGCCAACAGATTGCTGATTTGCTGTACAGCTATAGGATTGGGTGCAGAGAGGCTATACGATTGTAGGGAGAGAGGATTGCCATAAATAAATATGCAGCTCCAAATAATTTGTAAACTCACCAGCAATGTAGCAACTAGCAACAATTACTAGCATAGGCCTACTGGGCTTGTGGTATATCAAAATTACATACTTATGAATCATGCATTTGGAATTTATTGTTAAAATCAATTACTACATCATCAAAATATGTTGTAGATATGTTGTAGACAAAAAAATGTAAGGACTGTCTGGTAGCCTCAATAAATAGACAAACATTTGTCATTGCATTTATAGATTTTTTTTTTACTTGACTTGACTTGAAAAAACTTGACTTGCACGACTTGGAGACCCGACCAGTTCTACTTGGGACTCGACTTGAGACTCAGACCTTGTGATTAGCTTGTGACTCTAATAATAGTGACTTGGTCCCACCCCAAAAACTGCCTTTTCATCAGCAGACTTGACATTTCCACATTTTGTGACATTACAGCCTTATTCTAAAATGGATTAAATAACATACAATCTTAAACAATTTACACACAATACCCCATAATGAGAAAGCGAAAACTTTTTGTTTTTTTGCAAATATATTAAAAAATAAAAAACAGAAATACATAAGTATTCAAACCATTTACTATGAGACTCAAAATTGAGCTCAGGTGCATCCTGTTTCCATTGATCATCCTTGAGATGTTTCTACAACTTGAGTCCATCTGTGGTAAATTCAATTGATTGGACATGATTTGTAAAGGCACACCTGTCTATATAAGGTCCCACAGTTGACAGCGCATGTCAGAGCAAAAACCAAACCATAAGGTCGAAGGAATTGTCCGTAGAGCTCCAAGACAGCATTTGTGTCGAGGCACAGATCTGGGGAAGGGTACCAAAACATTTCTGCAGCATTGAAGGTCCCTAGGAACCCAGTGGCTTCTTTCATTCTTAAATGGAAAATGTTCTAGAGCTGGCCACCTGGCAAAACTGAGCAATCAGGGGAGAAGGGCCTTGGTCAGGGAGGTGAACAAGAACCCGATAGTCACTCTGACAGAGCTCCAGAGTTCCTCTGTGGAGATGAGAGAACCTTCCAGAAGGACAAGCATATCTGCAGGACTCCACCAAACAGGCCTTTATGGCAGAGTGGCCAGATGGAAGCCACTCCTCAGTAAAAGGCACATGACAGCCCACTTGGAGTTTGCCAAAAGGTTAAGAGCTTCAAGTTCTTTGGTGTCCACATCACCAACTAACTAACATGGTCCAAGCACACCATGATAGTCGTAAAGTGGGCAAAACCTATTCCCCGTCGGGAGACTGAAAAGATTTGTCATTGGTCCTCAGATCCTCAAAAGGTTCTACAACTGCACCATTGAGAGCATCCTGACTGATTGCATCACTGCGAATGGCCCAGTACGTCACTGGGGCCAAGCTTCCTGCCATCCAGGACCTCTATACCAGGTGGTGTCAGAGGAAGGCCCTAAAAATGGTCACAGACTCCAGCCACCCTAGTCATAGACTGTTCTACCTGCTACCACCACACGGCAAGTGGTGCCGGTGTGCCAAGTCTAGGTCCAAGAGGCTTCTAAACAGCTTCTACCCCCAAGCCATAAAACTCCTGAACATCTAGTCAAATGGCTACCCAGACTATTCGCATTGCCCCCCTCCCCTCTCCACACCACTGCCAATCTCTGTTGTCATCTTTGCATAGTCACTTTAATTTACTCTACCTACAGGTACATACTACCTCAACTAACCGGTGTCCCCGCACATTGACTCTGTACCGGAACTCCCCTGTATATATTGTTATTTTTTACTGCTGCTCTTTAATTACTTGCTACTTTTATCTCGGTTAGGGGCTCGTAAGTA
Source organism: Oncorhynchus tshawytscha (assembly GCF_018296145.1). Taxonomy (NCBI): domain Eukaryota; kingdom Metazoa; phylum Chordata; class Actinopteri; order Salmoniformes; family Salmonidae; genus Oncorhynchus; species Oncorhynchus tshawytscha. The sequence goes on from NC_056438.1 coordinate 34,522,817, forward strand.
AGCTGTTGTATTTGGTGCATGTGACTAATACAATTTGATTTGATCTTTATGAAATGAGTAAAACAGTATGTAAACATTATTAAAGTGATCAGTGATTCCATGTCTATGTACATAGGGCAGTAGCCTCTAAGGTGCAAGGTTGAGTAACCGGCTAGTGACAGTGATTAAGTTCAGGGCAAGGTATTGGGTGGAGACCACCTTGTGTTGGCTATTTAACAGTCTGATGGCTTTGAGACAGAAGCTCCTTTTCTCTTGGTCCCAGCTTTGATGCACCTGTACTGACCTTGCCTTCTGGATGATAGCGGGGTGGACAAGCCATGGCTCGGGTGGTTGATGTCCTTGATTATCTTTTTGGCCTTCCTGTGACATTGAGTGCTGTAGGTGTCCTGGAGGGCAGGCAGTGGGCCCCGGTGATACGTTGGGCAGGCCACACCCCCCGCTGGAGAGCCCTGCGGTTGCGGGCAGTGCAGTTGCCGTATCAGGTGATGATACAGCCCGGCTGGATGCTCTCGATTGTGCATCTGTAAAACGTTGTGAGGGTCTTAAGAGTCCAAGACTAATTTCTTCAGCCTCATAAGGTTGAAGAGGCCCTGTTGCGTCTTCTTCACCACACTGCCTGTGGACCATTTGATTGTCAGTGATGTGTACGCAGAGGAACTTGTACACAGAGGAGCACCTTCTCCACTGCAGTCCCGTCGATGTGGATGGGGGCGTGCTCCCTCTGCTGTCCCCTGAAGTCCACGATCAGCTCCTTTGTTTTGTTGACATTGAGGGAGAGATTATTTTCCTGGCACCACTCCACCAGAGCCCTCACCTCCTCCCTGTAGACTCTCGTCATTGTTGGTAATCATTGTTGGTTGTGTCGTCTGCAAACTTTATCAATGTGTTGGAGGCATGGGTGAACAGGGAGTACAGGAGGGGGCTGAGCACTCTTGTGGGGCCCCTGTGTTGAGGGTCAGCGAAGTGAAGGTGTTGTTTCCTTCCATCCAAAATTATATGCAAAAACCTCTGTCAAATGTTTCAACTGGTTGCTGACAAACTACTCTTTCCTTGTCTGAGCGAGTCAGAAAATGCTTTTCTAATCTCTCTTGAAGACAAGAAAATATGTCCTACTTTGCATTCCCTATAATAAACTATCACCACCTAATAAACCATGATCTACTTACAAGATCTACAGTATGTAGATAATCAAGGAGAGGAGTGGGGGAAGCATAGTGAATCTCTTTTCCATGTTTTAATGCTTTATATCAGCATAAATTAAATCTGTCCTAACAATTTCTGAGTAAACAGACCCATATGAAACTACAGGTCCTTTACTATTATTCAGTGCTGATTTACACTTAAGCTAGGCAGAAGGGTTTGAAATGAATGCATCAGGGTCCATTTTGTTCAGAACACTGGGTACATATTAACCAATGTTTCAATGGAGCTTATCAAATATGCATAGAGATGTGTTCTCTGCAAGCCCGGGGTAGGCATAATGAATGAGAAACCACGTGAGATCCCTGAATGACATTCTTTTAAAAACCTGCTACTTATATTTATTTTCTAAGCAGGATTTTTTACCATCAAGATCCTTTTTCTGTCTAAATAAAAGTTAAATAAATGTAAATATCTCCTTTCATCCCCTTTAAACATGGGACTGCAAAGACACCAGCCATTCCATACTGGAGTCCCGGCTGTCCATAGTGACTTTGTCAACATTTGACAGCAGCATACTACCCTGCATCCCACTGCTGGCTTGCTTCTGAAGCTAAGCTGGGTTGGTCCTGGTCAGTCCCTGGATGGGACACCAGATTCTGCTGGAAGTGGTGTTGGAGGGCCAGTAGGAGGCACCCTATCCTCTAATCTAAAGAAAATGTCCCAGGGCAGTGATTGTGTAGGGTGCTGTCCTCCTCCTCTCCTCTGTAACAATTCCCCAGGTTGTTGCTGTAAATATGGCGTTCTGCATTAGCATCGAACAGCCCCCGTGATATGCAGCTGTTCAGGGAAGCTAGACACCATTATACACAGGCAGTTAGAAAAGCCAAGGCTAGCTTTTTCAAGCAGAAATTTGCTTCCTGCAACACTAACTCAAAAAAGTTCTGGGACACTGTAAAGTCCATGGAGAATAAGAACACCTCCTCCCAGCTGCCCACTGCACTGAAGATAGGAAACACTGTCACCACTGATAAATCCACCATAATTGAGAATTTCAATAAGCATTTTTCTACGGCTGGCCATGCTTTCCACCTGGCTACTCCTACCCCGGTCAACAGCACTGCACCCCCAACAGCAACTCGCCCAAGCCTTCCCCATTTCTCCTTCTCCCAAATCCATTCAGCTGATGTTCTGAAAGAGCTGCAAAATCTGGACCCCTACAAATCAGCCGGGCTAGACAATCTGGACCCTTTCTTTCTAAAATTATCTGCTGAAATTGTTGCCACCCCAATTACTAGCCTGTTCAACCTCTCTTTCGTGTCGTCTGAGATTCCCAAAGATTGGAAAGCAGCTGCGGTCATCCCCCTCTTCAAAGGGGGGGACACTCTTGACCCAAATGGCTACAGACCTATATCTATCCTACCGTGCCTTTCTAAGGTCTTCGAAAGCCAAGTCAACAAACAGATTACCGACCATTTCGAATCTCACCATACCTTCTCTGCTATGCAATCTGGTTTCAGAGCTGGTCATGGGTGCACCTCAGCCACGCCCAAGGTCCTAAACGATATCTTAATCGCCATCGATAAGAAACATTACTGTGCAGCCGTATTCATTGATCTGGCCAAGGCTTTCGACTCTGTCAATCACCACATCCTCATCGGCAGACTCGACAGCCTTGGTTTCTCAAATGATTGCCTCGCCTGGTTCACCAACTACTTCTCTGATAGAGTACAGTGTGTCAAATCGGAGGATCTGCTGTCCGGACCTCTGGCAGTCTCTATGGGGGTGCCACAGGGTTCAATTCTTGGACCAACTCTCTTCTCTGTATACATCAATGAGGTCGCTCTTGCTGCTGGTGAGTCTCTGATCCACCTCTACGCAGACGACACCATTCTGTATACTTCCGGCCCTTCTTTGGACACTGTGTTAACAACCCTCCAGGCAAGCTTCAATGCCATACAACTCTCCTTCCGTGGCCTCCAATTGCTCTTAAATACAAGTAAAACTAAATGCATGCTCTTCAACCGATCGCTACCTGCACCTACCCGCCTGTCCAACATCACTACTCTGGACGGCTCTGACTTAGAATACGTGGACAACTACAAATACGTAGGTGTCTGGTAAGACTGTAAACTCTCCTTCCAGACCCATATCAAACATCTCCAATCCAAAGTTAAATCTAGAATTGGCTTCCTATTTCGCAACAAAGCATCCTTCACTCATGCTGCCAAACATACCCTTGTAAAACTGACCATCCTACCAATCCTTGACTTTGGCGATGTCATTTACAAAATAGCCTCCAATACCCTACTCAACAAATTGGATGCAGTCTATCACAGTGCAATCCGTTTTGTCACCAAAGCCCCATATACAACCCACCATTGCGACCTGTACACTCTCGTTGGCTGGCCCTCGCTTCATACTTGTCGCCAAACCCACTGGCTCCATGTCATCTACAAGACCCTGCTAGGTAAAGTCCCCCCTTATCTCAGCTCGCTGGTCACCATAGCATCTCCCACCTGTAGCACACGCTCCAGCAGGTATATCTCTCTAGTCACCCCCAAAACCAATTCTTTCTTTGGCCGCCTCTCCTTCCAGTTCTCTGCTGCCAATGACTGGAACGAACTACAAAAATCTCTGAAAATGGAAACACTTATCTCCCTCAACTGTCAGAGCAGCTCACAGATTACTGCACCTATACATAGCCCACCTATAATTTAGCCCAAACAACTACCTCTTTCCCAACTGTATTTAATTTTAATTTATTTATTTAGCTCCTTTGCACCCCATTATTTTTATTTCTACTTTGCACATTCTTCCATTGCAAAACTACCATTCCAGTGTTTTACTTGCTATATTGTATTTACTTTGCCACCATGGCCTTTTTTGCCTTTACCTCCCTTCTCACCTCATTTGCTCACATTGTATATAGACTTGTTTATACTGTATTATTGACTGTATGTTTGTTTTACTCCATGTGTAACTCTGTGTCGTTGTATCTGTCGAACTGCTTTGCTTTATCTTGGCCAGGTCGCAATTGTAAATGAGAACTTGTTCTCAACTTGCCTACCTGGTTAAATAAAGGTAAAATAAAATAAAAAAATTAGAATATGTTCTCAGTCAATTTCCCAGCGGATTAATTTACTACTTTTATGGCTTGTTCGGCACATGTTATTTTACCTATTCAAATCGCCTTTCCCTCCCAACTCCTTAAATTATTTTAACAGAGCACACGCCTGTTTGACCCTATTACCACTTCTGCCCCTGTACTGTCAGATGACATTAACCGCAGGGCTCTCCAGAGGGTGATGCCCTGCAGGACATCTACAGCACCTGGTGATCAAGAAGATCTTCAAGAATCTCAGTCAGCCGAGCGACGGCCTATTCACTCCGCTACCATCTATAAGCCGGAGAGAGTACCGGTGCATCAAAGTCAAAGCTAGGACTGAGAGACTGATAAACAGCATGTATGAACCTTAGACACTGTCACTAGCCAGCTACCACCTACAGTGACCGTTTGTAGTGTATGGTGGCAGATTGTGGTAAATTGTGTCATTCATTGCACCACACTATCACAAGGGGGAGTTAGAACGCTGCTCTATCGGTAGTCTTATTTATGCTGCAGTAGTGTATGTGTCGGGGGGCTAGGGTCAGTTTGTTATATCTGGAGTACTTCTCCTGTCCTATTCGGTGTCCTGTGTGAATCTAAGTGTGTGTTCTCTAATTCTCTCCTTCTCTCTTTCTTTCTCTCTCTCGGAGGACCTGAGCCCTAGGACCATGCCCCAGGACTACCTGACATGATGACTCCTTGCTGTCCCCAGTCCATCTGAACGTGCTGCTGCTCCAGTTTAAACTGTTCTGCCTTATTATTATACGACCATGCTGGTCATTTATGAACATTTGAACATCTTGGCCATGTTCTGTTATAATCTCCACCCGGCATAGCCAGAAGAGGACTGGCCACCCCACATAGCCTGGTTCCTCTCTAGGTTTCTTCCTAGGTTTTGGCCTTTCTAGGGAGTTTTTCCTAGCCACCGTGCTTCTACACCTGCATTGCTTGCTGTTTGGGGTTTTAGGCTGGGTTTCTGTACAGCACTTTGAGATATCAGCTGATGTACGAAGGGCTATATAAATGCATTTGATTTGATTTAGTCTAAACTGTTGCACAAATTGCTATATTTTCCTAAATCAATGGAGGTGTGAATGTTTCAGTCAGAGAGTCTCTTCTCTGGCACTGGAGTCCTGCATCAGGCAACAACCAAAAAATTGCTGGCAGTGCCCCTGGAGTTAAGAGAGAACTTGGGTAAATACAATGCTGCAATTACACTTGACCTGTGGTCTGATGATTTTCAAAAAATAGACATGGTGGGCTTTTGGTTTCTCTCCCTCCAAAAACATAAATAACTCAAATTAACAAACAGTCTTTATTTACCAGTGTGAAAGAGTGATAGCCCCTGAAACACATAGTCCTTTTCTGATGTGAAGAAGAAACGGAATGAAAGAGAGTTCAATGAAGATTTGTCAGCATAAAGTTAAATGATTCACTCATTGGTGGCTTTGCATCAAAATAAGTACCAACATCATTTCTGATCAACTTTAATAAAACGTAAACTCTTTGATGTTTCCTTTATGTGTCCTACCAATTATTATTGGATTATTCACCATGGCAACCAACTAAATGTATTTCTTAGGGTTGGCTTTTGTGGAGATCAGACCGTTTTCATTAGCAGGGATATTTGTGCGTTTTTGACCAGATGTAAGTCAGAACAAATACTTATTTCACTTTTATAATATTCCTGTTGCTATTGTTATATGTAAATACAAGAAATGTGTATGTAGAGGGGTAACTGAGGGGTAAATGTAGAGGGGTAAATGTGTATGTAGAGGGGTAACTGAGGGGTAAATGTAGAGGGGTAAATGTGTATGTAGAGGGGTAACTGAGGGGTAGAGGAGTAAATGTGTATGTAGAGGGGTAACTTTCTTCACCAGTTCTCTTACCATTTTGTACAATTGTGTGAATAGCCTACCAGTTGGTGTAACTGTAATGTTAATTCTGTTGAGAGCAATTATGATGTGTTATTTTTCTCTTATTGTCAATTGTGTATAGAGATTGTTGACATTAGTGTTTAATGTAATATTGGTTGTTGGATTTACATTGTTGTCATTTTCTGTTTCTTTTATCCTGTTTCCCTCTGTACACAGATCACATGTATACTCTGGTTCATCATTAAACTCCTAGACTGGGCTTCTGTGTCTGTCATCACTCTTTGACCAGAGTGCAGTCTGGTAGCTGTTTACTCCCAGTGGCCTATCCACACATTAGAGAGCACCAGACTCCATTTAAATAATGTAACTTATTTTGAACGAAAGCCTGGAAGGAGTAAGTCACTCAGCCCTATGCTGTTCCTGCTTCTATTGCCTATTCTCATTGTTCTTGGTTTACAGTAGTGATGGACAGCTGGAGGCATTTTGAAAACATGTTTTCAAAATGCATTCATTCAATACGTTGGAATACAAAAGAAGCCATCCACCCATGATGGGCTATTAGCAGGACAATAGACTCTTGCCAAGAAGGAGATCAAGAAGGAGGGTAAAGGAGGGTATGAGATTATTGTATTTAAATACACTGCATAGTAGCCTAATAAACATGCCTTTTTTATCGAATTCAATAACATATTTCTAACACGGTAGATGCTGTGTTTTTGGTTGATGGCCAATATTAAAAACAGTCAAATGTATTCACCAATTCAATTGTTTTAGCTGACATGTTGCAGTTTATTCATTGTTAAATTATTTAAGGCTCCTTTCCCTTCTCTGTGCTGGAGTTCTTTTAAGAATACAAAATAAGCATTTCACCTTTGATGGGCTATAGCAGGATAATAGACTCTTGCCGGGTTTAGGGAGTTTATATGTATTCATGGGTGTTTGCGAGTAAATGTATTCATGGGGTTTGCGAGGCATGTCACTTATCCCATCTCTTTTGCATAGCCCACCAAATACACTGTTTTCTATCCATTTTCTATCCATCTATCCATCCATCTGGATGGATCCATTCCGAATTACTATGGGACTAAATATCACTCTATAACAGAAATATTGGAATAAAGTAGGCTAATGAAGGCAACAAATTGTTGCTCACTGAAACTCCCAAAGTTATCCAATTGTTATAATAGGATTAGAAGCAATAGCCTACCCGTGTGTGGTCAACTATTTCAGCACCGTTTTGTGCTGCTCTGAGACAATCATGGGAACTGGTCTTGATAAATCAATGAGATTTTTATTTTCACTGAATCTCCATTTGGGTGTTGGTTAGCCTATAATTAGGGTGTGGAAATGTTAGGATCATTTTGCTCTTCACTTGCAGTCACTTAGTAGCCTAGGCCTACTCCCGACCGTTCACGTTGTACAGATCCATATTTTCCTAAATGGAAACCCTGAGAACTACATAGGCTGCTGTAAAATGCATTTTCATTTTTTCGTGGAACAGAATCACCATAATATTATTGAAATTAATTAATCAAATTTAAAAAAATATATATATCATATAGTCTGTTCTAACAAAAGAAGGTTTTACAGTCTCTAGTACAGCCCATATTAAAAACAGCCAAATGCATTCCTGAATTCAATCGCTTTAGCTGACATGTTGAGGTTAATTCATTGTTTAAATATTCAAGGCTCTCTTTGTTATTTCATTTTATAACTAAAATACTTTTATGTATTTAAAGACATGGATGACTTGTATGCTGTGTGATGACATGCACAAATGAATGAATGATTGATTGATATACTGTATATTGAAGTTGGCCTGTATGCCAATAAGTAAGTTCCTCTAAAACAGCTACAGAAAACAAGTATCTTAGGCCTACAGCTCCATGTCATGTCAATAACTTAGCTTCTCAAAGATGCCTTCTCACCCCGCAAGCTGTGCTGCAGTATGACGCAACTTTTAAAGGGAGAACCACTGTGGTACTCTACTCTGCACCTTAGAGACTGCTGCGCTATGTACAGTGCCTTGCGAAAGTATTCGGCCCCCTTGAACTTTGCGATCTTTTGCCACATTTCAGGCTTCAAACATAAAGATATAAAACTGTATTTTTTTGTGAAGAATCAACAACAAGTGGGACACAATCATGAAGTGGAACGACATTTATTGGATATTTAAAACTTTTTTAACAAATCAAAAACTGAAAAATTGGGCGTGCAAAATTATTCAGCCCCTTTACTTTCAGTGAAGCAAACTCTCTCCAGAAGTTCAGTGAGGATCTCTGAATGATCCAATGATGATAAATACAATCCACCTGTGTGTAATCAAGTCTCCGTATAAATGCACCTGCACTGTGATAGTCTCAGAGGTCCGTTAAAAGCGCAGAGAGCATCATGAAGAACAAGGAACACACCAGGCAGGTCCGAGATACTGTTGTGAAGAGGTTTAAAGCCGGATTTGGATACAAAAAGATTTCCCAAGCTTTAAACATCCCAAGGAGCACTGTGCAAGCGATAATATTGAAATGGAAGGAGTATCAGACCACTGCAAATCTACCAAGACCTGGCCGTCCCTCTAAACCTTCAGCTCATACAATGAGAAGACTGATCAGAGATGCAGCCAAGAGGCCCATGATCACTCTGGATGAACTGCAGAGATCTACAGCTGAGGTGGGAGACTCTGTCCATAGGACAACAATCAGTCGTATATTGCACAAATATGGCCTTTATGGAAGAGTGGCAAGAAGAAAGCCATTTCTTAAAGATATCCATAAAAAGTGTTGTTTAAAGTTTGCCACAAGCCACCTGGGAGACACACCAAACATGTGGAAGAAGGTGCTCTGGTCAGATGAAACCAAAATTGAACTTTTTGGCAACAATGCAAAACGTTATGTTTGGCGTAAAAGCAACACAGCCCATCACCCTGAACACACCATCCCCACTGTCAAACATGGTGGTGGCAGCATCATGGTTTGGGCCTGCTTTTATTCAGCAGGGTACAGGGAAGATGGTTAAAATTGATGGGAAGATGGATGGAGCCAAATACAGGACCATTCTGGAAGAAGACCTGAGACTGGGACGGAGATTTGTCTTCCAACAAGACAATGATCCAAAACATAAAGCAAAATCTACAATGGAATGGTTCAAAAATAAACATATCCAGGTGTTAGAATGGCCAAGTCAAAGTCCAGACCTGAATCCAATCGAGAATCTGTGGAAAGAACTGAAAACTGCTGTTCACAAATGCTCTCCATCCAACCTCACTGAGCTCGAGCTGTTTTGCAAGGAGGAATGGGAAAAAATGTCAGTCTCTCGATGTGCAAAACTGATAGAGACATACCCCAAGCGACTTACAGCTGTAATCGCAGCAAAAGGTGGCGCTACAAAGTATTAACTTAAGGGGGCTGAATAATTTTGCACGGCCAATTTTTCAGTTTTTGATTTGTTAAAAAAGTTTGAAATATCCAATAAATGTCGTTCCACTTCATGATTGTGTCCCACTTGTTGTTGATTCTTCACAAAAAATACAGTTTTATATCTTTATGTTTGAAGCCTGAAATGTTGCAAAAGGTCGCAATGTTCAAGGGGGCCGAATACTTTCGCAAGGCACTGTAAATACTGTGTTCTCGACATAGCTCATTCTAATATTTTTACTACTGTACATTGCATTTTAGTTACACTATTTATACACACCACATATTTATTTATAGACTGGATTCTTGACATAGCTCACTGTAATATATCTACTGCTGTACACATCATTCTTAATATATCTTGTGTAAATTAATCCAGTGTATGTACGTATAGATTGCATTTGGATTACTGTTACTGTGGTATTTGGGTTGTTAATTGGATTCGTTCTGACATTTCTTTATTTTTTTTGTGTGTGTACTTGTTTGACATTTTACTGCATTGTTAGAAACTAGTAACACAAGCATTTTGCTGCACCCGCTATAACATCTGCTAAGCTGTGTGCACAACCAATGAACTTTGATTTGATTGTCTTCATCTTCAGAAACAAGAGTTTTCCTTCTGTGGAGGTTGAGTGATTCTGTGATCACTTGGCACATAATGAAGCGAGACACTTATTTTGGGTGCAGGGGGCTAGCAGCAAGAGGGGTTGGTAGTGGGGTATTGCAAACCATGCTTCCTGAGATGTCCCCTATTAGAGGAATGTATGGATGAAAATCAGATTTTAATCAAACAGTCAGATAAGTTGGGAAAACTGAAAGGTTGATATACAGCGCACACTAATTGTGGTTGAATTTGCTGGATTTGTCAGATTTGCCATTCAGTGGGTACAACACAAAATAACTTTACTTGGAAAATAAAATGCATCTGCATCTGTTGAGAGGTTTTGTACCTTTGAGTCATACATACCACACCCAGAGAGGCTGTGAAGTCATGTATACTTACAGGAGGTCCTGAAAAAGAATAAACACAAAAGGGCTAAAGTTAACACTTTTTCAGAGGTCCAACATAAACAGTATATTCAAATGTCACTCACATGCATATCCCCTCTAGCCTGACGATTAAAAAAAAAATGTTCCGCTGCTCTGTTGTTCGCTACAAACGACATTGAAGTAGTTTGTGGTGAAGAGGGGCACGAGGGACATTGTACAAAACAAAGTCATCAGCAATTGGGTCGTCTTTAACCGATCAAAGTATCAAAACCAATGACGGATTTTCAAACCGCCACGTGTGTTCTAGCTCTGGCTCAACCCATCAGTTTCTGGACCAATCAGACATCCCTGAATGTGTTCGCATTCAGTGAAGGGTCGGGGAGGTACTCAGATACAGACTCATTAAGAAACTAACGTCTGTGGTCATGGCATAGCGTTTGGCCAGAGCAAGGAGTGTGGGTAGCCAGGCAATATCCCCTCAGTACATAAGCAGATGTACAGGAAACACTTCCACAGATAACCCAAAATATCTTAAATATACACATTCATTTAAGTACTGCATACCGGAAGTTGAAATAAAAAGGACAGACAAGACATACCCAGTTTCAATACCCACTACATCAAGGCATTATATTTCTGCATAACTGCAAAATCACAGCTTTATTTTTCCCCGAGGCATATGACCCTGGCAGTGTGACAAAATACTTATCCGTAGTATCTACTTTCAACACTGTGGGCCAACAATGACAGGGGCTGGGGTGGTCACATGACTTACTTTTGGAGGTGTCTCATGATTTCATTGCTTCAAGGGTTTGCAAGCTTGTTAAATGTCCCCCTATTTGCGAGGTGATACTTTATTTCTCAATCACTTCTTCTCAAAGGGATCTGCACTATAGCACTTCAGGCTTCACTTCAGAACCCTACAAATCATTATTGGTCTTCGGCTCTTATTAGGGGAGCCCAGCTAAAAAAAACGGTGGGATTTTTTTTAATAAGCCTTTTTTCACTGGTCTTCCTTGTGACTGAGGTTAAGTATAAAGCGTTCCGGCTGCAATTCAATGACATTGTTTTATCGATCGTTGAGTAGAGCTACTTATTTTATGGCTTTTTTTTGTAAAAGGCGGTATGTTGTTGACTTGGTTCTTGGTTGTATTCCAGCATTAACATTCAGTCTGCAGTTCAAACAACAATGAGGGATGGGGCTGGAGAAACGTAACCATATTCTACATGAATCAATGGCTATACATAATTCAATTTCACTCGGAACTGAGATTGAAATCACTTAAATACCATTTTACGTCATTTTTCCACCATGACCCATCTACTTTCCCAAGTGTGGGTCTCAAACTTGTAAAACACGTAATGTAATATCTGATACCGGAATTGTGACCATCTCATTTCAGAGAGCTCTGTATGGTGTACACAACTCTGTGGAAACCGAAGGGTTCTCCAAGAATTGCTATGCTTTATCTTGGCCAGGTCGCAGTTGCAAATGAGAAGTTGTTCTCAACCAGCCTACCTGGTTAAATAAAGATTAAATACAATTTAAAAAAAAAATTAAGCCTGAGACCGGGTTTGGTAATTTGTATGTCTAAAAGTATCAATGATGATAGACACAGGAATGGTCTCCATACATGCTTTGTAGATAAAGACAAGAAAATGCTGCTCCCTCCTTACATTCAAAGAGGTCCAACGCACTTTTTGATACAAAACACAATGGTGAGTTCTATAAGCATCACCAGTAATAAACATAAGGGCACAATGGAAAACAGCATCTAGTGCAGGGTTCCCCAACTGTCGGCCCGCGGGTGGTTTTATTTGCCCCCCCCAGATTTTCTGAGCAAAAAACATTTTGTGTGGAATTTTCATTGTTGAACATAAAAGACTGTAAAAACACCAGGAAATCTGCTCCAAGTTATTTTAATTTAATACATCTGTTTCCAAGTATTCCCATGCATAATAGAGAGACATGTGATCATATAGAAATGTAAGCAAGGTTTGAAATTATTATGTTTTCGTCAAATATTATATCTGTTTGGGCTTCTTGCGGTCAATTTGCAGTCTACAAATTATTTGAAATTATGTTCTGGCCCACCGACCATCCGCTCCAGAAAAAAATTGTCCCGTCATACTAGTCGTCATACTAGTCATTACAAATGCATTTAAATCTGGATTATAGGACCTAGAAAAAAAGCATGCATATTTGTTGGTTTGCATTTGGCATTAGCTTTAGATTCAATAGCGACCTCTGCATTGCTTGAAAATCTGACTTCAAATGTGAAGAAGCTTGGCCAACTAATGGAGCCGTGGAATACAACGCTGTATCATCTGCATACAAATGAAAATATAGATTTTTGTACAGCATTAACAATGTTATATGTATAGATTGTAAACAGTAGTGGGCTGAGTATCAAACCTCGGGGCACCCCTTTATGTAACTGAAGGTTGATTTAAATGTATTTTTAAAAAAAATGCATTTCACATGGCACCCCAGCCAAACCCTAATAAATGCTGGGCCAATTTTGCACCGCCCTATGGGACTCCCAATCACGGTCGGTTGTGATACAGCCTGGAATCAAACCAGGGTCTGTAGTGACACCTCTCAAGTGACCCCAAATGAACACTTTAATGACCAACAGCTCACATATTTTGGGGACATAGATGCTAAGAGTGCATGAAGCCATAAGAGAAGAGCTTACATAAATAGACAGCCCTCCCCCTTTTTTTCTATAACATCAAAAAATGGCAATAACCTTATCCATAATCAAATTATTTAGACAGGTCTCTGAGATGACCAGAATGTCGGGGTTAGTGTCATGCACCCAGACATCCAGAAAGTTAAGTTTAGACATCAGGCTTCACACATTTATTTATATGTAACAATCCTAGCTCTCTGCGAGATTTGAAAACAGTAGGAGTATCAATGTGTCACACAAGAGTCAATAAAACTGGATGAGTTAGCCACAAAAGGCTTCCTGATTGGATTCAAAGTTGCAGAGCTAATATAAGAATTCAGGTAAATGTGCACAAGATTACTATTGACATGTAGCAAAACGAACGCTTAAAATAACACTTAAGCATTTTATTTCTGCTGGTTTTCTTTTTGAAAGAAAAAATGGCCAACATGGTCCTAACCGGTCTATTGTTTCAGTCCCTCGGCCTTCAGCTGATGTGGAAAACAGTAAGCAGGTTTTTAATTTTCAAAAAGTCATAGAAGATGAGGTCTTATCTGCACTATCTGCTATAGATTCTAAGAAATCATTAGGCGCTGACAATCTGGATCCATATTTACTCAAGTGTGCGGCACCTATTATTGATGGTGTAGTGACACATATTTTTAATCAAACATTTGTTGTATGAAAGATTCCTAAATCCTGGAAAACAGCTTTTGTTTTACTACTCCTCAAGGGAGGTGATGGTAGTGAATTGGATAATTATCGGCACATCTCTAAACTCTCCTGTTTGGCTAAAATTCTAGAGGCAACTGCAAACTCTTAACTGTTAATTAACAATACTTGTTCGAGTAATCAATCTGGCTTCAGACCTAAACACAGTACTATTACGGCCACTGTATTGTGGTCTGTGGACAACATTCCACAGACCACAATCAATAGCCTGGTCAACTCTATGCGAAGGAGATGTGTCGCGCTGCATAAGGCAAATGGTGGTCACACCAGATACTGAATGGTTTTCTGATCCACACCCCTATCTTTTTTTTAAAGGTATCTGTAAACAACAGATATATATATACACAGTGGGGCAAAAAAGTATTTAGTCAGCCACCAATTGTGCAAGTTCTCCCACTTAAAAAGATGAGAGGTGTAACGGTTCTCTTGTAGTGAAGGAGAGTCGGACCAAAACGCGGCGTGTAGATTGCGATCCATGTTTAATAAACAAACGTAAAACACGAATCAATACAAACACTACAAAACAAAGAACGTAACGAAAACCGAAACAGCCTATACTTGTGTAAACTAACACAGCGACAGGAACAAGGACACTAAGGACAATCACCCACGGAACATTCAAAGAATATGGCTGCCTAAATATGGTTCCCAATCAGAGACAACGATAAACACCTGCCTCTGATTGAGAACCACTTCAGACAGCCATAGACTTATCTAGAACACTCCACTAAGCTACAATCCCAATACATACACACCACATACAAAAACCCATGCCACACCCTGGCCTGACCAAATAAATGAAGATAAACACAAAATACTTCGACCAGGGCGTGACAAGAGGCCTGTAATTTTCATCATAGGTACACTTTAACTATGACAGACAAAATGAGAAGAAAAAAAATCCAGAAAATCACATTGTAGGATTTTTAATGAATTTTTTTGCAAATTACGGTGGATGATACAGAAGAAGATTGGGAGTATCGTTTCAGTATCCTTATATAGTTCATACGTAGAAGAAATTGATATTGTATTGTAAAGCAGAAGCTTATAGTAAAAAGGTATTGGTGTAGCCTGGTGTACAGTATGTATTTCCATTTCTGCCCCATGCAACAGTGAACAAGATACATTTTTCTATGTGACTTGTGACTAACTGTTTAAGTATCATCAGCTAAAACAATCAGTTTACAGTATATCAATGAAATTCAGATAGAGTGGAATATACTGTAATTTACCGAAGTATTTCAGCAGTGCATTGTACACTACTCCATAATTTCAAATGGTATTACATTGAGTAAGTGACTCTACACTTTGACTTATTGTATTGATGCACACTGGCTGATAGGGGAAGATTATGTAGCATTTACAGCCACATCCATCTATTATTGGTTACAGAATTATTTTGATTCAGTAGTTATCAGTTTTGAGCAGTATGATTAAGTGATGTGTTAACAATCCATTTAACTATTACAAGAAAATCATATCAAAAGTAATGTGAATATTGCATTGATCATTCGATTGAATATGTATGCAAATTGAAAGTGTGACTTGGTGCTGTAAACAATTGACTTTGTGAATGTTTTTTTGTACTCATTGTAAAGGTACTTAGAGTTTAGAAACATAGCTATTTTGATGACCTGTTTAGATTTTTATACGAAGAGTTGTGAAAATGTACCACATACTATATAGCAAAATGCACCAAAGTGATAAAAAAAAGTGTTCTGTGTGGGCAGGTATAATGTTATAAATTATGAAACTTCTCAAAGAGCTGTGACATTTTACAGACAAAAAAAGGAAACCTTCTAAATAATGCAGTCCAATGTTGACCACCCACTAGGTCTGCCTGCAGTCTCAAACTGGTTAATGACATGGAGTTCTTGACACAAACTGTCTAAGCTTCCTTTCCATAGGTTCACTAAAAACAAACAGTCAAGTCCTAACGAAGTGTCCCTTTTAGTAGTAATGTTTGGCAAAACACAATTTCGTTTTTTCTAATTTGTTCTCCCAATTCAATGAACTTGTTTCTCTAGGAAAAACACAACAGGGGGAAAGCTTGTTCCGCTTGTCAAGATACAGTAGATCACTGACTTCAATGCATACACATATTTAATTTGTGGGGGGAGAACTACACCTTAAACATGCTTTTAGATACCTACTTTCTTCTACAACCCCCATAAGGCATAGTGCACACAGATTAAATAATGAAAGTTATTTGATACTGGGGAATATTTAGTTCTAAAAAGTAGGTGGTACAGAGCTTTACATTCGGTGGCAATAATGCAGTACAATATAGGTCTCTGACATCTGTACCAAGGAACTACTTTACCCTGGATTTACCCCAGCAATCTATGAGAAGTACACATGCGTTATTCCCTTTAATCCCTTAAAACAGGTGTGACATATGGGAATGTTCCCTGATGATGAGCTGTCCAGAGGTTTGTGGGCATTACAGAGATTCTGGAAGAGAATGACAGTCCCCCGAGGTCATCTGTGGTTGATGAGATGAGGAAGCAAAATGAAACGTGTCCTCTCTAACCTGCCCATAGGTGACCCTACCGCAGTGACCCACGTGTTGTAGATTTGGCTTGTTCCGCTGGCCTAACAACAAGCTCCACAGGCAATTTTGGGATTAGGCTATTATCATAACCTAATGGGAGTGATTGCCGTCCTGTTTTGCATTTTCTGCTCTTTAGAGACCGCTGTGCCACTGAGGACACCATGCGCTACACATGTTAGCTTGTTTCTGGTAGATTTAGCTGCAGGAAGTTACTCTGATTCTCAGCATTTGCCTGAAAAGTGTTGGTGTAGTACTTTCACACAATATTGACATTTGAAATTAACATGAATAGATGTTTATTGGAAGGGTTGCATTAAACAATGCCGAAGTATCGTCTACAATTGAACTCGGCTGAATTATTGAAACAGGATCTGTGGTCCAATGTCTTCCTTAGATTTCTGTGGTTCTTATGCTAAACCCTAAACACTACCTTACTAAAAACAGGGACCTCATTTTGTCCTCCCATTCAAATTGCTTTTGAGAGCAATACCTTTGGTCCAATGCATGGCCAACATGAAGTCGCAACATAGCAGTGTGCAAGGCTTCAATGTCCTTTATCGCTTTTAGCCCTGTGCGTTGCGGTGAGGATGTACGCCTGTCATATATATATTCCCCCTGCTAATTCAAAATAGTATCCTTTCATAGCACTTCATATCTGTAGGAGTGTCAACACAAACACGTTTCCTCCCAAATAGGCTGGGCCTGGGCTGCTCTGAGGTTGGTGAGTCAGCTCAGGAGAGAGAAAAAAATCTCACTTGGAGGTCCAGCCAACTTGGAATAGATCTGTGAGTACACACACTTACCAGGTTCGCCATTCCGGCCTCTTCTTCCCCGCTTTCCTGGCGGGCCTGCATAGAGGGAAGCACAAAATATTTCTGGTCAGGGCTTCCATTCTTTCTTCAGTTTTCTATTCTATAATTTGCGATTTGCATTTAAATGCCCTCCGGTTCAAACAACCCCAATAGGGAGGCGGAGGAGACCGTGTCAAAATATTGTCTTTGGATCTTCTATGCACCTCAAGGATCCCAAAGTTCATTAAGCATTTAGACACAATTTAGAAGCAAACTCAACTGGAAATGGGGACATACTCTCTTGCTGCAAAAGTGATCCTTTTGGTTTCATCTCTTTCTTTTTCGTGGTGTTATTATTAGCTTGGATGCCCTGATTTCTAATTTGTTTTTGCAACAGTCATTTTCAGATTCCGTCTTCTCTTGCGCCTTTCGTGAACAGCATCAATCTGTTAATGCTCAGCCGGAAGAGTAAAACAATTACACGCATTGCTAAGTTTGACATGCTGGGAACTCGACTGCAGTGCTTTCCGGACGACCTCTGGGGATGTAAGAGCCGCTTGCCCAAAATGTAGCTTGTTTTTGGGGGAAATGAACATGCTTTGCTATGGGGGGCTGGATGTCAAAACCAGGTTTCTCTCAAGGATACTCTGCAAGGCTTATGGTTGTTACAGTATTTAAATACATGTCTTGAAACGTAATTGACTTTTCAACACAGAACTAAAACGGGCCTGCCATAATCCATCATCATCTGAGGAGGTCAAATCTAAACGAACCAAGCAAGACAAACCTCACCGCTCAATTTTCACTACAGATTTCTATCCAGATCTACACTTTATATACAAACATATGTGGACACGCCTTCAAATTACTGGATTAGGCTATTTCAGCCACACCCGTTGCTGACAGGTGTATAAAATCGAACACACAGCCACGGAACCTATATAGACAAACATTAGGAGTAGAATGACCTCACTGAAGAGCTCAATGACTTTCAATGTGGAACCTTCATAGGATGCCACCTTTCCAACAAGTCAGTTCGTCAAATATCTGCCCGGATGGAGCTGCCCTGGTGAACTGTCAGTGATGTTATTGTGACGTGGAAATGTTTAGGAGCAACAACAGCCACACAAGCTAACAGAACGGAATCGCCAAGTGCTGAAGCGCGTACAAATCGTGTGTCCTCAGTTGCAACACTCACTACTGAGTTCCAAACGTTGGAACGTTGGAAGCAACGTCAGCACAAGAACTGTTCATTGGGAGCTTCATGTAATGGGTTTCCATGGCCGAGCAGCCACACACAAGCCTAAGATCACCATGCGCAAAATCAAGCGCCGGCTGGAGAGGTATAAAGCACGCCGCCATTCGACTCTGGAGCAGTGGAAACGCGTTCTCTGGAGGGATGAATCACGCTTCACCACCTGGCAGTCTGACAGACTAGGTTTGGCGGATGCCAGGAGAACACTACCTGTCTGAATGCATAGTGCCAACTGTAAAGTTTGGTTGAGGAGGATTAATGGTCTGAGGATGTTTACCATGGTTTGGGCAAGGCTCCTTAGTTTCAGTGAAGGGTTATCTTAACTTTACAGCATACAATGACATTCTAGACGATTCTGTGCTTCCAACTTTGTGACAACAGTTTCCTGTTTCAGCATGACAACGCCCCCATGCATAAAACAAGGTCCATACAGAAATGGTTTATCGAGATCGGTGTGGAAGATCTTGACTGGCCTGCACAGAGTCCTGACCTCAACCCAATCGAACACCTTTGGGATGAATTGTAACGCCGACTGCGAGAGGCCTAATCGCCCAACATCAGTGCACAAACTCACTAATACACTTGTGGTTGAATGGAAGCAAGTCCCCACAGCAATGTTCCAACATCTAGTGAAAAGCCTTCCTGGAAGAGCGGAGGCTGTTATAGCAAAGGGGGGACCAACTCCACATTAATGCCAATGATTTTGGAAAGAAATGTTCGATGAGCAGGTGTCCACATACTTTTGGCTATGTAGTGTACTTTCAGACAGCAACAGTGTGAAATAGTATTGTAAATTCCCTTTTGAGCACTGTTCTGACAAACACAGTGTTTTATAAGGCCTCCTGAGTTGTGCAGCGGTCTAAGGCACTGTATCGCAGTGCTTGAGGCATCACTACAGCCCCTGGTTCGATCCCAGGCTGTGTCACAGCCGGCCGGGACTGGGAGACCCATGAGGCGGCACACAATTGTCCCAGCGTTGTCCGGGTTAGGGGAGGATTTGGCCGGCCAGGAATTCCTTGTTCCATTGCGCTCTAGCGACTCCTTGTGGCGGGCCGGGGGCCTGTAATCTGACTGGTTGCCAGATAGTGTTTACTCTGATAAAAATTGGTGCGGCTGGCTTCCCGGGTGCGGCTTGGCAGGGTCATGTTTTGGAGGATGCATGGCTCTCGACCTTCGCCTCTTCCGAGTCCGTACAGGAGTTGCAGCGATGGGAAAAGACTAACTACCAATTGGGGAGAAAAAGGGGGTAAAAGTATGAAAAAAGCATGAATGACCAACCTGTTTAAAATACTTACTGTTAGTATGACATCCACGATTTCAATATCTACCATGAATTGCATGTGCAGGAACCCTACTGGTAAATGGAGTGAAGTGAACTTGAGCCAATGTCAAACAACTTCATTAATAACAGAGGCTGTCATTTGTATTCAGGTCAATGTAAATAATTACCATGAGAGACAAAACTGCAATAAGGGAGCCATTGTATTAATTTATGTGACAGTAATATGTTGTGACTAGGTAAAAACAAAAAAAATCCCGATTTCCCTGAAATCCCAGTTGGACGTATCCCAGAATCAATGGAGAATAAGCAGAAATCCAGAATCCTTCAACCAGGATTACTGGAAAACAAGAGAATTTATTGAAAGTTCCTGGAATTTGCAACCCTAGTTGTGGAAGAGATGGTGTGAAGCCATCAACAACCATTGCAGTATCTCAAATATCCGTTGGAATGAGCCAACTTGTACTCACACATTTGCTGCCTTTTCAAGAAAGTGTATGGGAAGAAAATATGTAATTTGGCTGCAGCAAATAATTCACTTTGTTCAAAACATTGATAGTTGTGGGCCATTTTAACAGCTAGGTACCAGGGGCCTCGTTTATAAACGTTGCTTTCACACAAAATATGCCCCAAAACATGTGTGTGCCAGTTTTTGAGCAAAGGTTGCCATTTAAAAAAACTGAACTTGTGAATGTGCTTATCCTTCCTCAAACTTTAGACTATGCATATGCTGTTTCTAGTGGTTGAAGTATTGCAAGAAGGCAAAAGTAGCCTGTGAAAATGGGGAATATCATGGAAATCTTATTCCTAACAAAAAAACTGGTATAATAACAAGAAAATCCACTCATTTTTATTTTTTCATTCTAAAATAATTAGAAATAGGCATATTTCCAATTATTTATTTCATTTCCATGATCAATTGCAAAACAAATGTCTCACCTTTTCTGACTGTACTCATGAAATAGCCTATAGGCCTCAAGAAGTTAGTATAGGCTACCATCCATCCCATCTCTCACTTAATTCAACCCACCTCACCATAGTAAAGAGATAAGCTAGTTCAAGTATTTTGCACTATGCGATCTGATCTAAAGTGTAGTTTAAGGTAGAACAGAGGGTCACCATTTTCATTGATATTTCTCGAGTAGCCAATAATTCATTTTTTCTGCAATGGTTATGATAACCTTTTATGGCCATGTTCAGTTCATATTCCCGAAGTACCCATTCAACAAATTAACATGCACATCTCTCATTTAATTGGGCCTATTAGATAGGCTATAAATATGGTATTTTTTTTTGCTCTAATCTTCCGAACGGGCGCAAGCTTTATAACATGCAGTTTATCTTTTGCATTGAAGTGTGTAGGCTAACTGTAGTATAAAAATATTCTGAGTAGACACTGTTTCAAAATTCTCATGCAGTGCAGCATATGGTTCTGGAAAAAGTAAATGCTAAACATTATTAAATTCAAACAATCTGCTTAAAAGGTCCACAACAATTTGCAATGGTTTTTGTCTTACAGAAACGGTCAGATAAAGAAAATGTCTGTAAAACACCTCAAAAGACATTTAATCAAGTTCGCCATTGCTATTTCCTTTATTTATTCCTGTCATGTCACCATAAAAGGTGAATGATGGGGCTTTTTTCAGGCAGTTTTAAAGCTTGTTCATGCGCACACAGTTTCAGGATGGGTTTGATTTATAACGGGTAACATGCGTATGGCATGCACCAAGTTTATAAATCTCAATATTTTTGTACAGTCTTTTCAGAACTGAGAAGTGTACTCAATGGTTTTGAAGGCCCATTTTTGCACGGCTTTGGCAGTATTCTCAAACAGGCCCTGTCCACAAATAATGTCCACATGTTCTCAGTAAATACTTAGTTAATGTGTGTCCTTGTCACCTAAATGAATATAAATTTGCACAGATTGAGAATGGGTGGAATATGGAGGCACTGGATGCCACTTTCCAGCAGGGTCTGTCTAGCTTCATCAAAGACGAACTGGCCACTTGGGAACTGGGAGAGGACCTCGAGTCCCTGATAATGCTGGCAATCAGGATTGGCAACCACATCCAGACACGGGTGAGACATCGCCCTTTTGACACCACTCCACGTTCCGGTTTCCTGAGCACCCCAAACCCACCTGGCTCCGGTCAGGTGGAATATCAGACAAAGCCCATTTTACTGCAGGTTGGGGTGAACCACTCTGAGACTCTTCGTTTTCTGTTGATCACTGCTTCCGAGAACCCCCTTATTCTAGGGTACCCCTGGCTAGCGCTACATAACCCACTAGTTCCTGGTCCACGGGAAACCTACTAGACTGGGGTAAGGACAACCAGACTAAATGTCTAAGACCCCACCAAGAGCCTCGCCGTGTCCTCCTGCATCCCTTGAAGACCAATAATTTTCTGATCTCCTTTCCGAATACTTCGACCTCTGGGAGGCCTTCAGTAAGAGGCAGGCTGCCACCCTTCCCCCCTCATCGTCCTTACGAATGTACCATAGAACTCCTATAGGAAGCCACACCTCCCCGGGTTGTCTGTACTCCCGGTCGACCCCTGAAGCAGCAGTCATGGATGCAGTGGAGGCAGGTTTCATTCACCCCTCTACATCCCCTGGTGCAGGGTTCTTCTTCGTGGATAAGTAGGATGTAGGCCTGCGTCCCTGCATCGACTACAGAGGGTTGAACCAGATTACGATCTAAGTTTATTTGTCACGTGCTCCGAATACAACAGGTGTAGACCTTACAGTGAAATGCCTACTGACAAGCCCTAACCAACAGTGCAATTTTTAAGGAAAAAAATGGTATTAGGTAGACAATAGATAAGTATAGAGAAAAAAATGACAAAACATTACTGTGGTACCGGTACAGAGTCAATGTGTGGCGGCACCGGTTAGTCGGGCTAATTGAGGTAATATGTACATGAACGTATAGTTAAAGTGACTATGCACAGATGATAAACAGAGAGTAGCAGCAGCGTAAAAGAGGGATTGGCTGTCACACCCTGATCTGTTTCACCTGTCCTTATGATTGTCTCCACCCCCTCCAGGTGTCGCTTATTATAGGTAGCCATTTGATCACATATTCTTAGTCTTATAGTTTGGGGGTAAAAGCTGTTGAGAAGCCTTTTGTTCCTAGACTTGGCCGCTAGCCATGCGGTAGCAGGTAGAACAGTCTATGATAGGGGTGGCTGGGGTCTTTGACAATTTTTAGGGCCTTCCTCTGACAAAGCCTGGTTTAAAGGTCCTGCATGGCAGGCAGCTGTAGAACCGTTTGAGGACCCATGCCAAAATGTCAGTCTCCCGAGGGGGAGTAGGTTTTGTCGTGCCCGCTTCATGACTGTCATGGTGTACTTGGACCATGTTAGTTTGTTGGTGATGTGAACACCAAGGAACTTGAAGCTCTCAACCTGCTCCACTGTCGATGAGAATGGGAGCGTGCTAAGTCCTCTTTTTGCTATAGTCCACAATCATCTCCTTTGTCTTGATTACGCTGAGGGATAGGTTGCTGTTCTGGCACCACCCATCCAGGTCTCTGACCTCCTCCCTATAGGCTGTCTCATCGTTGTTGGTGATCAGGCATACTACTGTTGTGTCGTCTGAAAACGTAATGATGGTGTTGGAGTCATGCCAGGCCATGCAGTTGTGGGTGAACAGGGAGTACAGGAGGGAACTGAGCACGCACCCCTGAGGGGCTCCAGTGTTGAGGATCAGCGTGGCAGATGTGTTGCTACCTATCTTCACCATCCTGGGGGCGGCCCGTCCGGAAGTCCAGGATCCAGTAGCAGAGGGAGGTGTTTAGTCCCAGGGTCCTTAGCTTATTGATGAGCTTTGAGGGTACTATGGTGTTGACCACTGAGCTGTAGTCAATGAATAACATTCTCACGTAGGTGTTCCTTTTGTCCAGGTGGGAAAGGGTAGGGTTACCCCCTACCCCTGATGTCCTCCACTTTGGAGTTGGTCCAAGGGGCCCAATTCTTCACCTAACTGGACCTATGAAATGCTTACAATCTGGTGAGAATCAGAGAGGGAGATGAGTGGAAGACTGCCTTTAACACCCCTAGTGGCCACTATGAATATTTAGTCATGCCCTTCGGATTATCGAGCTCACCGGCAGTCTTTCAAGCATTGGTCAGTGACACCCTGAGGGAGGGATATGTTGAATCGGTTAATTTTTCTTTGTCTCAACGTCATCTTGATCTTCAAGCAAATCAGCCATTATCTGTAAACCCATTGTCTGTAAATTTGTGAATTTTTAATTTTTCTAACACCCAAAACAGTTTTTTCCTGCATTCTAGAGTAATAATCATTATGCTTAATTCTATATAAAAAATTGTCTATTTTTCTGCATATCTAAGCATACCCCTTGTCTGTATCCTCCTGATTGGTATTTTTTATTTTATTTTTATAAACTACATTTGCTACTCTGCATCTCTGCTAAAATCTGGGGAAAAGATTGAACGGAATGTGAGTCTTATTTAGTTATTGCTTGCTTTTCTACCAACCTTGCCAGTAGGCAAGCCAGCTAAGATGGCAAGTCAAGCTAGATACTCCAACTTGATAACCTGAAATAGATTTTTGGTAGATAGGTTCCCAATCTGAGCTAGCTAAAGCCAACTTCATGAAACCGGCTAGTTGTATTACAGGAAAAATAAAGATTCACTAGAAGTTGGCAATTTCCATCAAGTCATTTAGAGGCTGGGAGAGGGGCAAGCAGTCGACTGGCAGACCAGGGTAAATTAAACCACCGTTCCTTTCAAATAAAAAGCCTGCATAGGTAAAATGCTTATTAAAAGCAACAACTTGCGTAGACAGCCAAGGAAAGGAATTTCCACGCCAGGGTGCATTAACTCTTTCCCAAAATGTCTTCAGATCACCAGCAGTCTAAGAACTTAGAAAGGAGCGAGATTTTCCATCTATTTTTCAATTGCCAGAAAAGCTGCAAATTACCAACCTTGACCCAAGCCTGATTTGTTCTATATTTGACTGCCAGAGAGATGAAAAATAAACGAGAACAATTCTAGAGCTAATTCAGGGTCAGGCATGCAGCTGATAGAGGAAACGTCAGAGTAATATATATATATATATATATATATATACAGTGCCTTCAAAGTATTCACACCCGGTAAAAATGTTTACTCTATGTCCTGAATACAAAGCGTTATGTTTGGGGCAAATACAACAACACATCACTGAGTACAACTCTTTACATTTTCATACATGGCGGTGACTGCATCATGTTATTGGTATGCTTGTCATCGCCAAGGATCAGGGTGGTTTTTTAATAAAAAGAAACAGAATAGAGCTAAGCACAGGCAAAATCCTACATGAAAAAAAATGGTTCAGTCTGCTTTCCAGACATTGGGAGACAAATTCATCTTTCAGCAGGACAATAACCTAAAATACAAGGCCAAATATATACTGGAGTTGTTTACCAAGGGTGACATTGAAAGTTCAGGAGTGGCTTAGTTACAGCTTTGACTTAAATTGGCTTAAATCTATGGCTTGACTTGAAAATGGCTGTCTGGCAATGATCAACAACCAACTTGACAGAGCTTGAAGAATTTTTAAAAAAGAATATTGGGCAAATATTGTACAATTCAGGTGTGCAAAGCTCTTACAGACGTAGCCAAAATAACTCACCAGTGTAATCACTGCCAGGTGATTCTAACATGTGTTGACTCAGGGGTGTGAATACTGATGTAAATGAGATATTTCTGTATATTTTTTTTGTATTTTATACTTTTTAGAATAATAGTGAATACATCAAAACTACGAAATTACACATATGGAATGTACTAACCAAAAAAGTGTAAAGCAAATTATTCAAAGTAGCTACCCTTTGCCTTGATGGCAGCTTTGCACACTCTTGGCATTCTCTCAACCAGCTTCATGAGGTAGTCACCTGGAATGCATTTCAATTAACAGGTGTGCCATCTTAAAAGTTCATTTGTGGAATTTCTTTCTTTCTTAATGCGTTTCAGCTAATCAGTTGTGTGTCACAAGGTAGGGGGTGGTACACAGACCATATTCCTATTTGGCAAGTCCATATTATGGCAAGAACAGCTCAAATAAACACAGAGAAATGACAGTCCATCATTACTTAAAGACGTTAAGGTTAGTCAATACGGGAAATTTCAAGAACTCGCAAAAATCATCAAGAGCTATGATGAAACTGGCTCTCATGAGGACCGCCACGGGAAAGGAAGACCCAGGTTTACCTCTGCTGCAGAGGGTAAGTTCATTAGAGTTACCAGCCTCAGAAATTGCAGTCCAAATAATTGCTTCACAGAGTTCAAGCAACAGACACATCTCAACATCATCTGTTCAGAGGAGACTGTGTGAATCAGGCTTTCATGGTCAAATTGCTGCTAAGAAACCACTATTAATGGACACCAATAAGAAGAGACTTTCTTCCCACCATAAAGCATGGAGGAGGAGGTGTAATGGTGTGGTGGTGACACTGTCAGTGATTTATTTAGAATTCAAGGCACACTTGACCAGCATGGCTACAACAGCATTCTGCAGGGATACGCCATCCCATCTGGTTAGCGCTTAGTGGGACTATCATTTGTCTTTCAGCAAGGCAATGACCTAAAACACACCTGCAGGCTATGTAAGGGCTATTTGACCAAGGAGAGTGATGGAGTGCTGCATCAGATAACCTGGCCACAATCACCGGACCTCAACCCAATTGAGATGGTTTGGGATGAGTTGGATCGCAGAGTAAAGGAAAAGCAGCCAACAAGTGCTCAGCATATGTGAGAGCTCCTTCAAGGCTGTTGGAAAAGCATTACAGGTGAAACTGGTTAAGAGAATACCAAGAGTGTGCAAAGCTGTCGTCAATGCAAAGGGTGGCTACTAATCTAAAATCTATTTTGATTTGTTTAACCCTTTCTTGGTTACTACATGATGTGCTATTTCATATTGTTTATGTCTTCACTATTATTTCACAATGTAGAAAATAGTCAAAAATAAAGAAAAACCCTTGAATGAATAGGTGTGTCCAAACTTTTGACTGGTACTGTATATTTAATCAATTTTGAATTCAGGCTGTAACACAGCAAAGTGTGGAATAAGACAATGGGTATGAATACTTTCTGAAGACACTGTCATGAAGAAAAGCTTGTGGGGGATTAAAAAAACCATTTCTCTTCACAATGATACGAGGATCAGTGTTAATATGTTTGGTATCTCTAATACATGCAATACATCATAAGCAAAGACACCGCAGGACTACTTGTCAGTGTCACGTATTATCCTGCACACCTGTCACCATCGTCTAGTGCACCTGCGCCTCATGACACTCACCTGGACTCCATCACCTCCTTGATTATCTTCCCTATATCTGTCACTCCCCATGGCTCTTTCCTCAGGTGTTATTTATTCTGTTTTCATGTCAGTGCGTTGCTTGTGTGTCATGGTCAGTTTTCTGTTTATTTATTAAAACACTCACTCCCTGAACTTGCTTCCCGACTCTCAGTGCACTCGTTACAGTCAGTGAGGAGTTTGCTGGATTTATTTTACATTAATCGGTGGGGGTTTTACAATAAATTGATTCAGGTGAAGTCAAGACAAATTTCTTTGAAATGGTCTGAGGCCGGGGTAAGCCAATGTAAGTCAAAATCCCCTAAAACAACAAATTCAGATGACAAAGGTTTAAAATACTCAGTACCGACAGCTTGCGCCAGTGTGGTAAATCCCTGCAACAGATATATTTGTATTGTGGCCATATGCCAAAATACACACTTATCTTTGGGACTTAGTGCTATTTAGAGAACATGATGCCACAACAGTTGATTTCAGTCGGTCACACTTGAATATGTTGTAATCAGCAATATCAATGTCCTTATCCGGGATCGAGCAAAGTCTCTGTGAGAACCAAAATATCCGGGCTTGTGTCATGCACCCAGATATCTCGCGGGGCACAAACCTCAGAGATCAAATCGGTAAACTCTGATTTACCACCCCAAGATATCCCTGGACAACGTCTATTTGTGCCCCTACTGGATGGAAACTACAAATGTAACAGCTGTGCTCAATGCAATGGCACTTATAAATGTAGATCCTTAAAACACCCCCAAACAGGGAAACAGATCCCAATCAAAGATGTTATCATGTGCTCCACTAAGTTATTTATCTTATAACTTGTCCTTGATGTAAAAAATTATGTGGGTAAAACAAAGCACGAATTGAAAGTACGTATCTCGGAGCATCGTTGCACCATTAGGTGCAAAAACTAACTTGACAGTTGCGGCCCACTTTTTGGAAGAAAACCACTCGATTTAGTCTCTACTTTATATGGGCATTGAACATGTCACCCTCCCTAGGAGAGGGGGTGACCTCAACAATTTATTGTTAAAACGAGAGGCTGCCTGGATCTTTAATTTAAAGACCCTTGCTCCATTCGGTCTCAATGTAGACTTTGATCTGAATGATAATTAACCACAACTGGCAATGATTACAGACACCTGTGTGTGTCTTTTGACACTATATAAATGTAATTATACCCTGATGAAGACAGCTTGTCTGTCGAAACGTTGGACATAAGTATTTTTGCATCTGAGCTCCTCGAGTGTGCGGCACTCCTTTATATTTTTAAATGCACCCAGATATCAACATCTTTTCATTAAACTTTGTACACTGATATGTCAACAGGCTTCGACCAACTTCCGTAGTAGGTGGAGAGAATTGCAAGGTGCCAGTCTTTTTGTCTGCACTGGGATAATCTGTCGCTGTAGAACTTGACATCAGCCCCCCCCAGCAAACCTCTTAAATAAAATCTAAAATACAACATGTTTAATACATATGTTCCATGAATTTCACTGCCTACTGCCTGTCAGACATGGACAAACAAAACACCAACTCAGAAAGCCCAAGGTACTTCTTCTGGTATAGCGTGTGTCCAAATCAGACAAACACATGTATTTAAATTTAAAGTCAGTTAAGAACAAATTCTCATTTACAATGACGGCCTAGGAACAGTAGGTTAACTGACTTGTTCAGGGGCAGAACGACAGATTTTTACCTTGTCAGCTTGGGGATTCGACCGTTCGGTTACTGGCCCAACGCTCGAAAAACTAGGCACTAGACAGCCCTAATGCCTTTTATTTTATAATGAATGGACATAGAGGACCTGCTCCCAGATCAGCACGCCTACTATGAGAATCCTACTTTATGAATACAGGCCCCGGAGTCCACCCACTTACTCAAGCAACATCCCTGGTCGCCTTCCACAAGACTTGACTTCAACCATATACTCTAAAGAAAGCACAATTATCACATGCTGTGTGCATCCCTTCGCTTTGACCCTGAAAATGATGCACAGGCTATAATTTACATCCTCTTTGACCCATGCTATGGGGCTATGATCGTAATCATTTCCCCTTCTATATACGACCCCCTGCCCCAGGGCTTGAGTTTCAGTATATCCACATTTATCAGCCAGCACTCTAGTGTTGCTTGTTCCCTACAGGTTTATTCCCCCTATGGCATAGACACGCCAGGGTAACTGGTACAGGCTGTTATGTCACAGATACCCCCTCGTCAACAGGAAAATAAAACATGAGAGGCCTTGAGGGGGGTAAGAGGAGAAGGGGGTATCAGGGGGCTCACTTTCACAAATTACTGTTGTAATGTAGAAGCTGCAATGCACAAGTTTTACTTGCACTAATCCAACTTCAAATGGCCTGTGATGGCCTTATCACAGTATGGGTAGGACTTTTGGATCAGCAATGTGCCTGGATGTAGGACTGCAAGAAAAGCTATTTAAATTACTCACTGGATGCAACACTATATTCTTTCCTCACACTTCATTATCATCCAAGTGTCATTCCAACAAGTGCTGTACTCAACTTGGAAAACATTGACACTAAACCCCCCTTAAATACCCAAACGGAATACCCACACCAAGAGCCACCAGCGCTCTGTTAGACATAGACTTGATGGATGTTGGGAAAATGCTGTTTTTTTTCTGCAGTTCAGCTGAGCATAAAATAATGGTCCTGTATGTTAAATCAACCCAGAGCTAATGTAATTGTCCAGCTGACACATGGGAAGTCTCCCCTCCCTGACCCTTCATCAACACTGACAGATTGGGCCGGGAGGCCTGTTGTCTCGGGCTGGAAAGAGAGCGGGATTAGTGCAACAGCACCAGTGTATTAAACCAACTGATCGATTTCCCCGCTCACACAGCTTGTGTGTGTGTCAATGTACAAACTACATGCTGTATGTGATTTTCACCTAATTGTGTGTCCACAAACACACCACTTCAAGAGCCATGCAACAATAAGCTGGCACTTAACGAACACCCCGCTTTTATCGTTGCCGTTGATTTGAATTCTGCGTAATTAAGACACGTGATCCCCAACTTCCAACACGTCCTTCATCACTAGGGGCGATAAAGATCATCAAGGACATCACCCACCCGAGCCACGGACTGTTCACCCCGCTGCTGTCCAGAAGGCGAGGTCAGTACAGGTGGATCAAAGCTGGGACCAAGAGACTGAAAAACAGCTTCTATCTCAAGGCCATCAGACTGTTAAATAGCCATCACTAGCCGGCTACCACCAGGTTACTCAACCCTGCACTTTAGAGGGTGCTGCAAAATATACATAGACATGGAATTACTGGTGACATTCATAATGGAACACTAGTCACTTTAATAATGTTTACATACTGCTTTACTCATTTCATATACACTACTGTTCAAAAGTTTGGGGTCACTTAGAAATGTCCTTGTTTTTGAAAGAAAAGCACATTTTTGTCCATTAAAATAACATTAAATTGATCAGAAATACAGTGTAGACATTGTTAATGTTGTAAATGACTATTTTAGCTGGAAACGGATGGTTTTTAATTGAATATCTACAAAGACGTACAAAGGCCCATTATCAGCAACCATCACTCCTGTTTTCCAATGGCACGTTGTGTTAGCTTTTTAAAATGATAATCTTGGATGAGCTAATTGATCATTAGAAAACCCTTTTGCAATTATGTTAGCACAGCTGAAAACTGTTGTTCTGATTAAAGCAATAAAACTGTCCTTCTTTAGTTGAGTATCTGGAGCATCAGCATTTGTGGGTTCGATTACAGGCTCAAACAAAGAACTTTCTTCTGAAACTCATCATTCTATTCTTGTTCTGAGAAATGAAGCCTATTCCATGTGAGAAATTGCCAAGAAACTGAAGCTCTTGTACAATGCTGTGTACTACTCATTTCACAGAACAGCACAAACTGGCTCTAACCAGAATAGAAAGTGGAGTGTGAGGCCCCGGGGTACAACTGAGCAAGAGGACAAGTACATTAGTGTCTAGTTTAAGAAACAGATGCCTCACAAGTCCTCAACTGGCAGCTTCATTAAATAGTACCCGCAAAACACCAGTCTCAACGTCAACAGTGAAGAGGTGACTCTGGGATGCTGGCCTTCAAGGCAGAGTTGCAAAGAAAAAGCCTTCTCAGACTGGCCAATAACAATAATTACCTTTAAACAAGGCATAGCTGTTAATTTAAATTCATTCCAGGTGACTACCTCAAAGCTGGTTGAGAGAATGCCAAGAGTGTGTAAAGCTGTCATCGAGGCAAAGGGTGGCTAATTTGAAGAATTTCAAATATAAAATACTTTGATTTGTTTAAAACTTTTTTGGTTACTACATGATTCCATAGTTTTGATGTCTTCACTATTATTCTACAACGTAGAAAATAGTAAAAAAATATATATAATAAACAAAACCCTTGAATATGTAGGTGTGTCCAAACTTTGGACTGGTACTGTATATGGGTAAGATAGTCTAGCTAGCTACATTTTCAGATGTTACATCTTTCTAATTTTGTCAGAAAGTTGTTTTCATTTCAAGTTAAAGTGTACTGTTAGCTAGCTAGCGTTACTTGTAATGATCTTATTATTCGTATCTTAGAGCCATTTGCTTTGCTAGCTTTAAAGCCTGATGTTATATAGCTAACATCGAACCTGGTTGGTTAACTACCTGCAGATTCATGCAGGCTAGTAACGTCATTAGTAGGGATTATGGTTAATTGTTTAGCTAGCTAGATGTCTTAACAAAAGACTCCACTATGCAAGTAACCATTTCAATAGAATGTCACTGCGACAACTGTTGATAGACATAGCTGGTAAATTCGCACTGGCTTTCCATTCTCATTTCAGAGAACTCTCATCTGACTGTGCCAGAGCGCAAAACAACTGATGAATCTATGAATGTTCAACACCCGTTGAATATGGCCGGTGTCAGTAAACGTTGGCGAAAAGCACAAATTGTTGCCAGCAGCACAGTTGCAGTCACCAACGCTCTGGATAACATAAAAACAGCTTAACCAGCTCTGCTAGGGTGGGGAAAATGTTCAGTGAGCTGTTCTCTCATTTGTGTCTGGACAACATTAGCCAGTTAGCTTGGGTGCTTGACTGCTGTTTGGGGAGAACGCTTGGATTAACCCTTAAAGAGATGAGTGGGGCTATAGCATAAGAGGGTGTGAACAATGCTGAATGGGTGTAGACAAAAAAGAGCTCTCCAGTAGGTACCAAAACCTTCAAAGGCCATTTTCTCAAAAGTGAGGTTTCAAGTTTATTTACTTTCCCATTGTTCCTCAAATGCAGTCTAGCTCTGTGTCTCTGATTTTATCCAATGTAAAAAACACAATTACAAATTTTGCAACATAAGACCGAATAAAGGCGGTTGGTCACATATACAAGTACAAGGAGTAACGGTACCGAGTCAGTGTACTGGGACACAAGATAGTTGGGGTGATTAGTTGAGGTATTATGTACATGTAGGTTTGGTTTGGTTGATTGATTGATTGAAGTACTATGTACATGTAGGTAGGGGTTGAAAAGCAGAAAGTCTGTGTATTCCTTGTTCAGCAGTCTTATGGCTTTGGGGTGGAAACTATTCAAGAGCCTTTTTGTCCCAGACACTTCGGTACCGCTTGACGTACAGTACCAGAGTTTTATAGACTGACTTGAGTGGCTGGAGTCATTGGCAATTTTTCGGGCCTTCCTCTGACACCGCCTGGTTTCGAGGTCCTGCATGGCAGGAGCTCGGCCCCAGTGATGTACTGGGTCACACACAGTATCCTCTGTTGTGCCTTGCGCTCGGATGCCATGCAAAGTGGTGATGCAGTCAGTCAAGAAGCCCTCAATGGTGAAGCTATAACCTTTTGATTATCTGAGGGCCCATGCCAAATCTTTTCAGCCTCCTTGTGGGGAAAGTGGCATTATCATGCCCTCTTCACGACTCTGTTGGTGTGTTTGGACCACGAATGGTCCTTAGTGATGTGGACACTGAGGAACTTGAAGCTCTCGACCATCTCCTACAGCCCCGTCGATGTGAATGGGGATGTGCTCGGCCTCCATCTCCTGTAGTCCACAATCAGCCCCATAGTCTTGCTGAAATTGAGGGAAAGGTTGTTGTTGTCCTGGCAGTGAACTCCCTATAGGCAGTGTCATCGTTGTCGGTGAACAGGGTGTACAGGAGGGGACTAAGCGCACACCCCTGAGGGGCCACCGTGTTGAGAGTCAGCATGGCGGATGTGTTGTTGCCTGCCCTCACCACCAGGGGGTGGCCCGTCAAGAAGTCCAGGATCCAGTTGCAGAGGGAGGTGTTCAGTCCCAGGGTTCTTAGCTTAAAAATGAGCTTTGAGGGCACTATGGTGTTGAACGCTGAGCTTTAGTCAATGAACAGCATTCTCACTTAAGTGTTACTTTTGTCCAGTGTGGATTGCAAGAGATATCTGTTGGGGCGATATGCTAATTGGAGTGGGTCCAGGATGTCTGAAATGAAGGTGTTGATGTGAGCCATGACCAGCCTTTCAAAGCATTTCATGGCTGCAGATGTGAGTGCTACAGGGCAGTAGTCATGTAGACAGGTCTAATTGAAGCATGTGGGTATTACAGACTTGGGCAGTGAGAGGTTGAACAATGTCAGTAAAATACACTTTCTAGCTGGTCAGTGCATGTTCTGAGTACGTGTCCTGGTAATCCGTCTGGCCCTGCAGCCTTGTGAATGTGAACCTATTTAAAGGTCTTACTCACATCGGCTACGGAGAGTGTAATCACACAGTCGTTCAGAACAGCTGGTGCTCTCATGCATGGTTCAGTGTTGCTTGCCTCGAAATGAGCATAGAAGGCATTTAGCTCGTCTGGTAGGCTCGCGATAGTTTGCAAGCCGTGCCATATCCGACGACCATCTGAGACGGTGTAGTAGGATTCCATTTTAGTCCTGTATTGACGCTTTGCCGCCTGTTTGATGATTTGTGTCCCGCTCCTTGAAAGGAGTTGCCTGTAATCCATACTTTCTGGTTAGGATATGTTCGTGGTGACTACATCGCGAATGCACTTTTACTGAAGCTGGTGACTGATGTGGGAAACTTCTCAATGCCATCGGATGAATCCCGGAACATGTTCCAATCTGTGCTAGTGAAACAGTCCTGTAGCTTAGTGTCCACTTCATTGGACCAGTTCCATATTGAGCGCATCACTGGTACTTCCCGTTTGAGTTTTTGCTTGTAACCAGTAATTAACAGGATGGAGTTATGGTTAGATTTGCCAAATGGAGGGTGAGGGAGAGCTTTGTATGCATCCATGCATTTAGAATAGACGTGATCTAGAGTTTTTTTCTAGTTGCACAGGAGATGTGCTGGCGGAAATGAGGTAAAACAGATTTCAGTTTCCCTGCATTAAAATCGTTGGCCACTAGGAGCGTCACATCTGGGTGAGCATTTTCTTGTTTGCTTCTGGCCTTATACAGCTTGTTGAGTTTGGTCTTAGCTTTGCTACGTCTTTGGTTTTAAATGATGCTCTAAATTGTTTGGATAAAAAGAAACATTGTGCAGAACCTTTTATTGACCTGTCAAAAGCCTTTGACACAGTGGATCACTCATTACTTTTTCAGAGGCTTTAATCAATTGGCCTGGAACAGACTGTGTGTAGCTGGTCTGAAAGTTATTTAAAGGACAGAAGACAGTGTTCAATCGAGTTTTCTGGACATGATTTACCTTTATTTCAACAGGGAAGTCATATTTAGACTAAAGTCTCTTTTGTAAATGAGCCCTGCACAAAACAAAAACTAACAGATCAAAAGGCAAGTATAAATAATAAAGTATTTAACCCCTTGACTTTATCCACATTTTGTTGTATTACAGACGGAATTTAAAATGGATTAAATACCCCATAATGTCAAAGGGGAATGATGTTTTTAAAAATGTTTACAAATTAATAAAAAATGTAAAGCTAAAATGTCTTGAGTCAATAAGTATTCAACCCCTTTGCTATGGCAAGGCTAAATAAGTTAAGGAGTTAATGTGCTTAACAAGACGCGTAATAAGTTGCATGGACTCACACATTTATGAAAATGCTTATTCCAGTTACTAATAAGCATGCACCCATTAAGAAAATTACTATAAAAATGGTTAAATCCCCATGCATTGATGAGGAATTGAAAAATTGTATGGTTGAGAGGGAGGAGGCAAAATGAAATGGCAACACAAGCGATTCGCAAATTGGGAAATCACGTGACTAAACTGAATAAAAAGAAGAAGAAAATACACTATGAAACAAAGATAAATGACTAAAGATTGATAGTAAAAAGATTTGGAGCACCTTCAATTACATTTTGGGGAAAAAAGGCAAACTCAGCTCTCAAAGCGGACTGATATGATTTTTTTAATTGGCAAGATGAGCAACCTTACGCATGACATGCCAGCATCAAACACTGACACTACACATTCAAGTATATCTGACCAAATTATGAAAGACCAGCACTGTACTTTTGAATTTTGTAAAGTGTGTGTGGAAGAACAATGACAAGCCAACTTGGATGGGAAATGACTGAGGATAATGTTGAATATTGCCACTCTTTATATTACATTTTTATATAAGGGATCCCACAAGGTTCTATATTTGGTCCATTACTGTTCACTCTCTACATAAACAATATCGGTGATGAGATAAAGTGTCAAATTAATTTATATGCTGATGACACTGTCAGGTACTCTATCGCTTCAATGGCTGACCAAGCATTATCGCTATTGGAGACAGATTAAGATATTACAAGGGTCTTTTATCCAGCTGAAACTTGTTTTAAATGTAAAGAAAACACATTTTATGTTTTTTAATAGGTTCAAAAAGTTGGTTGAAAATACACTTGCACTTATGAGCTTAGATGGTTCTCGAATTAATCAGGTCTCTGCATATTAATACTTAGGGATATGATTGGATGATGAACTGTCTTTTAAAATCCATATTGACGAACTTTGTAAAGGGCTAAAAATCAAGCTAGGCTTCCTCTATATAAACAGGGAGTCACCATTGAGACTCCCAGTCTGCATATACAATTCATAGGACAAAATCAATCAGATACAATTTAAAATACAGCACAACACAAAGAAAGCCAGTTAAGTAAGAAGGTAAATATTAGGGCTGAAAATATTTACCTGTCAAAGTGCAAAAATAAAAGATTGTGACATTTCAGATCTGTGCATTCAGTGAAGACATCAACACTATGAAATAATGCAAATGGGATCATGTAGTAACAAAAAAAAGTATTCACCCTTCGCCTTGATGACAGCTTTGCACACTTGTTATTCAACTGGAAAGCATTTCAATTAACAGTTGTGCCTTGTTAAAAGTTATTGTGTGGAAGTTCTTTCTGTGAGTATAACAGAACTGATGTTGCAGGCGAAAGCCTGAGAAAAATCCAATCCGGAAGTGCCAGGTTTTGAAAGCACTGCGTTCCAATGACTCCCTATTCAGCTGTGAATGTACCATCAACGAGCTTACGCTTTCTACGTATTCCCCAAGGTGTCTATAGCATTGTGACGTAGTTTTACGCATTTCTGTTGAAGAATAGTCGTAGGCGGCAACATTGCGTAAGTGGTCACATGGTGGCTCCGAGAGAGATTCTCGCGTAAAATACAGAGGTAGCCATTACTCCAATCGGTCCTAGTGAAAAACGAATTGTCCCGACGTATATATTATCGAATAGATATTAGAAAAACACATTGAGGATGGATTCTAAACAACGTTTGCCATGTTTCTGTCGATATTATGGAGCTAATTTGGAATAGTTTTCGGCGTTGTGGTGACCGCAATTTCCGGGCGATTTCTCAGCCAAAAGTGAAGAACAACCGGAGCTATTTCGCTTACAAAAATATTATTTTGGGAAAAAATTAACTTTGGCGTCCCGTGAGTGAAAACATCCGAAGTTCATCAAAGGTAAACGATTTAATTTGATTGCTTTTCTGATTTCCGTGACAAGGTTGCCTGCTGCTAGCAAGGCATAATGCTATGCTAGGCTATGATAAACTTACACAAATGCTTGTCTAGCGTTGGCTTTAAAGCATATTTTGAAAATCTGAGATGACAGGGTGATTAACAAAAGGCTAAGCTGTGTTCCAATATATTTCACTTGTGATTTTCATGAATAAGAATATTTTCTAGGAAGATTTATGTCCGTTGCGTTATGCTAATTAGTGTCAGATGATGACAATGGTCCCGTTCACGGGATGGGGTGTCACTACAGGTTAAGAGGCTCCTCTGTCCTCCACTCGTTACCTGTATTAATGGCACCTGTTTGAACTTGTTATCAGTATAAAAGACACCTGTCCACAACCTCAAACAGTTACACTCCAAACTCAAAGAGCTGTCAAAGGACACCAGAAACAAAATTGTAGACCTGCACCAGGCTGGGAAGACTGAATCTGCAATAGGTAAGCAGCTTGGTTTGAAGAAATCAACTGTGGGAGCAATTATTAGGAAATGGAAGACATACAAGACCACTGATAATCCCCCTCGATCTGGGGCTCCACGCAAGATCTCACCCCGTGGGGTCAAAATGATCACAAGAACGGTGAGCAAAAATCCCAGAACCACACGGGGGGACCTAGTGAATGACCTGCAGAGAGCTGGGACCAAAGTAACAAAGCCTACCATCAGCAAAGGCATTGAAGATGAAACGTGGCTGGGTCTTTCAGCATGACAATGATCCCAAACACACCGCCCGGGCAAAGAAAGAGTGGCTTCGTAAGAAGCATTTCAAGGTCCTGGAGTGGCCTAGCCAGTCTCCAGATCTCAACCCCATAGAAAATCTTTGGAGGGAGTTGATAGTCCGTGTTGCCCAGCAACAGCCCCAAAACATCACTGCTCTAGAGGAGATCTGCATGGAGGAATGGGCCAAAATACCAGCAACAGTGTGTGAAAATCTTGTGAAGACTTACAGAAAATGCTTTACCTCTGTCATTGCAACAAAGGGTATATAACAGTATTGAGAAACTTTTGTTATTGACCAAATGCTTATTTTCCACCATAATTTGCAAATAAATTCATTAAAAATCCTACAATGAGATTTTATGGATTTTTTTTCTCATTTTGTCTGTCATAGTTGAAGTGTACCTATGATGAAAATTACAGGCCTCTCATCTTTTTAAGTGGGAGAACATGCACAATTGGTGGCTGACTAAATACTTTTTTGCCCCACTGTAACTGTAATGTACCCTTACTGCTATCACTAATTGGTGGCGTGTTCCACTAAGACGGCAAGGTATGATGGCCGGGATTTCTAATCTCCCTCAGGGCAAGGTTTTTATTTTAAGAAAAAACGTGACAAAGTAGATGATTATAAAAATGGATATACAACTTTGTACATAAGTATAGCCTAAACATCTATGTAATATTGCTTATAGTAGCAACAATTATTTTTGTAGGCTACCGGTGATTTTGTGATGTTTTGTTATTTTGCTGTGTAATTTCACTGGATATATATTCACCTCAGTATTAAGCCTAAAATTGAGCTAATGAAATATGGACTAAAATACTTAGTCTTTTAACTTAGGCTACACGTCTCGAGCCTGTCTGTCTTCATTGTTTTGTTGCGTAATTACGCACCTGGCCTCTCCGTTGCCTCGGCTATTCCTCTGAAATCTTGTATTCTCTTCTTCTTGTTGGTGTCCTTTTAGTAGTGGTTTCTTTGCAACAATTCTACCATGAAGGCCTGATTCACACAGTGTCCTCTGAACTGTTGACTTAAACTCTGAAGCATTTATTTGGGCTGCAGTCTGAGGTGCAGTTAACTCTGATGAACTTATCCTCTGCAGCAGAGGTAACTCTGGGTCTTCCTTTCCTGTGGCGGTCCTCATGAGAGCCAGTTTCAACATTCAA
The DNA here is from genome assembly GCF_018296145.1 of Oncorhynchus tshawytscha. NCBI lineage: Eukaryota > Metazoa > Chordata > Actinopteri > Salmoniformes > Salmonidae > Oncorhynchus > Oncorhynchus tshawytscha. Next base: position 34,561,791 of record NC_056438.1, read on the forward strand.
AGTTCTTGAAAAGTTCCGCATTGACTGACTGGACTGTTGTTTCTCTTTGCTTATTTGAGCTTTTTTTGCCATAAAATAGACTTGGTATTTTACTAAATAGGGCTATCTTCTGTATACCAACCCTACCTTGTCACAACACAACTGATTGGCTCAAACACATTAAAGAAGAAGTTATAGGTCTGTGAGAGCCAGAAATCTTGCTTGTTTGTAGGTGACCAAATACTTATTTTCCAACATAATTTGCAAATAAATTCATTAAAATTCCTACAATGTGATTTTCTGGATTTTTTTTCCTCATTTTGTCCGTCATAGTCGAAGTGTACCTATGATGAAAATTACAGACCTCTCATTTTTTTAAGTGGGAGAACTTGCACAATTGGTGGCTGACTAAATACTTTTTTACCCCACTGTGTATTGTGTCTACCAACACCCTTGGTATAATGTACATTTGCTGAAGCATTATGACAACTCAGCGACACAATGGTAGGAATTAACCGAGCTGGGCTTGAGTCATTGATAAGTCATTGTCTCAACATAGCCTTATAATGTGTGATAGGATCCAGGAACCCAAATTATTTGGGTGGATCCCATCCTCCTTATAAAACGTGTTTTGTTTCCAAAAGGTGTCAAAATTGTCAACAAAAGTTACAACCATTGAGCTACAATAATCATGTAGCCAGGTTTGAAGAGAAATAATCCTGCTAAAGCATTCAATGCCAGGATTCAGAGAGGGCACAGGATCAGATATGATGGGTATTTTATTAGTGTCTAGTAGAGAATCAATCAGCTCTTTAAAATGATGTTTTAACTGTTCAGAGCTGCCCTTCAGAATGTCATTAAACCCACATGGACTACAATAGAATCAATTTCCATATCCTGGGGTAGAACATTCGGGAGCAGCTTAGTAATATAATTTATTCAAGATAGGACATTGTTTTTGCACCACCAGGAACAGTCACATTTCTTATCATGGAGCTGCCGAAAATCACTGCTGGCGAGAAGAATGAGGAAATCTGCCCACTTCCACACTTCGGGGAAACTTTTAAGGGTGGACAAGAAGCATGATAACTTGAGCCCCGTGTAGGCCTGGTGCAGGCCTCCGACAGATGGAGAAGCCTTGCTTGATCCAGAGCAGGGACGGAAAGTTGCCGACACCAACTTCGAAATCGTAGGGGAAGGAGTAGGAACAGCGGCCGCAGACAAAAGGTACCCCCAGCGACGAAGGTGCAGGAAGATCAGGGTCCAGGGCGGCAAAACTATTCATTGTTTGTATCCGCTCCGGGCCTCTCGTTGGGAGTGTAGCCTGCTTTGCAGGAGGCCACAGTCTTCAGCTTCCATGGCTCGTGAATTGCGACCGTCGTTGATTTGCATGCTCCTCTTGCTGTGCTCCTTTGACTCCGCTATCAGATGGGGGAGGAGAGGCAGGAGATGGCTCCCCTGGCGAACAAACTCCGGGAGACACCGGCCAGTCGGACAGTGACAAATGACAAGATGGAGATGCATCCAACAAGCGTCCAGCCACCGGCGTAGAAAAGGTAAACATTCCATTGCTTTTTCCCCAGTTTCTTACGTAGGCTTGCGACCCGCTTGATCAAGGAAGCAACTTCAATCCTATAATCCTCGGCAAGCAAACAATTGCCGCTTTGGAACTCTGAGTGATCCAGTTTGTCCCAAAACAATGCCTAATAGATACAGCTCCTACAGCGCTGGAACCATTTATTTACTTCTCCAGACAAAGAGGGCTCCATTGCAAAACTCATCTGGTAGTAACTTCATTAGCTTGATGGCTAGCTAGCTATCTAAGGTTAGCAGCTCTGTCAAGCAGGCCTAATTCAACCTGTCTGTGTGGAAGGCTTTCCTCAACTTGTGGTGTCCATGCCCTGACGAATTGAGGCTGTTCTGAAGGCAAAACGGGGTGCCACTCAATATTCGGAAGGTGATCCTAATGTTTTTTTTTACACTCAGTGTATACGTTTACTGTGAAATATTGAATCACCATTGGTACATTGGTTTAATCACCAAAACACAAAATAATGATATCTTCTCAATGTAGTTATTTTAACGACTAGTTAATCCAGTAGCAAAAAATGCAAGATACATGTTTCAAAATTGCCTTTTGAATTTCATATGCCTATGTACTGTAAATTACAGTACATTACACTGTTTTCACATTAGGCAATACACTTTTACTACCCATTAAAATGTCTGTCATTTCACAAGGTGTGATCCTTGAAGTCTTTCACAATCATTGATGCAACAAATACAAGCATTGGTCAGATACAATTTCAACATAGGTGTACTGTAATCATATGAAATAAACAATGTTTAGCAGGCACTAGTTTTCATCAAGCATGTCTTGTGCATTTGTGACCGACTGCATCGATTCGGTCTTATGTAGCAAAATTTGAAATTGTGTTTTTTACATTTTGTAAAAGAGGAGACTCCGAGCTAGAACATTGTATATTATACACTACAGATGAGGAACAACAGGAAAGTAATTCTGCTTTGAGAGTTGATGAACTTTCCACCCCACTTTTGAGAAAAATGTTTGTTTGGGTATTCCTACTGGAGAGCAATTCTTTATCAACCCCCATTCAACATCGTTCACACGCTCTTAAGCCTTAGCCCCACCCATCTCTTTAAGGATTCACATGTGAGGCCGTTTATTTGTCACATGCACAGGATACTGAAGGTGTAAATGATTACTTGATTGTAGCAATATCAAAAACATTTTACAAATATTTATAAACATCTAGCTAAACTTATAGCTTATATCTGAAAATGTAGTTAGACTTATACCCATATACATGGATGAACGCTTCACGGCAGACTGGAACCATTTAAGTCTGTTTTGTTTGTAGCTACATCTTGTTTGGCCATCGTTGTGTCAAGTCACTCCAGTTCACACTGACTGTGGTGTGTGCAGAAAGTTGCCCATCCCTTTTTCTCCAACTGATCTGTCGATAGCGCTTGCTTAATTTAGGGATTCAATGTTGTTGAGAAAAGTAGCAAAACTTTTGTAGTTCTCGATGCCTAATGTTATATCTTTCAAAAATGGTATAAAGGACTGTCAACACATACTGAACAGCTCACATTATATACAGAAGCATGCTACATGGCAGATCAATCCAAACTCATCTCCCGGCATGTCAAGCCATCCATTATCTCAGCCAATCATGGCTAGCGGGAAGGTTCCTTGCTTTTTCCTTGGCTAAACCAACCAGTTTCGTAATTTAACAATTTTATTCGTATTTGTGGATGGAATACAAGTGCGTTAATTCTTGATACTACCCACCCCGCATACGGGTGCGTAATCATAGCCTCAAACTAATTAGCAGAACGCAGCGGCCATATATATCCCTAGAAAATGTTCCTATTCATGAAAATCACAAATTAAATATATTGAGACACAGCTTAGCCTTTTGTTAATCACACTGTCATCTCAGATTTTCAAAATATGCTTTATAGCCAACGCTAGACAAGCATTTGTGTAAGTTTTATCATGGCATAATGCTATGCTAGGCTCTGCTACCAGCAGGCAACATTTTCAAGAAAATAAGAAAAGCAATCAAATTAAATCATTTACCTTTGAAGAACTTCGGATGTTTTCACTCAGGAGACTCCCAGTTAGATAGCAAAAGATTATTTTTGTAGGCGAAATAGCTCCGTTTATTCTTCACGTTTGGCTGAGAAATCGACCGGAAAATGCGGTCACTACAACGACAAACTTTTTTTCCAAATTAGCACCATAATATCGACAGAAACATGGCAAACGTTGTTTAGAATCAATCCTCAAGGTGTTTTTCACATATTTATTTGATAAAATATCCACCGGGACAATTGGTTTCTCATAAGAAGCGATTTGGAAAAATGGCTACTTGGGTACTTTATGCAAGATTTTCTGCGGGAGCCATCATGTGACCACTTGCTCAATGTGGCCCCTTACGGCTATTCTTCAACATAAATGCGTAAAAAGACGTCACAATGCTGTAGACACCTTGGGGAATATGTAGAAAGTGTAAGCTCATTCGTAGCTCATTCACAGCCATATAAGGAGTCATTGGCATGCAGGGCTTTCAAAATATGGGGCACTTCCTGGTTGGATTTTTATCTGGGTTTCGCCTGTAACATCAGTTCTGTTGCACTCACAGACAATATCTTTGCAGTTTTGGAAACGTCAGAGTGTTTTCTATCCAAAGCTGTCGAGCATCTTGTCGTGACAAAATATCCCGTTTAAAACGGGAATGTTTTTTATCCAAAAATGAATATACTGCCCCCTAGTTACAAAAGGTTTAAGTAACATGAAAGTTCACATGTTCCAGAAGGTATTTCTGCCAAAAGCGCATTTTGATAAACATTTATTTTTTATGTTCAAATGCCACTCCTCTGAAGAAGTGACATGCAACATACTCCTAGTTTCCTGAAACAAGTCACATTTGGTCATATGTTCTCATCAACATCGCAGTAAATGTCCTCATTGTTCATGCACCTCGGGAAAAACCTTTTGGCATGGCGAATCCGGATTCATGTCATTGCATTCCTCATCAATGGCTTGAAGGAGGGTGGTACTCTCATGGGGATGGCAATCATACAATGTATTGTATTTTACAGTGTAGTATTGTACTTGTGTATTGTAGTGGTCCTGTACGTGGCTCGTTTCTTAAGCACGAGCAACACCAGAGTTCTAGTCACACAAATGTGTGGACTCGCTGTTGTTCATTTGGATGAAAGAGTCAGCTACGTAAATAGCATATATTACAGTACTTTATTGGCCAATATATTTTAAGTAAAGAAGTGTGACTCCCCACCCCATCAAAAACAGCCCAGCAACTTCATTTTGGATACATGTTTACTGTATAGGGGATGGATTTCTTAGATGTTTCTTGGACTTTCTGGATCATTTGGGTATTGTTATTGTATTAATATTATATTACTGCACTGTAGGAGCTAGAAACACATGCATTTCGGCGCAACTATTGTAACATCTGCTAATCTGTGTACGCGACCAATTGATTTGATCTTGTCAATATGATTTTTTATTTTTATTTGAAATGCAATCACAATAGTCATCATCAAAGTAGTACGCTCAAATAAACAGTACCAGTCAAAAGTTTGGACACACCTACACATTCGTTTTTTTCTTTATTTTTTACTATTTTCTACTTTGTAGAATAATAGGGAAGACATCAAAACACATGTAATAATTTTAGATTCTTCAAAGTAGCCACCCTTTGCCTTGATGACCGCTTTGCACACACTTGGCATTCTCTCAACCAGCATCACCTGGAATGCTTTTCCAACAGTCTTGAAGGAGTTCCCACATATGCCGAGCACTTACTTGTTGGCTGCTTTTCCGTCACTCTGTGGTCCAACTCATCCCAAACCATCTGAATTGGGTTGAGGTCAGGTGATTGTGGAGGCCAGGTCATCTGATGCAGCACTCCATCACTCTCCTTCTTGGTCAAATAGCCTTTACACAGCCTGGAGGTGTGCTGGGTCATTGTCCTGTTGAAAAACAAATGATAGTCCCACTAAGCACAAACCAGATGGGATGGCGTATCGTTGCAGAATGCTGTTGTAGCCATGCTGGTTAAATGTGCCTTGAATTCTAAATAAATCATAGACAGTGTCACCAGCAACGCACCCCCACACCATCACACCTCATCTTCCATGCCTCAAGGTGGGAACCACACATGCGAAGATCATCCGTTCATCTACTCTGCGTCTCACAAAGACACGGCGGTAGGAACCAAAAATCTCAAATTTGGACTCATCAGACCAAAGGACAGATTTCCACCGGTCTAATGTCCCTTGCTCATATTACTTGGCCCAGGCAAGTCTCTTCTTATTATTGGTGTCCTTTAGTAGTGGTTTCTTTGTAGCAATTCGACCATGAAGGCCTGATTCACACAGTCTCTTCTGAACAGTTGATGTTGAGATGTGTTGGTTACTTGAACTCTGTGAAGCATTTATTTTGACTGCAATCTGAGGTGCAGCAGAGGTAACTTCGGGTCTTCCTTTCCTGTGGCGGTCCTCAAGAGAGCAAGTTTCATCATAGAGCTTGATGGTTCTTGAAATGTTTCGCATTGACTGACCTTCATGTCTTAAAGTAATGATGGACTGTCATTTCTCTTTGCTTATTTGAGCTGTTCTTGCCATAATATGGACTTGGTCTTTCATCAAATAGGGTTATATTCTGTATACCACCCATACCTTGTCACAACACAACTGATTGGCTCAAATGCAGTAAGAAGGAAATAACTTCCACAAATTAACTTTTAACAAGGCACACCTGTTAATTAAAATGCATTCCAGGTGACTACCTCATGAAGCTGGTTGAGAGAATGCCAAAGTGTGCAAAGCGGCCATCAAGGCAAAGGGTGGCTAATTTGAAGTATCTCACATTTTGATTTGTTTAAAACTTTTTTGATTACTACATTATTCCGTAGTTTTGATCTATTCAATATTACTCTACAATTTAGAAAAATAGTAAAAAATTAATACCCTTGAATGAGTAGGTGTGTTGTAATTGTCACTTGAAAATGTGCCTAGACTTGAAAAACCTGCCTTTTTGACCAGTTTTGAGTTTTTTACTCAGAGTTGAGAAAATGTACCACATACTTGTGAAATATGCACCAAGGTGATTGAAAAAAACTTAAGCAAGCATGAAAAAGCTTCCCTCAACTGATTTTCATCGCAAACGCCTAAGATTTCCAATGTTTCTTTTCTTAGCTAAGAAAAATCAGCACAACTTAAACAATAAAGAAATACACCAGGAGGGGAAAAAAAGCTGTACAAAACAGTATTAGTGTTTAATTTGAAACAAAGTGGTTGGTGTGAATTTGTCTGTTTATGAAACTCCCAACTGAATGTTGGTTTTATAGCCTCTTTCACCATTGAAAAAACAAATGGGTGTACATTAAACACATTTTTTGATGCTATGACTCAGCTCCAGTGGAAGGCCCTAAACGCTGTGATTGCTCTGTCAACAAATATTCCTAATTTCAGGGAATTAATGGCTCGCAAAAGTAGCTGAAGGTCTGTTGGTTTTATGAGTTTGGAGAGGAAAGATAACCTTTTGTCTATGAAAACAGGGCCTTGTTCATTACAGAATGTTGCACTGCACTAGCCAATTAAAAAAAAAAAGTAATATGTATTTATTTCCGTGAGAGTAAACTGTGGGCCACAGGGCTTGGGTTACAGTATTGAGGTTCCATTGAGGTGAACTCTTGGGGTTCAAAGCAAGTGGAGGGGGGGGGGGTAGTGTTCTGACTAGGAAAATAAACGGGAAGCTGTCTGAATGTCAACATGTCCCAACCGACGGTGAAGCGATGACACATTATTTTTGTTTCCACTCAGGAGCACCAGAGAGACACTAAGGCCATTCAGCATTCACATGAAACTCATCTGCAGAGTTGGTTAGGTCTTACAGGTTCCTCATTAAATACTGTGGGGCCATACTTGCGAACATAAGAATCCGTTTTAATTCAAACAGTTGCTCTGGCTCAAAATGCACATCAGCAAATGAAAATCGTCAATATGCTTGCATATAATAGAACGTTGTAGTTGGTCCCATCAGATAACCTGGCACACGTTAGCCCTATGCTAACATCACCAGATGACAGTGATTATGTCCTGGAACAAAGTTAAGCGTCAGCCTATCAAATAAAAAATAAAAAAATGTCACATGCGCAGAATGCTTACTTACAAGCCCTTAATCAACAATGCAGTTAAGAAAAATACCCCCCCAAAAAACATTACAAAATTACTATAAATAATATTTTTGAAATATAGTAACAAATAATTAAGAGCAGCAGTAAAATAACAATAGCAACGCTATATGCAGGGGGTACCGGTACAGAGTCAATGTGCGGGGGCACCGGTTAGTCGAGGTAAATGAGCCTATCAAAGATCTTAAACTATAAGGGCATAGAGGTGAGACCCAAATGCAGACACAGGAGGCAGATGGTTGAGCTCCGATATTTATTACACCAAAAGGGGTAGGCAAAAGGCAGGTCGGGGACAGAGTTCATAAAACAGGTCAGAGTCCAAACAGTACCAGGGGATAGGCAGGCTCGAGGTCAGAACAGGCAGAGTGGTCAGGCAAGCGGATTCTGCATCAGGACAGGCAAGGGTCAAAACCAGGAGGGCTGGGAAAGAAAAACTGAGACTGGGAAAAATAGGAGCCAGGAGAAATGCTGGTAAAACAAGACGAACTGGCACAGAGAGACCGGAAACACAGGGGTAAATACACTGGAGACTAATGGGGAAAACAGGAGACACCTGGAGGTGGGTGGAAACGATCACCAAGACAAGTGAAATAGAACAGGGCGTGACATAAACTTTATATCCACCAACCAATGGCATTTATTGAAATAGGTCATCTTTGGCTACCAGAGGGATATTTTAAACCTACAAATTCAAGGTTGACTTCTTTTCAGTTAGTCTGTAACAAAATGTTGTGCACCAATATTGCATTGAGGCTTCCTTGACTCAGCTACTGGCTACTAGTAGGCCTACAAACGTTAGACAAAATGTTCACGTTTTTGCATGAATAATAAAAGCCCACACATTCGTGTGCTTTTACAAAAGATGTAAAACATGTACCTTTATATGTATACGTCGTAAAGAGAAGTCGAAGACACTCGTGGTCTTGTCAAATTACAGTGGGGCAAAAAAGTATTTAGTCAGCCACCAATTGTGCAAGTTCTCCCACTTAAAAAGATGAGAAAGGCCTGTAATTTTCATCATAGGTGCACTTCAACTATGACAGACAAATTGAGGGGGAAAAAATCACATTGTAGGATTTTTAATTAATTTATTTGCAAAATATGGTGGAAAAGAAGTATTTGGTCACCTACAAACAAGAAAGATTTCTGGCTCTCAGACCTGTAACTTCTTCTTTAAGAGGGCTCCTCTGCCCTCCACTCGTTACCTGTATTAATGGCACCTGTTTGAACTTGTTATCAGTATAAAAGACACCTGTCCACAACCTCAAACAGTCACACTCCAAACTCCACTAAACCAAACTCCACACAAACTCCTCTGGCCAAGACCAAAGAGCTGTCAAAGGACACCAGAAACAAAATTGTAGACCTGCACAAGGCTGGGAAGACTGAATCTGCAATAGGTAAGCAGCTTGGTTTGAAGAAATCAACTGCGGGAGCAATTATTAGGAAATGGAAGACATACAAGACCACTGATAATCTCCCTCGATCTGGGGCTCCACGCAAGATCTCACCCCGTGGGGTCAAAATGATCACAACGTTGAGCAAAAATACCAGAACCACACGGGGGGACCTAGTGAATGACCTGCAGGGAGCTGGGACCAAAGTAACAAAGCCTACCATCAGTAACACACTACGCCGCCAGGGACTCGAATCCTGCAGTGCCAGAAGTGTCCCCCTGCTTAAGCCAGTACATGTCCAGGCCCGTCTGAAGTTTGCTAGAGAGCATTTGGATGATCCAGAAGAAGATTGGGAGAATGTCATATGGTCAGATGAAACCAAAATATAACTTTTTGGTAAAAACTCAACTCGTCGTGTTTGGAGGACAAAGAATGCTGAGTTGCATTCAAAGAACACCATACCTACTGTGAAGCATGAGGGTGGAAACATCATGCTTTGGGGCTGTTTTTCTGCAAAGGGACCAGGACGACTGATCCGTGTAAAGGAAAGAATGAATGGGGCCATGTATCATGAGATTTTGAGTGAAAACCTCCTTCCATCAGCAAGGGCATTGACGATGAAACGTGGCTGGGTCTTTCAGCATGACAATGATCCCAAACACACCGCCCGGGCGGAGGAGTGGCTTCATAAGAAGCATTTCAAGGTCCTGGAGTGGCCTAGCCAGTCTCCAGATCTCAACCCCATAGAAAATCTTTGGAGGGAGTTGAAAGTCCATGTTGCCCAACAACAGCCCCAAAACATCACTGCTCTAGAGGAGATCTGCATGATGGAGGAATGGACCAAAATACCAGCAACAGTGTGTGAAAACCTTGTGAAGACTTACAGAAAATGTTTGACCTCTGTCATTGCCAACAAAGGGTATATAACAAAGTATTGAGAAACTGTTGTTATTGACCAAATACTTATTTTCCACCATAATTTGCAAATAAATTCATTAAAAATCCTACAATGTGATTTTCTGGATTTTTTTTCTCATTTTGTCTGTCATAGTTGAAGTGTACCTATGATAAATTACAGGCCTCATCTTTTTAAGCGGGAGAACTTGCACAATTGATGGCTGACTAAATACCTTTTAGCCCTACTGTAAGTAACCTAATTTATGTCCCTCTAGGCTACACTCTAGGCAGTATCTTCTGCTGATGTGTGTGGGTCTGGTAGTGGTACTCTCTCTATTCTACTCTTTTCCTTTAGGCATGGTTAATACCTGCCTGGCGCCCGAACAATATCATTCTTTACCCCTCTTTAATAAATACCGCTACACCGTGAAGACCAATACAGGCAAGGCACTGGAGCCCAAATATTCCTCAAAAAACTTTAAGGCTAGCAATAAAGCCAGTGTCTCTTGTTCAATGGTGGAGTACCTTGACTGGCACGAGTTGAATTTACGGGAGTTACAAATACGTAATCTCTAGCTGACACCTTTGCTAACAGGTATTGTGGCAATTTAAAACTTGTACTAGACAGTTCACAGAATTGTCAATTTAAAGAAATGTAGCCAATTTATTCATTACTACATGTTACCAACATGAATTAGATAGTTAATCCAGAGATTCTTACCTTTGCCTAGATTCGGCAGTCTTGTCCAGATCATCATGGCATTTGTAGTTCTTTATAATAGCAATATCAGCATCTAATTAGCATTTCATTTTGGGGGGTGAATACAGGCAAATATATTGATAAAAGTCACCTTGTCCTAGAGAGATTTATGCAGTTATCAAAATGTTACACCAGGATAAGCCTACACGAAACACATCCCTTATTTGTTTCTAAAATCGCATATGGGAAAAATGAATGTTGGAAAAACAATTGGAAACATTTCCCTGTTTGACCGCTAGGTGTTATGACTAATACTGTGGTACTCTATTGTCTGTTTGTTTACCCATTGTATGTGATTTAAAAAAGCTTAAGGAGCCCATGCGTGCTCTGGCCACAACAAAGGGGGATGGGGATGCAAGAGGGAGGGACAAAGGGCTCTATTCAATCTGTAGCACTGAGGATCCACTATAAAGCGTTGTTCCCAGGGTCGCAGAGACTGCATTTATGGTAAACTCTGCATATGTCAGCTCAACCAGAAATTACCTCTACATTTTAACACGGATCTTCCTTTGACAATACGGATTGTAACCAGCCCAAAGTCTGAGGGGTAAAAAAGCATTACCACCACATCTGCTCCAAAAGGAAGAGGTGGGTTAACAACCCGGTCAGCGGTAACAAAGATGTTCTATTAGATTGACAAAATAGTAAGGTGACCACTAACAATGGAAATACATGTTCTCAAAGAGGGAAGGCAGGCGAGCGGAAGCGAGATTAGGTGGGACCATTCCAGTCAATGAGAGGGCAGATACGCATGCGAACAATAGGCAAAACTCCCGTATTTTTTACTTTGAATTTGCCGAAATGCCAACGTGTCCACTTCTATCAGTGCATTCATAACAACCTAACCATTATGAAACTTAGCAATTAACAATTACATTTTTTTGTTGACTAATTCCACACTCATTGACCTCCATAAAAAGTGGTCAGATTTTGGGCAGACTAAAACCTCTCGCTTCACCTCTTCCTCTCTGGTGATAATGCTGATTAGCAAGAGCAGCTGACTAGGGACTTTCTGCTGTGGGCAAGATAGAGATAGGGACTGGGAAGGAGAAGGAACGGGGAGAAAGAAAGTGAGGAAAAGAGGAGAGAGAGAAGAAAGAGGGATGAAGAAAGAGGGATGCAGTGAGAGAGTGCGAATCCGGATAGGCCCAACAGAGCAGCTCATTATTGACCATTTCCATTCCAGGAGCCAAACTAAATAAAAATAGATTATTTGCCAATTACATCACTGTGCTCCTTTTCACTTAATTCCTTGAGACCTGGTCCTGTCACACCATGATCCGTCTTTGTACTTGTCTCCACCCCCCTCCAGGTGTCGCCCATCTTCCCCACTGTATTTATACAGTGTTCGCTGTTTGACTGTTGCCAGTTTGTTTTGTTTGTCAAGCCTACTAGTGGTTTTCCCCTTGCTCCTGTCTTTTTCTATAGTTCCTGTTTTCTAGTTTTCCCGGTTTTGACCATTCTGCCTGCCCTGAGCCTGCCTGCCGTTCTGTACCTTTTGACTCTGATCTGGATTACTGACCTCTGCCTGCCCTTGACCTGTCATTTTGATTGCCCTGTTCTAGTAATAAGCTTTTGTTACTTCTACTTTGGTTACTTCGACACTGTCTGCATCTTCCCTAAAACGTGATAGTCCCAATGTTCTCCCCAAACCACTGACTCCCACAGCCTACAACATCATCCACCGTTCATTTCCATTGATCTGAGGATGCCAGATGAGAAAACCAATCCTTCCTGTACCAAATCTTGGACCTTGGCACAAATCACTGAGTCCCACAACCTGCACCATCATCCACCATTCAGTTCCATTGATCTGAGGATCCCAGATGAGAAAAGCATTCCTTCCTGTTCCAAATCTTAGCCCTCAGACCTGTACATTTTGAGTTAAGAGTAAGAGGTGCCCCTAATGAAAGGAAAAAATGTACACTCATTTCAAATGCCTGGTGTCAGATTCCCTCTCATTTAAATTACTGAGTCAAAAAATTTGACAGGTTGAATAAACCAAAAGCTTCAATGAGCTTCTGTCACTCAATGGTGTGACTCTATACATGAGGAATGCTTTACAGGTAAAATACGCATTCTAGTAGGCTACATGATTATGGTTGCAACATTCTAGGGGTCTCATTTATCAATCATGCGTAGGCAAAAATGTCTATAAACCATGCATGGGATCATTTCCACGGAAAGTGTGCGATTTATCATTATGAACGTTTGGTTGATCGTGTGGGTAAATTTACACACAGCCATGACCATGCGTACACACAGTGCCAAGTGTTGGAATAAAGAAAATGCTTGTCAAGTGTAGAATGGGGAAAATATGTTGAAATTGTGAGAGCAATAATAAAAATAAGTGTCATTGTATTTCCATTGTGAATTCATTCAACATATCTTTACATGTTATATAAATTTGACCACAAGTGGATTTTGGTGATAATAATCCATATAAAGTACAGTACTTTGTTAAATTAGAGGCATGTGTGAAAGTGAAACCATTGTTGAAATACTATAAAAGACTGAGATAATGGAAAATAAAAATATGAGATGGCTGATCTTGCTGTTTGTAGATGTGACTCATGCTGCATTTCGCAGAGAATGCATTTTGAGAGAGAGGTGGGACTTTTTCTGCAGATATCGTTTCCCAACCCCAATTTTATAGGATTTTTGCGAGGATTTAAGACCTACTTTAAAAAGGCAAACACATGCCATCCACCTTTGGGTTCTGATCGGCATCTCAAGCATTTGATGAGCCAATGTTTTAGATGACCTCATCAGCAAAACTATCAGTAACACAAAAAAATGCCCATACACCATTGCACATCAGGTTGAAATCTAAAGGGGTTTATTTTCTTTGGCACCCACATCACCATAAAATCACCATCCCAAAATGATTTAACTATGTGAATAGAAAAGGCTTCCACTCTTTATGTGCAGGTAATAGGTTATGTGATATGCAAAAGATGCTGCGGAATGCTGTGGCAATGTAGCCAGTTGGAACACATGACTCATTCTGTAGAACAGCAATGATGGCTATAAGCCTACAGGAGGGAGCTGTTAAGGATGGTGGCTTATTGGTGAGTGTTGCCTACTCATTTGAAGTACATTTGCCATTGATAAAGCAACTTGAATTGTCCTAATGGTCCTCACTTTGTAGCTATGTTTGTATAATTTACTGGTCAAGCCACAACTGACCGAGCGAAATAAAACCTTTTGGTTGTCGCCAATCTCTGACACTAGCACCTCTATTTCAGTCTGAGCCGATGAGTTTCATGGTATGGCATTGTATATTCCCCACATGCTTTAAAGGGATAATTGTATGCTATATTTGTAGATTTTCAAGTTGAACATTCACAGTCCTTATGTATGCTATATTTGTAGATTTTCAAGTTGAACATTCACAGTGCTGTTCTTAACACACTGTGATAGTTTGATTTTACCGTCTCCTGGTGCTAATATTAATAGGCAAGCCCTGGCTAGTTCCGACTAGCTAGGTTACCTGGATGTCACCGGCAAAGCTCATCTAACGTCACGATTGGCTCTTGTAGCCGGGACCTCTGTTTCTGACCCGAGTATAAGTGTGTCGGATTCCTCTGATTTGGAGTTGGATCCGGAGATGGACAGCAAAGTCATGAAGGGTGAGACCTGTGATATGTTCACCGTTATACACAAAACTGTAAACAACTCGTTGCCTCAAAAGATTTATGAGAAAAGGGTCCTAAAAGAATATATGTACATTTTATTAAAATAATTTTGTCATCTTCATGTTTTTTCTGCATGATAAAATACATTTCTGAACTAGTACTTCTTACCAAATATGTGGTGATCTGGTACAAAATGTGCAAGTAAGCAAGCAAGCGGAAAGGCAGCCTCACTGTGTGCCTTTCTCCCGCCCTCCCGCCCTTCAAACTCCAAACTCAATGCAAAGCATTGACATGACTTGCGCGTTGCTACCTTATACTGCCAGCTAACAGGAGCCGAAAGGAAGGCAGAGAGCTTTGCTGCCTTTCATGTGTCAATATGTTCCAATTTCTGTCACACCGTGATGTGTTTCACCTGTCTTGTGCTTGTCTCCTATTTTCCCCATTGTCCACTGTGTATTCATGTGTTTTGCTTTTTGTTTATGGTTGTGTATGATAATGTGTAGTTTAATGCATTTATTGTATTTTGATGTGTATTGTGGTGCTATACATGGCTCATCTGGAAAAGAGACCTTGGTCTTAGCATTGACTCCCTGTCAAATTTTATTTTATTTATTTATTTCACATTTATTTAACCAGGTAGGCTAGTTGAGAACAAGTTCTCATTTGCAACTGCGACCTGGCCAAGATAAAGCATAGCAGTGTGAACAGACAACACAGAGTTACACATGGAGTAAACAATTAACAAGTCAATAACACAATAGAAAAAAATAGTCTATATACATTGTCATAGGCGATTAATTAGGTAGGCGAATAATTACAATTTTGCAGATTAACACTGGAGTGATAAATGATCAGATGGTCATGTACAGGTAGAGATATTGGTGTGCAGAAAAGTAAATAAATATAAACAGTATGGGGATGAGGTAGGTAAAATTGGGTGGGCTATTTACCGATATAGACTATGTACAGCTGCAGCGATCAGTTAGCTGCTCAGATAGCAGATGTTTGAAGTTGGTGAGGGAGATAAAAGTCTCCAACTTCAGCAATTCGTTCCAGTCACAGGCAGCAGAGAACTGGAACGAAAGGCGGCCAAATGAGGTGTTGGCTTTAGGGATGATCAGTGAGATACACCTGCTGGAGCACGTGCTACGGATGGGTGTTGCCATTGTGACCAGTGAACTGAGATAAGGCAGAGCTTTACCTAGCATGGACTTGTAGATGACCTGGAGCCAGTGGGTCTGGCGACGAATATGTGACGAGGGCCAGCCGACTAGAGCATACAGGTCGCAGTGGTGGGTGGTATAAGGTGCTTTAGTAACAAAACGGATGGCACTGTGATAAACTGCATCCAGTTTGCTGAGTAGAGTGTTGGAAGCTATTTTGTAGATGACATCGCCGAAGTCGAGGATCGGTAGGATATTCAGTTTTACTAGGGTAAGTTTGGCGGTGTGAGTGAAGAAGGCTTTGTTGCGGGAATAGAAAGCCGACTCTATATTTGATTTTAGATGTTTGATATGAGTCTGGAAGGAGAGTTTACAGTCTAGCCAGACACCTAGGTACTTATAGATGTCCACATATTCTAGGTCGGAACCATCCAGGGTGGTGATGCTAGTCGGGCGTGCGGGTGCAGGCAGCGAACGGTTGAAAAGCATGCATTTGGTTTTACTAGCGTTTAAGAGCAGTTGGAGGCCATGGAAGGAGTGCTGTATGGCATTGAAGCTCGTTTGGAGGTTAGATAGCACAGTGTCCAAGGACGGGCCGGAAGTATACAGAATGGTGTCGTATGCGTAGAGGTGGATCAGGGAATCGCCCGCAGCAAGAGCAACATCATTGATATATACAGAGAAAAGTGTCGGCCCGAGACTGGAACCCTGTGGCACCCCCATAGAGACTGTCAGAGGACCGGACAGCATGCCCTCCGATTTGACACACTGAACTCTGTCTGCAAAGTAGTTGGTGAACCAGGCAAGGCAGTCATCAGAAAAACCGAGGCTACTGAGTCTGCCGATAAGAATATGGTGATTGACAGAGTCGAAAGCCTTGGCAAGGTCGATGAAGACGACTGCAAGTACTGTCTTTTATCGATGGCGGTTATGATACAGTGCCTTGCGAAAGTATTCGGCCCCCTTGAACTTTGCGACCTTTTGCCACATTTCAGGCTTCAAACATAAAGATATAAAACTGTATTTTTTTGTGAAGAATCAACAACAAGTGGGACACAATCACGAAGTGGAACGACATTTATTGGATATTTCAAACTTTTTTAACAAATCAAAAACTGAAAAATTGGGCGTGCAAAATTATTCAGCCCCTTTACTTTCAGTGCAGCAAACTCTCTCCAGAAGTTCAGTGAGGATCTCTGAATGATCCAATGATGATAAATACAATCCACCTGTGTGTAATCAAGTCTCCGTATAAATGCACCTGCACTGTGATAGTCTCAGAGGTCCGTTAAAAGCGCAGAGAGCATCATGAAGAACAAGGAACACACCAGGCAGGTCCGAGATACAAATTTCTGCCTGAAGAAGCTGGCCTTTGCTTTCCTGACTGACTGCGTGTATTGGTTCCTGACTTCCATGAACAGTTGCATATCGAGGGGACTATTCGATGCTATTGCAGTCCGCCACAGGATGTTTTTGTGCTGGTCGAGGGCAGTCAGGTCTGGAGTGAACCAAGGGCTATATCTGTTCTTAGTAGTTCTGCATTTTTTGAACGGAGCATGCTTATCTAAAATGGTGAGGAAGTTACTTTTAAAGAATGACCAGGCATCCTCAACTGGCGGGATGAGGTCAATGTCCTTCCAGGATACCCGGGCCAGGTCGATTAGAAAGGCCTGCTCACAGAAGTGTTTTAGGGAGCGTTTGACAGTGATGAGGGGTGGTCGTTTGACTGCGGGTCCGTAGCGGATACAGGCAATGAGGCAGTGATCGCTGAGATCCTGGTTGAAGACAGCGGAGGTGTATTTGGAGGGCCAGTTGGTCAGGATGACGTCTATAAGGGTGCCCTTGTTTACAGATTTAAGGGTGCCCTATTTTACAGATTTTTGTACCTGGTGGGTTCCTTGATGATTTGTGTGAGATTGAGGGCATCTAGCTTAGATTGTAGGACTGCCGGGGTGTTAAGCATATCCCAGTTTAGGTCACCTAACAGAATAAACTCTGAAGCTAGATGGTGGGCAATCAATTCACAAATGGTGTCCAGGGCACAGCTGGGAGCTGAGGGGGGTCGGTAGCAGGCGGCAACAGTGAGAGACTTATTTCTGGAGAGAGTAATTTTTTAAATTAGTAGTTTTAACTGTTTGGTTATGGACCTGGAAAGTATGACATTACTTTGCAGGCTATCTCTGCAGTAGACTGCAACTCCTCCCTCTTTGGCAGTTCTATCTTGACGGAAAATGTTATAGTTGGGTATGGAAATCTCAGAATTTTTGGTGGCCTTCCTGAGCCAGGATTCAGACACTGCAAGGACATCAGGGTTAGCAGAGTGTGCTAAAGCAGTGAGTAAAACAAACTTAGGGAGGAGGCTTCTGATGTTGACATGCATGAAACCAAGGCTTTTTCGATCACAGAAGTCAACAAATGAGGGTGCCTGGGGACATGCAGGGCCTGGGTTTACCTCAACATCACCCGCGGAACAGAGGAGGAGTAGTATGAGGGTGTGGCTAAAGGCTATCAAAACTGGTCGCCTAGAGCGTTGGGGACAAAGAATAAAAGGAGCAGATTTCTGGGCATGGTAGAATATATTCAGGGCATAATACGCAGACAGGGGTATGGTGGGGTGCGGGTACAGCGGAGGTAAGCCCAGGCACTGGGTGATGATAAGAGAGGTTGTATCTCTGGACATGCTGGTTGTAATGGGTGAGGTCACCGCATGTGTGGGAGGTGGGACAAAGGAGGTATCAGGGGTATGAAGAGTGGAACTAGGGGCTCCATTGTAAGCTAAAACACTGATAACTAACCTGAACAACAGTATACAAGGCATATTGACATTTGAGAGAGACATACAGCGAGGCATACAGTAATCACAGGTGTTGATTGGGAGAGCTAGCTAAACCAGTAGGTGAGACAACAACAGCTAATCAGCTAGCACAACAACAGCAGGTAAAATGGCGTTGACTTAGGCAGGGAGGGTCGGATTTACTACACACAGAGCCTGAGTGCGACCGACAGATAAAACATAAACAAACAGAATGGAGTACCATTCACGGTGTCCAAGGGGCAGCGGTGGATGGGACAGGGAAGCTAGACTGGCGAGTATTATCCAGGCTAAAAAAAACTGGCTGGCTGTGCAGAAGGTAAAAGCCGCTAGCATTGGCTAACAATGACTAAATAGCTTGTTAGCTGGTTGGCTTCTGAAGGTTCTAAAAATTAAAAATAATAGCGATTCCGTATCACATTGGATGAGGCAGGTTACCGGAAGGTATAATCGAATTAAAAATCTAAAAGAGATTGAAAGTAAATATGGGTCCAGTGAGTGGATGGGCTGGCTGGGGACGCGGCGATTCAGACAGTTAGCAGGCCTGTGCTAGCAGTTAGCAAGCCGAATTAGCAAGCAAGCAGATAGCAAGGGCTAGAAAGTTAGCTTTTGGGGGACGTCGCGATGGGGGTTGAGTCTGTTTATGACTCTTCATGCGGTGACATCGATAGACCGGTCGTGGGTCCGGATATTGTAGCCCAGGAGTATGCTTCGGTGGTAACACAGTTGTTCTGGCCAGGCTAGCTTCCAGCTAAGTGGGTGGAAACGCTAGCCAGGAGTAGTCATCCGGGGTTGCGGTTAGCTAGTTAGCTAGTTGTGAAGATCCAGATGAAAAAGTTCAGTTTGCGGTGGGAATCCGGGGATAAAAATAATAGGTCCGTTATGCTCTGGTTAGAGTCGCGTTGCTCGAACTGGCGAGAGCTTTCCGAGCTAAAGGTTAGCTGATGACCACTAGCAATGGTTTGCTGACTGTTAGCTGGCTAGCTTCAGTTGAGGGGTTCCGGATCCGAAGTAAATATAAATACTTTAGAAAAAAAGCAGATCCACGCGCTACATTGGGTGAGGTGGGTTGCAGGAGAGTATTTAGATGTTGAGGTTTAGAAAAATGTTTTAAAAGATATGCGAAGAAAAATGTTTTAAAAAACTCCGAATATATACAAGGGACACGACACAACGTCTGACTGCTACGCCATCTTGGAATCTAAATCTAAAATAAAGATTAAATAAACAATGACTTGAGTTGAGTGCGCTAACGGGCGCTCAGGAGTGCACTAGCGGACATCCCCTCGTCCCTCAGGATCAGGACCGGCAGAAACTGGTCCACCCAGTGATAACGGAAAACAGCAAGGCAACATTGACATTTCATTGAATATCAGTTTGGAAAATGTTATTATAAAACACAGCTGTTAATACTAACAATATATAAACAAAGATAAATAATTCAAACATGTTACACAATTAGAATTATAACTTATTAGCACAGTGTGGCCACTACTAACATAGGACATGACTGCCTATGTTGCAATACAAGTGATAATATGTAAATGACAGTTTGTGCAGTTTTCAGATCATTAAGTCAACCGTTTAGGAACAGTGTATGGCATGGACAGAAACAGGAATAACTGGTCCAAAAATGTACTGGGACCAAACAAGCCCACTGGGCACAGATGTCAATTCAACGTCTATCCCACAATGGTTCAACATAATTTTCCATTGAATATGGAAAGAGTGCAGAAAGCCCTCATGGCTTGGGTCATCGTTTTGCAAATACTCGGCTTCATTGTCTATTTACATGCCCATCTGCACATTCCTGAACAACAACCTTTGACCTTTCAGTAGTTACAGGTTACACTTCCCACAATTACCCAATAAGTGGGCCATTGTTAACCTGATGTCAATCAGTTAAGAGCATGAAGCCCTTTTGGGTAAGTAACTCTAAAGCTGCTGGGCTCTGACCTTGGTGACCTCCAGACAGCCCACACTGATTATTTTAACACTCTGCTCCCAGTTCTGTCCAGGCATGGACCCAGGATATGTGTATGCGTAAGCCTACAGTATGCATCGGTCTGTGTTTGTGTGGGTCCCTGCTGCATTCGCAGTGATATGGAAGAGAAAATCATTGCATCCATTGCCTGATATAGGTTATCTATGCTCTTCAAAGTTGCTGTTTGGAGTATGTTATGCACAAATGATGTGTAGTGTGTCAGAACTCTGAGCAGAACTCTTTTCGGTGGGTCCCCATAAAAAAGCAGAGCATGAAGTTTTCCTCAAATAGGTGAGAAAAATGCTGAGCAGACTAAAATGTAGGCTATCCAGGTAAGTAGTGCGTGTGGAAAATGTGCTTGACATAACCGAAGCGTAAGCATTGACCCAATTGAAATGAAACTGCTGATGCATAAAAGCATATGCTTTGGGCACAGATTTGAGATCATTTTCAGAAAGCCAGTAAAAAAGGAAAACATTTTTTTGCACCCAGAAGCTTAATGAAAAATGTAACAATTAGCAAAAAGAGAAACATTCCAAGATGTTTTCTCACAACCTCTGAACAAAAATATAAATGCAATATGTAAAGTGTTAGTCCCATGTTTCATGAGCTGAAATAAAAGATTCCTGAATTTTTCCATATGGACAAAAAGATTCTCTCAAATGTCATGCACAAGTTTGTTTACCTCCCTGTTAGTGAGCATTTCTCCTATGCCAAGATAATCCATCCACCTGACAGGTGTGGTATATCAATAAGATGATTAAACAGCATGATCATTTCACATCCTATTCTACTGTTTCTTAGTCTATGCCGCTCTGACATTGCTCGCCCAATTATTTATATATTCTGAATTCTATTCCTTTACTTTAGATGTCTGTATTGTTGTGAAAATGATGCAACAGTAGATAAAATGGGGAGAAGTCTTTCCATAATATAGCGCTGCTCTGCTTTCTTAACAAGGCAGGTCCTACAGGCCCCAGTTTTGTCGCACCTGGATTACTGTCCAGTCGTGTGGTCAGGTGCCACAAATTGGCCAAGAACAGGGCAGCACGGCTGACCCTTAAATGTGCACAGAGAGCTAACTTTAATAATATGCATGTCAATCGCTCCTGCCTCAAAATAGAGGAGAGATTGACTTTATCCCTACTTACATTTGTGAGAAGTATTGACATGTTGAAAGCACCGAGCTGTCTGCTAAAACTACGAGCACATAACTCAGAAACCCATGCATGACCCATAAGACATGTTACCAGAGGTCTCTTCACAGTCCCCAAGTCCAGAACACACAGACGCACACATTCACACACACATGATAACATATGCACTATACACACAAGTACACATGGATTTTGTCTTGTACATATGTGGTAGTAGAGAAGTGGCCTGAGGGCAAACACTTAATCTGTTGTGAATTGTAATGTAATGTTTTTAATTGTATATGCCTTAACTTTGATCGACCCTAGGGAGAGTTGCGGCTGCCTTGGCAAGCAGCTAATGGAAGTCCTTAATAAATACAAATACCTCATTGTTAACCTTCAGACATATAAGTTACCAGATCTGGACTCAGGGATGGCTAAGTAAAAAATACTACTTAAGTAGTTGTTTTGTGTAACAGGTACTTTACTTTGATATTTATACTTTTGACAACTTTTACTTTTACTCCAATACATTCCTAAAGAGAATAATATACCTTTTACTCCATACATTTTCCCTGACAATCGTTACATTTTGAATGCTTAGCAGGACATGAAAATGGTCCAATTCACGCACTTAAAGAGAACATCCCTGGTCATCCCTACTGCCTCTGATCAGGCAGATGCACTAAACATAAATTCTTAGTTTGTAAATGATGTGTGAGTGTTGGAGTGGGCCCCTGGCTATCTGCAAATGAAAAAACTGTGCAGTCTGGTTAGTTTAATATAAGGAATTTGACATTTATACTTTTACTATTGATACTTAAGTATATTTTAGCAATTACATTTACTTTTGATACTTAAGTAGATTTAAAAGCAAATACTTTAACTTTTACTTAAGTAGTATTTTACTGGGTGACTAACTTTTACTTGATTCATTTTTATGAAGGTATCTTTACTTTAACTCAATTATGACAATTAGGTACTTTTTACACCACTGGTGGCAAACCGTTCAAGATTGTGAGAGGAAAGCCGAGGCCGGCTGCTGGCACTGGCCAGACAGAGAAATGAATAGGCAGTTACAGTAGAGATGTGTTCACTGACAGATTGATGCCGTTTGGCAGTTCACAGGCCTGGTTTTGAAGCACTTTTCTTCCAAAGATGCATAAAAAACACCCACTGACATAGCTTACACTTATGAAGGCAATGCTGATCTGTCTGCGGCAAATTGATTTTTCAAGACATGAGAACAACTGAGTCAATAATAGCACACAAGAGAACAAAATAGGACTAAGAACCATTTATATTTGCACGTCTCCAGCCAGATTCCCTTCTGTCTCTACCACAGGTGGTTTGAGTTTAATTTACCAAAAGTCCTGGTGTCTCAGATGTCAGTTAATGAATATTACATTTGAAGTCAGAAGTTTACATACACTTAGGTTGGAGTCATTAAAACTCGGTTTTCAACCAATCCACAAATTTCTTGTTAACAAACAATAGTTTTGGCAAGTCGGTTAGGACATCTACTTTGTGCATGACACAAGTCATTTTTCCAATAATTGTTTACAGACAGAATATTTCACTGTATCACAATTCCAGTGGGTCAGAAGCTTACATACACTAAGTTGCCTGTGCCTTTAAACAGCTTGGGAAATTCCCCAAAATGATGTCATGAAGAAGCTTTAGAAGCTTCTGATATGCTAATTGACATCATGTGAGTCAATTGGAGGTGTACCTGTGGATGTATTTCAAGGGCTACGTTCAAACTCAGTGCATCTTTACTTGACATCATGGGAAAATCAAAAGAAATCAGCCAAGACCTCAGTAAAAAAATGGTGGACCTCCACAAGTCTGGTTCATCCTTGGGAGCAATTTCAAAACACCTGAAGGTACCACGTTCATCTGTACAAACAATAGTATGCAAGTATAAACATGGGACCACGCAGCCGTCATACCGCTCAGGAAGGAAACACGTTCTGTCTCCTAGAGATGAACGTGCTTTGGTGCAAAAAGTGCAAATCATTCCCAGAACAACAGCAAAGGACATTGTGAAGATCCTGGAGGCAACAGGTACAAAAGTATCTATATCCCCAGTAAAACGAGTCCTATATCGACATAACATGAAAAAACATTCAGCAAGGAAGAAGCCACTGTTCCGAAACCGCCATAAAAAAGCCAGACAACGGTTTGCAACTGCACGTGGGGACAAAGATCGTACTTTTTGGAGAAACGTCCTCTGTTCTAAAGAAACAAAAATAGAACTGTTTTGCCATAATGACCATTGTTATGTTTGGAGGAAAAAGTGGGAGGCTTGCAAGCTGAAGAAAATTATCCCAACCATGAAGCACGGGGGTGGCAGCATCATGTTGTGGGAGTGCTTTGCTGCAAGAGGGACTGGTGCACTTCACAAAATAGATGGCATCATGAGGCAGGACAATTATGGGTCTTCCAAATGGGTCTTTCAAATGGAAAATGACCCCAAGTATACTTCCAAAGTTGTGGCAAAATGGCTTAAGGACAACAAGGTCAACCTATTGGATTGACCATCACAAATCCCTGACCTCAATCCTACTTAAAATTTGTGGGCAGAACGGAAAAAGTGTGTGCGAGCAAGGAGGCCTACACACCTGACTCAGTTACACCAGCTCTGTCAGGAGGAAAGGGCCAAAATTCACCCAATGTATTGTGGGAAGCTTGTGGAAGGTTACCTGAAACGTTTGACCCAAGTTAAACGCTATGCTACCAAATACTAATTGAGGGTATGTAAACTTCTGACTCACTGGGAATGTGATGAATGAAATAAATAATGATCTCTACTATTATTCTGACATTTCACATTCTTAAAACAAAGTGGTGATCCTAACTGACCTAAGACAGGGATTTGTACTAGGATTAAATGTCAGGAATTGTGAAAAACTGAGTTTAAATATATTTGGCTAAGTTGTACTTCCAACTTCAACTATAAGAGGAGAATTAAGTGAATGGAGGGAGGTTTCTGAGTCAAAGGTGAACAAGGTGATTAGCTCACTAAAGAACTCTAAAGCAAAAGATGTGTTTGGGCTGGACTCTACCTTTCTTAAAAACTACAAAGAGTCACTCATTGGCCCCATTACTAAGGTCACCAACACATCTATTGGTCTCGGGGTGTTTCCAAGGGTATGGAAGTCGGCCATAATAACAGCCATCTTTAAATTGGGTGAACCTGCTGACGTGAGTAACTACAGGCCCATTAGTATACTATCTGTGGTGTCGAAGGTTGTTGAAAAGTGTGTAGCAGAACAACTGATTGCCCACCTCAACAACAGCCCCTTCACATCACACTCCACACAAACGGCCAACTGCTTTCTTCTGGAAAATGTGAAGTCCAAGATGGACAAAGTGGGCGTTGTTGGGGCTGTCTTTCTGGACCTAAAGAAGGCGTTTGATACTGTTAACCATGAGATTCTCATCACAAAATTGTCCAAGTTCAACTTTTCCCCCGATGCCTTGAGATGGATGAAATTATACCTTGAAGGCAGAACTTCGTGTGTCAGAGGGAGCAATGAGCTGTCGCCCACTCTTTGCTATGATATGGGCGTGCCCCAAGGGTCAATACTGGGGCCCCTCCTGTTCAGCCTGTACATTAATGATCTGCCTTATGTCTATACTGGGTCTGAAGTTCAAATGTATGCAGATGATAAAGTGATATATGCTTGCAAAGAGCAAACAAGCTGCACAAGAACTCACTACTGTAATGGTCCAGGTTACAAAGTGGCTCAGTGACTCATGTTTGCATCTCAATGTAAAAAAAAAACTGTCTGCATGTTCTTCACAAAGAGGGCAACAGATGAAACTGAGCCAGATGTCTATGTGTCAGGGGAGAAGCTCCAGGTGGTATCTGATTTTAAGTACCATGGCATCATACTTGATTCCACCCTCTCTTTTAAACAGCAGTTGAAATAGGTCATTCAAATAACCAAATTCAACCTAGCTAATTTCCAATTTATGCTAAATTGTTTGACTACAGAGTTAGCAAAACTGTACTTCAAATCTTTTCACGCCGCAAAACTGACTATTCTACTGATCCTCGACTTCAGCGATTTCATCTACAAAATAGCTTCCAATACTTTACTCAGCAAATTGGATGCAGTCTATCACAGTGCCATCCGTTTTGTTACCAAAGCGCCTTATACCACCCACCACGACAGACCCACTGGCTCCAGGTCATCTATAAGTCTATGCTAGGTGAAGCTCCACTTTATCTCAGTTCACTGGTCACGATGGCAACACCCACCCGTAGCACGCTCTCCAGCAGGTATCTCTCACGGGTCATTCCCACAGCCAACACCTCCTTTGGCCGCCTTTCCTTCCAGTTCTCTGCTGCCAGTGACTGGAATGAGTTGCAAAAATCGCTGAAGCTGGAGGCTTACATTTCCCCCACTAACTTTAAATATCATCTATCTGAGCAGCTAACCGATCGCTGCAGCTGTACATAGTCCATCTGTAAATAGCCCACCCAATTTACCTACCTCATCCCCATATTGTTTTTATTTACTTTGCTGCTCTTTTGCACACCAGTATCACTACTTACACACCATCATCTGCTCATCTATCACTCCAGTGTTAATCTGCTAAATTGTAATTACTTTGCTACTATGGCCTATTTATTGCCTTACTTCCTCATGCCATTTGCACACACTGTATATAGACTTTCTTTTTTTTCTATTGTGTTATTGACTGTACGCTTGTTTATTCCATGTGTAACTCTGTTGTTGTTTCTGTCGCACTGCTTTGCTTTATCTTGGCCAGGTCGCAGTTGTAAATGAGAACTTGTTCTCAACTAGCTTACCTGGTTAAATAAAGGTGAAATAAAAATAGATTTTTTGTTAAACAGAAAGCCCAAACATATGGCAGCAGATCCACAAGGTCTGCCATGAGAGGTGACTGTACAGGTCTCCCATGAGACACATGACACAAGGTCTCCCACAAGGACTGTACAGGTCTCCCATGACACAAGGTCTCCCATGAGAGGTGACTGTATAGTTCCCTTAGTAAATCCGCTTTCTCTGTGAGAGCTTTCCATGTCTGGAATACACTGCCATCAGACACACAACTGCGCCACCCATCACACTTTCACAAAAAGACATGAAGACATGGCTAAAGGTCAATCAGATTTATGAACATAAGTTTTGCCGCTTTCCATGTTGTCTGTTGTTGTCTGTAGCCTGAGGTGTGGAAACACTTTGTTGCTTTTATGGATTTTGTCTGTTGCTTTTTGTGCTATGTTGCTCTGTCTGTATGCCATGTCCTATGTTGCTCTGCATGTGTTCACTGCTCATCGATTGTCTGTATTGTAATCGTTTTTAATAACCTGCCCAGGGACTGCGGTTGAAAATTAGCCGGCTGGCTAAAACTGGCACTTTTACTGAAACGTTGATTAATGTCACGCCCTGACCTTAGTTATCTTTGTTTTCTTTATTATTTTGGTTAGGTCAGGTTGTGACAAGGGTGTTTTGTTAAGTTTTTGTATTGTCTAGGGGTATTTGTAAGTCTAGGTGTTTATATGTCTATGGTTGCCTAGATTGGTTCTCAATCAGAGGCAGCTATGTATTCGTTGTCTCTGATTGGGAACCATATTTAGGTAGCCATATTCCTTGGTTATTTTGTGGGTTGTTATTCTATGTTTAGTTGCCTGTTCTGCACTAGCCATATTGCATCACTGTTTAGTTCTGTTCAGTGTTCTCTTTTATTAAAGAGTAATGTTCGCTTACCACACTGCGCCTTGGTCTCCTCTTTATGATGACCATGACAATTAATGTGCACTGTCCCTGTAAAAATAAAATAAACTCAAACTCAATGAGATGTGATGGCACCCAATCGAAACAGCTCCTGTTACACACTCCCCCATCTATATGAATCCCAAATGAGCTGCAGGCTCCGGGAGTTATATCCGCTTCATACCCTCTGCATCAAGCTTCATACCCTCCACTCTCTATCTACTCCTTGACTGCACATTATAAACATGTATGCTGCAAAATTAATTGAAAAGAGAAAGATGAGGTGATGGCAATTAGAGAGAGACTGCTCAAATAAACACGCTTTCTCTTTGGTAAACAAAAAACTCCAGCCACTACATATCTTATAATACACAAACGTATGCATACATTGTTAACCATGGCCGCTCCCATGAGGAGTGCATCATGTCTGATTAAACACCCCAAAATTCACTGGATGCATACCCGTCATGGTTCATTACATCGTAGAATTTGAAAACAAATTACTGGACTCACTGTACTCAAAAACAAGTTTCTCACCATGCATGCAGTGCAATAAATATAATTATTGGACTGTCTCATTGCTCAAACATCCACAACGTTTATACTCTGCACTCTTTTCCTAATTGCCATTTTATCTCGAAGAAAATGTGTCTGAACATGACACGCAGGTGGCAAGCAACATTCTCACTTTAATGGATGACCTTCCTATTTACTCAGATTGTAATAAATGAAGTTCACCAAGGTGTAACTTCCAATTACTTTTGAGGCATGTTGAGAAATAAATGCAAGCAAAACAATTATCCCTCCTTGAGCACCAGTCTCTACTGTTGCGCCAGAAAGACTTTAAAAATGCATTCTTCTGGAAGTGCCTTTCTGCTGACAGTGAAAAATAAACCCTCCACTCTTGTGTTTACCATTTCCATTTTGGAGGGTTGGAGTTTGAAGGGGTGCATTTATGGTGGAGACCCGGAGGTGGTGGGAGATTTCTTTATTTTCTTTTGTGAAGCTAATAGTGACAGAAACAAAACACTACTCGTGTGCAGGGCCTGAAATAGAAATGTGTATCTGTTCTTGTTGAGCTGCGATAAGATAATGTTTACCAGAGAGTAGGTGGGAGGAGTACATATTTTTCCAAGGCTTGTGTGTTGAAACTAAAACAGTGAGCCTCCATAAAACACACTGATACTAATGATGACCATGGACTACAAGTGCAGCCAACTATTTGGTTATATTTTCTGGTGTATTTTCCTATGTGTACATTGTGTGTAATTATAAGATGCAGGGCTCCCTTGCGAATGAGACCTTGGTTCCAATGGGTTGCAAATCAAATAAATTTTGATTGGTATAATTGTGTAACACCACACATTGCTATAGTCCTGGCCGTAGGAATAGACCTATATACCAGTAGAACATATTTTACAAAAAAACTCAACTGAATAGTGACTGAGCAATTTAAAGTATAATACAATATAATAAAGGGATAAAAAATACAATCTATCACAATGCTATGATGACAAACATACTGATAGCAGCTCTTGACTTTAGGATCAAGACTGGGGTATGTGACTGCTGGACTGATGTGAAAGATATTGATAGTCACAAATATTTCAACTGCACTTTATGCCACAGAGGGCAGAGTCAAAGCTTGCCCCTGAGGTCCATCCTGTGTCGGAAGCAATCACAAACCACCCAGTCATGTCCCTGACCTCCCTGCGGCGGCCCAGGGCCTCTTATCAAGGGAGTACACTGTTGGAACACAAGTCCACATCATCAGAGAGGATGAAAAGAATCAGTGACCATCATCCACATTCCCTTCTCACATCTGTTTGTGCATTCCATTGCTGGGAATGTCGCTGCCAACGTTTTTTTTATTTACGGGATGGATTAATGTGAAGTGACAAGGCCCGTCTGCATGACTACCTCTGCCCGGCTAACTGTGTTCCTGCTAATGAGGCTGGGCAGGCCTGAAAAAAAAAACATTCAACGTCCAAGAATTCAAATGCTATTTAATCGCTGCCCATTAATTGCAGGACGACCCTTCGCTCACCGCATTACATTATTATATTATAAATAATACTGATCCTCTTGAGATCAATAACTGCAAGGTAGCAACCACAATGTATGATGCAGCACTGATTCTAAACAAATACGACTTTGAGAGAACATAACTACGAGCTAAATTATTGAATTACTTCTTCAGATGGCTCTCACCCTGGCTCAGGTGGTTAATGCATCATGCTATTCAAACCAGAGTTTGATATTCAAGGCAAAACATTAATTAAAAAAGTGTTGGGGCTGGTAGAGAAGGATATGATTAAAACCGCTTGGTGCTTGGGGGCAGTCTTTTCATTTTTGGAAAAATAACGTTCCTGTTTTAAACGGGATATTTTGTCAGGAAAAGATGCTAGAATATGCATATAATTGACAGCTTTGGATAGAAAACACTAACGTTTCCAAAACTGTAAAGATATTGTCTGTGAGTATAACAGAACTGATGTTGCAGGCGAAAGCCTGAGATAAATCCAATCCGGAAGTGCCCCAGGTTTTGAAAGCGCTGCGTTCCAATGACTCCCTATTCAGCTGTGAATGTACCATCAACGAGCTTACGCTTTCTAGGTATTCCCCAAGGTGTCTTCAGCATTGTGACGTAGGTTTACGCATTTCTGTTGAAGAATAGCCGTAGGCGGCCACATTGCATAAGTGGTCACATGGTGGCTCCGAGAGAGATTCTCGTGTAAAATACAAAGGTAGCCATTACTCCAATCGGTCCTACCAAAAAACGAATTGTCCCGATGGATATATTATCGAATAGATATTAGAAAAACACCTTGAGGATTTATTATAAACAACGTCTGCCATGTTTGTCGACATTATGGAGCTAATTTGGTGACCGCAATTTCCGGGCGATTTCTCAGCCAAACGTGAAGAACAAACGGAGCAATTTCGCCTACAAAAATAATATTTTGGGAAAAAATGAACTTTGGCTGTCTACCTGGGAATCTCGTGAGTGAAAACATCCGAAGTTCAAAGGTAAACGATTTAATTTGATTGCTTTTCTGATTTCCGTGACAAGGTTGCCTGCTGCTAGCAAGGCATAATGCTATGCTAGGCTATGTTAAACTTACACAAATGATTGTCTAGCGTTGGCTGTAAAGCGTATTTTGAAAATCTGAGATGACAGGGTGATTAACAAAAGGCTAAGCTGTGTTCCAATATATTTCACTTGTGATGTTCATGAATAGGAATATTTTCTAGGAAGATTTATGTCCGTTGCGTTATGCTAATTCGTGTCAGGCGATGATTACGTTCCCGGATCCAGGTTTGAGAGTCACAAGAAGTTTTAAATGGAGAGCATGGAAGACAATGTTTGAGTTCCTTCTCCTTCGAGCTGTCAGGCATACCTACCATCTGCATGTTTGTAATGGGCAGGAAAGGGTACCACTGACACTAAGACATGACTGCCTGTGAACAGAGTGGCAATGATCAGCACGGAAACCCACCAAACAGTCACCCTCTAACGATCCAATAAGGGTATCATGGGAAAACGAGGGATCTGGGCAACATGAAGTGAGAGCTAAGTTAACATGTACCAGCACAGTGTTGGAGTCAGTGGGCATCACTCGGGCCCAGTTTGCCTTTTCCATTTCCTCTCATCTATTTCCTGTTGCTGGTTTGCTCATCATTGGGGTGTTTGTTGTCATGTTTGTACAGTACAGAGGCAGTCTCCAATATTGCAAGGCACAACAACACTCCTACAGACACAGGCTTTATTCCAGTAGTCTTAGGTAGCTTCCTTTCCCTGTCTCTTTACTGAAGTTAGTCCTTATAGACAAGGAAAAGGAACCGTGTACTGTACAGTATGTGAATCATAACGTTTTTCAAGTCTACTGTTATAAAGCCACATACAAGCATTTCGGAACTGGCCTGCCCTCTGTCACTCTGTTCTTTGTCATAACCAATCATGAACATGCACAAATTCATAATTAATGTTATTCCAGTGCCACTGTAAGAGCAATGATACAATCTTATGAAATTAATCCTGTTAATTCTTCCAGTGCCTGCAGGGGTCTTTTTAGTTAAAATACTCTAGTATACTATGGTTTTTCCAATTTTCTGGAAGCTTGCTTCGGGGTTCGGGTATTATCTGTATACCAGGGAGTTCTTGTGACAAATGTTTTTTTGTTTTTAGAGTTGCGACCGCATCTAGGGTATTACGCAAGGTTACATTTAGATATTCGGTTAGGTGGTTAAAAGATGTGTACTCCAACATCCTTGGGTAGGTGGAGGGAGTCAGGAAGGGCATCTAGGAATCTTTGGGTTGTCTGAGAATTTCTAGTGTGGCTTTTCATAATCCTTGGCTTTGGTCTGAGCACTTCAGGATTATGAGGAAAAACACTTAGATCCACATTATTTATTATACGGGACAAAACTAGATCCAGGGTATGACTGTGGCAATGCGTATGTCTGGAGACATGTTGGACAAAACCCACTGAGTCAATGATGGCTCCGAAAACCTTTGAGTTTTTTTTATATGATCTTTGACGGATCTTTGACATAAGACGGTGCTTTCTCCTTGAGTACATTTTCCAACACCCATAGGGAGGTAGGTAGGTAGGTAGAACCGAGGTCTGAACAGATAGCTCAGAGCTTCTTCTCTTTTCTATAAACTGTAGGGAACACAATATAACAGTGCAATCAGAAAGAAATCAGACCCCTTGACTTTTTCCACATTTTACGTTACAGCCTTATTCTTAAATTGTTTATTTTCCTTATCAATCTACACACAATACCCCATAATGACTGTCACAACTTCCGCCGAAGTTGGTTCCTCTCCTTGTTCAGGCGGCGTTTGGCGGTCGACGTAACCGGTTTTCTAGTCGCCACCGATCCACATTTAATTTTCCATTTGTTTAGTCTTCATTGTACACACCTGGTTTCCATTCCGTAATTGTTCCCTATTTAACCCTCTGGTTTCCCCCTTGGTTTTGTGCGTGTTTGTTCATGTCAAGTTGTCTCGTTTATGTGAACTGGGTTATTTTGTCTCCTTCATGGAATATTGCTTTTGAGTAAAGTTACAGTTATTACTCATCTCTGTGTCTCATCAACTAAGTTGACTGTGCCTTTAAACAGCTTGGAAAAGTCCAGAAAATTATGTAATGGCTTTAGAAGCTTCTGATAGGCTAATTGACAACATTTGAGTCAATTGGATGTGTACCTTTGAATTATTTCAAAGCCTACCTTCAAACTCAATGCCTCTTTGCTTTACATCATGGGAAAATCAAAAGAAATCAGCCAAGACCTCAGAAAAAAATGTGTAGACCTCAACAAGTCTGGATCATCCTTGGGAGCAATTTCCAAACGTACTACGTTCATCTGTACGAATAATAGTATGCAAGTATAAACACCATGGGACCACGCAGGTGTCATACAGCTCAGGAAGGATACGCGTTCTGTCTCCTAGAGATGAACGTACTTTGGTGCGAAAAGTGCAAATCAATCCCAGGACAACAGCAAAGGACCTTGTGAAAATAATGGAGAAAACAGGTACAAAAGTATCTATATCCACAAAACCTGAAAGGCCACTCAGCAAAGAAAAAGCCACTGCTCCAAAACCGCCATAAAAAAAACAGACAACAGTTTGCAACTGCACATGGGGACAAATATTGTACTTTGGAGAAATGTCCTCTGGTCTGATGAATAAAAAAAATAGAACTGTTTGTCCATCATTGTGTTTGGAGGAAAAAGGGGAGGCTTGCAAGCCGAAGAACACCATCCCAACCATGAAGCACGGGGGTGGCAGCATCATGTTGTGAGGGTGCTTTGCTGCAGGAGGGACTGGTGCACTTCACAAAATAGATGGCATCATGAGTATGGAAAATTATGTTAAAATATTATAGCAACATCTCAAGACATCAGTCAGGAAGTTAAAGCTTGGTCGCAAATGAGTCTTCCAAATGGACAATGACCCCAAGCATACTTCCAAGTATGTGGCAAAATGGCTTCAGGACAACAAAGTCAAGGTATTGGAGTGGCCATCACAAAGCCCTGACCTCAATCCCATAGAAAATGTGTGGGCAGAACTGAAAAAGTGTGTGTGAGCAAGGAGGCAATACAAACCTGACTCAGTTACGCCAGCTCTGTCAGGAGGAAAGGGCCAAATTTCACCCAACTTATTGTGGGAATCTTGTGGAAGGCTACCCAAAATGCTTGACCCAAGGTAAACAATTTAAAGGCAATGCTACCGAATACTAATTGAGTGTATGTAAACTTCTGACCCACTGGGAATGTGATGAAAGAAATAAAAGCTGAAATAAATCTCTATTATTCTGACATTTCACATTCTTAAAATAAGGTGGTGATCCTAACTGACCTAAAACAGGGAATTTTTACTTGGATTAAATGTCAGGATGTATGTGTATGTAAACTTCTGACTTCAACTGTGTATATACTAGGGGTGAAACGGTACGCGTATTCGTATTGAATCATTCGGTACGGTTCACGGTGTACGGTTCACGGTGCACGGTTCGGTAAGCCCTGTGAACCGAACAATACATTCATCATATATTATAGCTAGGGGAAATATATATTTCATTGTAAAAAAAATATTGCATAAACCTATGCGTATAAATGAACGTGGGAAAAATATCCACATAGTAATAAAGTTGTCCTTAAAAAAGTTGTCTCTTAGCTGCATGCAGCTTCAGCTCTTTAGTTATTTCACTCCAGCGAGAACAGAGCTGAGAGATAAGCTAAATGCAAAGGAGCAACATGGCAAGCATTGGTGAGCCAGAACTAGAAGATGCCCCAGAATCATTCAGGTCTTCCGTCTGGGAACATTTCGGTTTCCCTGTAAACTATAACGAGGGTTGCCAACGAGTGGTGGATAAAACTTCTACAACATGTCGGCTCTGTTCATTGCCGATAGACTATTAGAGTGGCAATACGGCTAACATGACTACTCATCAGGGCTGCAGGGTAGCCTAGTGGTTAGAGCGTTGGACTAGTAACTGGAAGGTTACAAGTTCAAACCCCAAGCTGACAAGGTACAAATCTGTCATTCTGCCCCTGAACAGGCAGTTAACCCACTGTTCCTAGGCTGTCATTGAAAATAAGAATTTGTTCTTAACTGACTTGCCTAGTTAAATAAAATGAAAAAATAAAGTAAAATCATCCCAAAGTGCCAATCGGTGGGACTAGGCAAAAACATGAAACAGCAACCACTTCTCCTCGCAACAATATGCGGATGACTCCGGGAGGGCTAAAAAATCAATGCAGTAATAGCAAACTTCATAGCGGCAGATATGACACCCTTCTATGTGGTAGAGAATACAGGGTTCAGAAACATGTTTAAAGTGGTCGAGCCGCGCTTCACTATTCCTTCCCGTACACATTTTGCCCAGACATTAATACCTGCCTTAATAAAAAATACGAAATAAACTTGAGTGCGAGTTGTCAGAAATGCTGTCTGTTGCTCTAACAGAGTTGGACATCTAGAGCTTACTGTAACGGCTCATTTCATTACGGCAGAGTGAGAGTTAAAAAGCCATGTTCTTCCTTAAGAGTAGTCAAATCAGTGTAAACTTGGGGGAAGAGCTAAGGGAGGTACTTGCAGTGTGGAAGTTGGAGAGGGATAATGTAACGATTCCTGTGACCACTTACAGCGCTAGAAATATTGTAACTGCAGTTGCACTAGCTGGATTGGAGCCACAGATAGGATGCTTTGCTCGCGTTATTAATCTAGCATCTCAAAAAACAATGTCAGTGAATCCAATCTCTCGCCTCCTAGCAAAGATCAGGAAGGTGGTATCCTTCTTTCATAAAAGCACAACTGCCGCACATGTTTTCAAGACAAAACAGGAGATGCTGGAGCTGCCAAACCACAAACTAATCCAAGATGTCCCTACTAGATGGAATTCAAGCCATGACATTGTTGAGAGAACCCTTGAGCAGAAAGTTGCGGTGTATTCTACACTGACTGATCAAGCTGTGAGGAAGAATGTCAAAGATATTGTGACTTTGTCTGAAAATTACATAAGACTAGCAGAGGAAGTCATCAAAGTGTGCAAACCTCTCAAAACAGTCACAATACTGATATGCACTGAGAGCATTCCATCAGTTTCCATGGTCCTGCCTATGAAATCAATGGTGGCATCTGATGAAGATGTACATGCAGTAAGGGATGTCAAGACTGCTATCAGAGTTAACCTAGAGCCTAGATATGCTGACCCTGGTGTCCAAGACTTCTTACACAAGAGTATCGCTTTGGACCCCCGGTTCAAGTCCCTGCTGCACCTGGATGCTGCTGAAGGGACTGGCAGCAGAAATTGTGACCAATATACATCAGGTATTGTATTTATTTTGTTCATATGACACTTATTTTATTAATTAGTGATTTGACAATGAATTCTAAAGTAATAATTGTAATTGCCATAGTGTCTGAAATATATTTCTAACAACAAATCATATTTTTAAAACCACTTCAGAGATCGTAATTTTCATTTAATTTAATTCTGCAGGGTCAAGTCACAGATACCACAGGAGCCAACCACTCTCCAGAGATGGCAGACATCTTCTCCAGAAAAGAAGTCTGCCATGGCTGAGCTTTTTGGGGAGTTGTTCACAACCCAGGACCAGAGGACCAGGGAACCAAGTCAATGGTCAAGGTCATAGAGGAGGAGGTGACCTCATAGATTGAAGTGGACTGTATTCCCCTGGATGCTGATCCACTTACATGGTGGAAAACCAAAGTGTTAATATACCATTATGTTGTCATGTTAGCAAGGCGCTACCTGGCTGTGCCTCAGACCTCCTAGCGAGAGGGTATTCTCCAGAGGCTGACATTGTCACAGCAAGCCAATCTGTGCTCACTGCAGATAATGTGGATAGACTAATCTTCTGAAAGAAAAACTTGAAAATCTGATTAAAAAAATTTAATATTTCTTTCAAGTAACCAGTCTCAATGTGGTCTTAATTTTGATATATGCTGCTGGACTATGCACTCGTTGAAGTTCTGTTTTAAATGAGTATTTTATTTCATATTATAAGGCAGGCACGGCTGTTTTTTCTTGTCCCTTTGTTTCCATATACTCCTGGGAAATCAAGCTACCCATGTTTACTATTATAATAAATGGTAAATCTAAATACAAATGTTATTTCTCTGGTATTTATTTTGTCGATGTATCGAAACTGTACCGACCCGTGAGTTTTGTGAACCATTTCACCCCTAATATATACCAATATTTTTATTTTGGGGGGATTGCATGTTATTTTGGCTTTAATACGTGTCACATATCAGTATGCAAACAATGTAATATATATACATATATATATAAATAATTGAGTAAAAAGCCACACACAACCATTGTCTCTTTTTTGTTTTCTTGAGTAAGGCAGCTCCAAAATGCAGCCTAGCTCAGTGCTTTCTGTGGTGGTGGAGCAGGCCAGTAGAAAATAGGACCATTGCGCCATGATTGGCTCAGTATTCTGTCACTCATGGGGACATTTAGCAATCACCTAGCCTCAGTCCTTATGTAAGGGTAGACATCCAAAATTTCAGCCCTTTGGGTCCTACCATAGAGTTACAGTTGAAGTTGGAAGTTTACATACACCTTAGCCAAATACATTTAAACTCAGTTTCACAATTCCTGACATTTAATCTTAGTAAAAATTCCCTGTCAATTAGGATCACCACTTTATTTTGAGAATGTAAAATGTCAGAATAACAGTAGAGAGAAGGATTTATTTCAGCTTTTATTTCTTTCATCACATTCCCAGTGGGTCAAGTTTACATACACTCAATTAGTATTTGGTAGTATTGCCTTTAAATTGTTTAACTTGGGTCAAATGTGTCAGGTAGCTTTCCACAAGCTTCCCACAATAACTTGGGTGAATTTTGGCCCATTCCTCCTGACAGAGCTGGTGTAACTGAGTCAGGTTTGTAGGCCTCCTTGCTCGCACAAGCTTTTTCAATTCTGCACACAAATTAACTATAGGATTGAGGTCAGGGCTTTGGGATGGCCACTCCAATATCTTGACTTTGTTGTCCTGAAGCCATTTTGACACAACTTTGGAAGTATGCTTGTGGTCATTGAAAATTTGGAAGACCCATTTGCGACCATATTTTGTGAAGTGCACCAGTCCCTCCTGCAGCAAAGCACCCCCACAACATGATGCTGCCACCCCCGTGCTTCATGGTTGGGATGGTATTCTTCAGCTTGCAAGCCTCCCTCTTTTTTCCTCTAAACATAACAATGGTCAACATGGCCAAACAGTTCTATTTTTGTTTCATCAGACCAGAGGACGTTTCTCATAAAAGTACAATCTTTGTTCCCATGTGCAGTTGCAAACTGTAGTCTGGCTTTTTTATGGCGGTTTTGGAGCAGTGGCTTCTTCCTTGCTGAGTGGGCTTTCAGGTTATGTCGACTCGTTTTACTGTGGATATATATACTTTCGTACCCGTTTCCTCCAGAAACTTCACAAGGTCCTTTGCTGTTGTTCTCGGATTGATTTGCACTTTTTGCACCAAAGTACGTTCATCTCTAGGAGACAGAATGCGTCGCCTTCCTGAGCGGTATGACGGCTGCGTGGTCACATGGTGTTTATACTTGTTCATCTATACAAATAATAGTACGCGTGGTACATTCAGGCGTTTGGAAATTGCTCCCAAGGATGAACCAGACTTGTGGAGGTCTACAATTATTTTTCTGAGGACTTGGCCAATTTCTTTTGATTTTCCCATTGAAATACATCCACAGGTACACTTCCAATTAGCCTATCAGAAGCTTCTAAAGCCATGACATCATTTTCTGGAATATTCCAACCTTTTTAAAGGCACAGTCAACTTACTGTATGTAAACTTCTGACCAACTGGAATTGTGATACAGTGAATTATAATTGAAATAATCTGTCTGTAAACAATTGTTGGCAAAATTACTTGTGTCATGCACAAAGTAGATGTCCTAACCAACTTGCCAAAAATATAGTTTGTTAACAAGAAATGTGTGGAGTGGTTGAAAAACAAGTTAATGACTCCAGCCTAAGTGTATGTAAACTTCCGACTTCAACTGTATATTAACAAGTGCCCATCCAAGAAGGCTCAAGGTCATTGGCCACAGAAATGACGTCAAATCACGTTTTATGTACAGTAGCTTTGATTGGACTAATCATGTCAACATCTTACTTTCACAATCTTAGCTAGCAGTCATCATTGTGAATCAAGTCCATTGGCAAATCCTTTTTAATCCTTGTCATATGAAGAGAAATAATGAAGAGAAAATATAGATAAAATGTATCGGTGCTCATCGGCCATTGGACATAAACATTACACAACACGTTGGAAATCTCAAATTCAACAATGAGTTGTTTGGAAGAAATCCGTTACAGTGGCTAACCGCAATCATTGCAACTGGGAATTCAGACTGGGAAAATTAGTTTTGAACAGTCATCCAACTTGGAGTTGTAAATCTTTTTCTTTGATGACAAAATTTGCCAACAGAGGACCGCCGCACACAACAAGATAAGTCCAAAAATGTCTTATATGCTGCTGCATAAACGATGTAATATGCCAGGTAGATATGGTCAGCCATATCAGCTATCAGCCACAGTTCTATGAACTAAGCGGTACATTCAGCTTTCTGAGCCGTGTCAGTCATGGATTTGGCAAAAGCAGTAATGCGTAAATTCATCCACCGCGTACGTTCATCCCACCGCGTAAACAATCGGTGCCGTTGGTCCTCTCTGAATAAACCATAAACACGGCCCGGAGACATTCTTTAATTCACTTGCTCTGCCCAATATGACACTATGGATTTGAGGTGAAAAGGACAGAGAGCATACTAATGAACGCATTTACACTTTATTTATCGGAGGCATGCGCACCGTAGAATTACAGTGAGGGGAAGTCACATGGCGTTAAAAGTAATTGCCATGAAACATTGAGAGATCAAAGTAATTGTTTTATTACAGGGGATGACTAATTGACATGATGTACCTTTGAAGGCAAGGGGAACCACTCTTAACAGAAAGAGTAATTGCACATAGGTGCTTTTGACATTATTGATCATAGTCTGCTGCTGGAAAAACGTGTGTTATGGCTTTACACCCCCTGCTATAATGTGGATAAATAGTTACTTGTCTAACAGAACACAGAGGGTGGAAACCTATCAAATATAATCGAGTTAGAATCAGGAATTTCCCAGAGTAGGTCTTTAGGCCCCTTGCTTTTTTCAATTTTTACTAATGACATGCCACTGACTTTGACTTTGATTCTATTTATGCGGATGACAACACTGTACACGTCAGCTACTACAGCGACTGAAATGACTGCAACACTCAAAGAGCTGCAGTTAGTTTCAGAGAGGTTGGCAAGGAATAAGTTAAAAACTGAAAGCATTGTATTTGGAACAAAACACTCACTAAACCTGAATCATCAACTAAATATTGTAATGAATAATGTGGAAATTGAGCAAGTTGAGAGTAACACTAGATTGTAAACTGTCATGGTCAAATCATATTGATGCAGTAATGGCTAAGATGGGGAGAAGTCTGTCTACAATAAAGCGATGCTCTGCCTTCTTAACACTATCAACAAGGCAGGTCCTACAGGCCCTAGTTTTGTCGCACCTTGACTACTGTTCAGTCGTGTGGTCAGGTGCCACAAAAAAAGACTTCGGAAAATTGCAATTGGCTCAGAACAGGGCAGCACGGCTGGCCCTTGGATGTACACAGAGAGCTAATATTAATAATATGCATGTCACCCAGGGTAGGCACACAGTACTACATAGAGCCATGACTACATGGGACTATTCCACATCAAGTAACTGATGCAAGCAGTACAATTAGATTTTTTAAAAACAGATTAAAAAAAACACCTTATGGAACAGTGGGCACTGTGAAGCAACACAAACATTGGCACAGACACATGCACACACACACACGATAACATACGCACTTTACATACACATGGATTTAGTACAATAGATATGTGGTTGTGGTGGAGTAGGGGCCTGAGGGCACACAGTGTGTTGTGAAATCTGTGAATGTATTAAAATGGTATAAACTGCCTTAATTTCGCTGGACCCCCAGGAAGAGTAGCTGCTGCTTTGGGAGCAGCTAATGGGGATCCATAATAAATACAAATACAAAATATATGTTGTGTCAATTTATCTGTGCATTTCTAGTTTCTGTCTGGTAATCCAAATGGTACTCCAGCCAGTGTGAATGGTGTGACAAACTGAAGGCCCTACTGAAATCAATATGGGTGAACTTCAGAAGAATGACATTTATTTTTTGGCTTCACATTATCTGACTTTTTTGGTAAATGTATCCAAATGCACATTTGAGGGTATATGGGAGCTTTAGCATGCCTAACATACTGCAGAACACACACAGATTTATTATTTTTGCCTCCCAAGATTTCTATAAATTCATTTACATTTTTTTTATTGTTGGACATAAAATAATGTAAAAAGTGATTTCAATTTTGGAAATCTGTTCCAAAGTATACCCACGCATCAAATACAAACGTAAGCAAGGTTTGAAATTATTATGTTTTAGTCAAATATGATATATGTTTGGGTTTCTTGCTGTCAATTTCCACTCTACAAATTTTTAGTAATTAGTCATTCGTTCCAGCCCTCTGCTCAAGAAAAAAATCATCCCAGGGCAGAATCTAGTTGATGATCCCTGCTGTACACCCACACATCTCCCCTTCCCCTCCTTAAAAATAACCTGTCCCACAGAAGCAA
This sequence comes from Oncorhynchus tshawytscha, assembly GCF_018296145.1. NCBI lineage: Eukaryota > Metazoa > Chordata > Actinopteri > Salmoniformes > Salmonidae > Oncorhynchus > Oncorhynchus tshawytscha. The sequence continues at coordinate 34,602,806 of NC_056438.1, forward strand.
CTGACGCGACAACTGTGTCTGATCAAAGGCTGTGGCATATGGACAGAAGGCCCAGCATGCAAATGCCGGCGGCCTGCATCCCATTTCAAAGCCAGGAGAGCCGAGGATGTTGTGTTCCCCATGGCCATTCGACAGAGACGAGACCTATCTTGTCACCCACACCCTGATCACATCCACTGCCCACTGTGTTGCACCCTCTAACCCCCTACCATGTCCTCATCTTTCAACCGCAGACATGCATCACTTGGAGTTCCTCAACTGAGCTGGTTTACAACATGGGTAAGCAAACAGATGTCCTTCAGGAAATGACTGTGGCACTGGAGACAGTTTCTGCATCTCTGTGACAAGTTTTGTTCATGGTGGTCATATGAAGCAGGTTGAGTAAAGGATTAGTTATCAAAGCATCATATAGTCTAACATAAATTGGTCAATGAACTAGCTGAAGTTACGCTGAGATGGGGCGATATTGAAATTACACTGCAAAAGCTGGAAAGCAAAACCCCTAACCCAGAATTCACATTTGGCAAGACTAAAGACCTAGCAACCAGCAACCTGTCATTTTCTGCATCTCTCTCTTTTTTGCCTTGTGTCAATCCCTCTCTCAGTGAAACAGATGTTGTTCTAACCTTGGCCTCATCGCTCCTACTATTCTAGTCTGTCTCTGGCCCTCAGTGCTTAAGCATGGCCAGTGAGTGCCAGGTGTAGATACATGTGCTGGCTACATGTGAAGCCTGCATGCCCAGTTATGCCTCTCTCCTGATCATTGATTTACATCCCAGGGTGTAATGAGTGCCCCAGCCCAACAGGTGGCATTCATTATCACATCGGGGGGGAATGAGGCCAGACAGACACGGGTTATCTCCTGTCCGCAGCCCAGTCAGCTGCCTCCCTCTGACTGGGAGCTTTGTCATTAATTGTATTTGTGTACCCTATCAACTCAGTTTAATATTTCTTACTTTATGAGTTTGGAGTGAAACATTTAACCATATCGCTATAAAAGGTTTTTTCATCCTGAAACATTTTTTACCGGAATAGCACAAGGCCAACTCTCTGCTTATAGGGATCATATGCATTACGCCAATCTCCTCATAATTACCATATCAGGCAGATTGAGATTAAGGTTCTGATTGCCCTGAGTTAGTGCAGTTAACTACTTGGATGGCTGGCAAAGCACTGAAATTAAGTGCCAGGGATAAAAAGTATTTTCGTTTGATCCCTTAGTAGTACACGTAGGCATTAAAAAAAGCCCTCCTACCATTGCCACTGCACATTTCTATCCTGCTTGACATTTTAAACCTTTATTCTCTGTGGTGCTCAGTTAAAATTACCATCCTGCTATTGCATTCTAGGATGGAATACTTCAGGAGAAATACACAGGGTTGGTGTGGAGTCCAATATACCGAGGCCGACTCCCTTCGCCATCCCTCGATTACTGCATAAAGCATGCTTATTATTGAATAAAAAACACTCATACACCGCAGGAGAGAATGTGTTGCCGAGCCGCATCTTGTTTGTACTATGTCCGAAAGCCACAGTGTAAATTGCACGTAAGGCCCATGACACTCTAGAACCCATCCTCAAACCTTCACTTTCGGAAGGGTGTTCACTTTTTGCATGGAAAAGCTAACTAAGCCAGTGATGTTACAGCCACTTCAAAGCACTATGTAGTAAAGGTCAACTTGAAATCGGCCATTCCGATTAGTCGGTCTTCATAACAATCAGAAATCGGTATTTTTGAACACTTATTTGGCCAATTTTTTTTAACAAGGCAAGTCAGTTAAGAACACATTCTTATTTTCAATGACGGCCTAGGAACGGTGGGTTAACTACCTTGTTCAGGGGCAGAACGACAGATTTCTACCTTGTCAGCTCGGGGATTCAATCTTGCAACCTTACGGTTAACTAGTCCAATGCTCTAACCACCTGAATACATTGCACTCCACGAGGAGCCTGCCTGTTATGCGAATGCAGTAAGAAGCCAAGGTAAGTTGCTAGCTAGCATTAAACTTCTCATAAAAAACAATCAATCAGTCATAATCACTAGTTAACTACACATGGTTGATGATATTACTAGTTTATCTAGCGTGTCCAGCGTTGCATATAATCTATGCGGTGCGTATTCACGAAAAAGGACTGTCGTTGCTCCAATGTGTACCTAAGCATAAACATCAATGCCTTTCTTAAAATCAATACACAAGTATATATTTTTAAACCTGCATATTTAGTTAATATTGCCTGCTAACATGACTCGTTGCAAACTGTGTGAATACTATTTCTTCCTAACAAAGACAGCCAACTTCGCCAAACGGGGGATGATTTAACAAAAGTGCATTTGTGAAAAAAGCACAATCGTTGCACGACTGTACCATAAACATCCTAACCATAAACAATGCCTTTCTTAAAATTAATACACAGAAGTATATATTTTTAAACCTGCATATTTAGCAAAAAGCAATCCAGGTTAGTAAGCAATATTAACCAGGTGAAATTGTGTCACTTACGTTCATTGCACGCAGTCAGTGTATATGCAACAGTTGGGGCTGCCTGGCTCGTTGTGAACTAATTTGCGAGAATTTTACGTAATTATGGCATAACATTGAAGGTTGTGCAATGTAACAGCAATATTTAGACTTATGGATGCGACCCGTTAGATAAAATACGTAACAGTTCCGTATTTCACTGAAAGAAAAAACTTCTTGTTTTTGAGATGATAGTTTCCGGATTCAACCATATTAATGACCTAAGGCTCGTATTTCTGTGTGTTATTATGTTTTAATTAAGTCTATGATTTGATAGAGCAGTCTGACTGAGCAATGGTAGGCACCAGCAGGCTTGTAAGCATTCATTCAAACAGCACTTTCGTGTGTTTGACAGTAGCTCTTCGTAATGCTTCAAGCATTGGGCTGTTTATGACTTCAAGCCTATCAACTCCCGAAATTAGTCTGGTGTAACCGATGTGAAATGGTTAGCGGGGTGCGTGCTAATAGCATTTCAAACGTCACTCGCTCTGAGACTTGGAGTGGTTGTTCCCCTTGCTCTGCATGGGTAACGCTGCTTCAAGGGTGGCTGTTGTCGATGTGTTCCTGGTTCGAGCCCAGGTAGGGGTGAGGAGAGGGACGGAAGCTATACTGTTACACTGGCAATACTAAAGTGCCTATAAGAACATCCAATAGTCAAAGGTATATGAAATACAAATCGTATAGAGAGAAATAGTCCTATAAAAGGAACCACCAGCTTTCATATGTTCTGAGCAAGGAATTTAAACTTTTTTTACATGGCACATATTGCACTTTTACTTTCTTCTCCAAAACTTTGTTTTTGCATTATTTAAACCAAATTGAACATGTTTCATTATTTATTTGAGGCTAAATTAATTTTACTGATGTATTATATTGAGTTAAAATAAGTGTTCATTCAGTATTGTTGTAATTGTCATTATTACAAATAAAAAATATATATTTAAAAATCGGCTGATTAATCGGTATCGGCATTCTTTTGGCCCTCCAATAATCGGTATCGGCGTTGAAAAATCATAAATCGGTCGACCTCTACTATGTAGCCTATCCACCAGGAATTTAGTGGCCTTTGATCTGAATGAATGTGTTTGAAAACATGTTGTTTTCACAAGGGCTATTAGCAGGACAATAGACACGATGTGGTCCCAAAAACCCCTCTCTGACATAGGGTCCAGCATATCTCTTGATGATGATCGGGCTCGGTCCGATTCCGGTGAGTTATCTGGCCCAAATGTATTGCTTGGGTCGATCGTGGCTACTCTCTGGCAGATGATTACACGGGCTGCTTTATATAATTAACATTTCATTATTTAGTTTTCCTTATTTTCTCATGGTTTCTGTGATCAAAAAATAAAATTAACATTTAAATTAAATTCTTTAAGAGTCCTGTTTAAGTAGTATTTTGATACTTTGTGCAACACAATTGATCAACATTAAACATTTTGTGGATGGGGCATCCCGAGTGGCGCAGCGGTCTAAGTCACTCCGTCGCAGTGCAAACTGCGTTGCTACAGATGCAGGTTCGATACCTGTGCTGGCTGCGACCGGGAGACCCATGAGGTGACGCACAATTTGCCCAGTGTCGACCCGGTAAGGGGAGGGTTTGGCTGTCCGGGCGGTGCACTCTTGGTTTCTCTCCCTCTAAGAACAGGGAGAGAAAACAAGCATAGCAAGCTGTGAATTCTGCAAACAATGTTTCAAGGGTGGGCTATTAGCAGAACAATAGACTCTTCAACCTTTACAAAGGATTGTCTAATAGCTCGGCTTCTGTAGGTGGAGGGGATCAACTTGCAATGTATTAAGTACTCTAAAGTTTTACTCCAAACCTCATGCAACCGCAGAATGTCGCATCAACCATATATTGTACAGTATTTATGCTTTCCTTAATAAAATAATGATACAAATACTCTTTCAAAATGCAGATGTTTATTTCAACTATCAGCAGGACAATAGGGAATAAATATCACTGAATGACAGAGCATGGGGACTGGTCTTGATAAATCAGATTATTTTTATTTGGAAATGTTAGGATAATTTTGCTCTTCACTCGCAGTTACTTAGTAGCCTAGGCCTACTCCCGACCGGTCCACACAAGTTTCTTCAAGTGTGTTCTGACTGTGATTAGAGCAATGTTGATTGCCTTTGCCGATTGCTCATCATTTTCAAGCCTCACCGAGTCAACCAAATGCATTGTTTCAAGTACTTTAAAACCAGATTTGCCCCAAACAAAAAATGCATCAACCTTGATACATTTTGATTTGATTCATACTACAGCTATGACAATGTTTGTATTGGTAGTAGTATATGTTGGGATTATGCCAGTTCATTGTTTAGCTAGCTACATGTCTAAAGAAAATACTACTTTGCCAGATTATTACATGACCCATCAAGTTAGCCAGGTGTGTCTGGGGGTGATTATGGTCATTCATGAAGATATCTTGACAATAGTGACCCATTTACTTAACTAGATGTGGCTGGGGTGTTGTTATAGCATTTGTTTTACCCAGACAAGTGTGTCTGGGTTAACGTCATCTAATAATTATAAAATATTTATACAATATTTTTCATCTGGACACTATTTTTCACTGTACCATTTGCACCTTCTGTATCCTGTGCATGTGACAAATACACTTAAATTGTATTTGATTTAGTGTTTACCAGTGATGGCAATGTGAAGAACATGACCTGCACCAAAACCAGATTAGGATATAGGCCAAGGATGAGATTAAATGTTCTCTACTTTTTTCTACACTTTTAATCATGAAATCTTTGGTGGTTAACTAAACTAAACTACTCATTCTGTTTAGCACATGGCCTCACATGTCAATCCCTAAAGAGGTGGGAGGGTCTAAGGCGTAAGAGGGTGTGAACAATGTTGAATGGGTGTAGACAAAGAAGAGCTCTCCAGTAGATGTACCAAAACATTCAAGGGCCATTTTCTCAAAAGTGGGGTGACAAGTTTTCAAAGCAGAATTACTTTCCAATTGTCCCTCAACTGCAGTCTATGATATACCATTTATAATGCTTAGTCTTTACTTTTATCCAATGTAAAAAAAAAATACATAGGACCGAATTCAGGTGGCGGGTCACACATATGGAGAGTGGTACTCAGTAATGTGTTGTATTGGAATTGCCCGAACATAACACTTTGTTTAAGTACAAAAAGTGAATTGCTTTGCCACATGTTTTGTAGTATTACTTTAGGACCTTGTTACAAACGTGATGCATGTTTTGGAATATTCTTATTCTGTATAGGCTTCCTTCTTTTCACTCTGTGAATTAGGTTAGTATATGTTGTTGATCCATCCTCAGTTTTCTCCAATCACAGCCATTACAATCTGTAACTGTTTTAAAGTCACCATTGGCCTCGTGGTGAAATCCCGGAGCGGTTTTCCTTCCTCTCCGGCAACTGAGTTTGTAGTGACACCATCTAAAGTGTAATTTATAACTTTGCCATGCTCAAAGTGATATTCAAAATCTACTTTTTTTTTTTTTACCCATCTACCAATTGGTGCACTTTGCGAATCATTTGAAAACCTCCCTGGTCTTTGTGGTTGACTCTTTTTATGAAATGTACAGCTCGAATGAGGGACTATACAGATAATTTTGTGTGGGGTACAGAGATGTGGTAGTCATTCAAAAATCACGTTAAACACAATTATTGCAGCTTATTATGTGACTTGTTAAGCACATTTCTACTCCTGAATTTAGGCTTGCCATAACAAAGGGATTGAATACTAACTGACTGAAGACATTTCAGCTTTTCATTATTATTCTAAAAAATATAAAAACATAATTCCACTTTGACATTATGGGGTATTCTGTGTAGGCCAATGACAAACAACATCTACATTTTATCCATTTTAAATTCAGGATGTAACAGAACAAAATGTAGAAAAAGTGAAGGGCTGTGAATAGTTTTTGAAGACTGTATATCAGTGTCTGAAATCATTCAAAACCAGTTAGGGGTGCAAAAAACAGTGACGTGACATACCTGAACCATGGTGATCCAAGAGAAACCAATAGGTTTTCCAGGTCCAAGGGTCAGAGGAATGAAGAAAGAAAGGGAAAGAAGAAAGGGAAAGAAGAAAGGGAAAAAAGGGGAAAGAAAAACGAGATTGTGGTTGTTGTGGATGGTTGTTCACAAATCTAAATGTGTATTTGAACCCAATAATGGTTCAATTCAAGAAGTTTAAGCTGCCTGTCAATCATCGTTTTTGAAACCAGTGGACAGCCAGTGAAAAATGCAGCTGTTGCAAGAGCGCATACTGAGGATCCAAGCCTATGGAATACATGTGGGGCTTTTATTGCTCAATCTAATTCATGCTAATAAAAACATTTATCCATAGGCCTAATGGACACATTCGCAAACTCTTATATCTAGGAGATATAAGAAAGCTCAGGAAATATTTTTTACAGATATTTAACCCCTTATTTTTGTTGGCACAAAACTACCTCCAATACTTCCATTAATTTGTATGGGTTACCATCAGACGAGTCCCATGACACAGAGTCTCATCTTTCCGTAGAATGGTCACTTTAGTTTGTAGGTCAAACTGTTCGGAAGCTAGACGTTTTTGTGAGATGATTTTCAGGATGTTCATGGTCTGACAAACACCGCTGTAGCTTGGCCAGCTCCCACCGTAGATGTGGAAGGCTGCATGAGGCGGAATTAGATATCTCTAGCTTAAACTGATGGGCATTTTTTTATTTTGTTACTTAGACTGATGCATCAATATATTTTAAAAGCACCAACAGTCTGAGCAGCTGTGAAAATATCTCATTGGCATTACCATCATTGGTGTTACTACTCCTACTAGTGGCACAATGTTATCATAATGGTCAACATTCTTTAAAGTCATTATGCTACCATATTAGTTGATTTAGAATGGGAAGATGTACACAAATGTAAAAAAAAGTAGAAAAATGTAAAAATACCATTCCCAAATGCCATTGTAATTCAAGAACAACCCTAGTAGTACATCACTATATCTAACTCAAAGGTGACAAGTCTGAACTGAACCAAACTGCTACATTTCCAGTCAGAATACTGGGTCCAAGATATAAAAAACAGACTGATCATGGTCTGCACATTTCACTTTATTTTCTATTCTACTACAAAATCAACACTTAAAGCTGGGTATTCTTCAGAATATTGTCACGAAGGGTTATTGGTGCGAGCTGCACTAAAAGTCCTCCAAGAAAATGTGGTTCTCTCCCTACTGCATGTCAGCAAAACAGTCAGGAGAGAAGCTGACATGCTAACACTGTTTTACTCCTGATTTGTAATATATTCCCTGATATAAAAAAAATACCTTCCCAGCTGGCTTTCAGACACTTTTTTATACGATGGCAAGGCCATATACTGTATCTTAGCTGTCGAAGGCATGCATAAATACACAGGATTAAATGCAATAGTTTGTTGTTACATATACATTTGAGTTATTTAGCAGACACTTATCAAAAGGGGTGAGCAGGGGTTGTGAGGGGGGTGCTGTGTGATTATTTAAGATACTCTTTGAAAATGTAGGGTTTCAGATATTTTTTGGAAGATGGGCAAGGACTCTGCTATCCTAGATTCAGCGGGAAGCTGGATCCACCATTGGGGTGCCAGGACAGAGAAGAGCTTGGAATGGGGTAAGCGGAAGCTGCCCTCCCATAGCAGTGGGAGGGCCATGAGACCAGAGGTGGTTGAACGGAGTGCTCGGGTTGGGGTGTAGGGTTTGACCATAGCCTGAAGATAGAGGAACTGCCCCTCCCTTGCTCCTCCATAGGCAAGTTGGTTGAACACCAGGTGGGTTGCAGCGTTCTGGATAAGTTGTAGGGGTTTGATGGCACAAACAGGGAGCCCAGCCAACAGCAAGTTGCAGTAGTCCAGATGGGAGATGACAAGTGCCTGGATAAGGACCTGTGCCGCTTCCTGTGTGAGTAAAGGTCGTACTCCATGTTGTTGTAGAGCATGAACCTGAAGGATTGAGTTACTGCTTTGATGTTTGCAGAGAACAAGTATTGTCCAGAGTCACACCAAGTGGAGAGCCTCCAGACACAGAGAAGAGCAGTCTGTTGAGTGACCCGTCTTGAAGCCTGACTGGTTAGGGTCAAAAATATAATTCTGAGAGAGATAGTGAGAGAGTTGTACAGAGACAGCATGCTCAAGTTTTTTGGAAAGAAAGGGCTACTGGTTTGTAGTTTTTGATGTCAGAGGAGTCAAGTGTTGTTTCCTTGAGGGAAGCAACTCGGGCCATTTTGATGTCAGAGTGATCGAGCCAGTGGTCAGGGATGAGTTGATGAGGAATGAGAGAAGGTCTCCAGAGATGGTCTGGAGAAGGGAGGAGGGAATGGGGTCCAGCGGGCAGGTTGTCGGGCGGCCGGACCTCACTAGTCGCAGGATTTCATCTGGAGAGAGCAGGAGATGAGGGTTGAGTCGGCCGGGAGGAAAAGGGACAGTGCAAGTCATAGGATGCGGAAAGGGAGGAGAGTAGGGTCGAAGAGGCCGAAGGATTTAGCAGAAGGGAGAGATGATAGGATAGAAGAGGAGAGTAGTGGGAGAGAGAGAGCAAAGGTTGTGAAGGCTCATTACCCTCTGGGTAGGGGCTGAGTGGCTAGGGTTGGAGGAGAGGGAGACAGAAAATGAAACAAGGTAACACTTTACTTGACACCCAGGGTCATAACGTGGTTGTGATATGGCGCCCTACTGGAGAATCCAGGCTTCTCCTGCCATCAGAGTGCACAGCTGAAACTGTATATTGGAAACAATCATTTTCTTATTTGAACTAAAACATAACCAATCTTCGTTAAACATAAATACCAATTGTTTTTGCATGGATTCCGCAATGTGGTTAACTTTAAACAGCTAGGACCGCTATTTCTTATCCCGGAATACCGCTTTACTGACAGGTTAAAGTCTGCTTGAAAGAGCCACTAGCTAAGCTGCTAACGTTAGCCATCAAGCAAACGAAGTTAGTCCCAGATTAATTTTTCCAATGGAGCTCTCCTTTCCTGGAGAAGTAAACAAACGTTTCCAGGAGCTGTATCTACATCGCTTTGTTTCGGGACAAACTGGATCACTCAGAGTTCCAATTGTTTGCTTAAGAATTATAGGCTTGAGGTGGCTTACTTGATCACGCAGGTCACCAGCCTACATAAAAAACTGAGGAATGTGGAAATTCAGCAACTTCAGTTGACTAAACTGCTTGGAGTAATTTTGTTATGGTCACTGTTATGGTCAAAACATATTGATAGAACAGTAGCTAAGATGGGGAGAAGTCTGTATATAACACACACCTAACCCAATGTTCTGTTGCAGATGACTGGGATAAATGCTGGAGCAGATTTCAGGAGCAGGACAAGACACCCTCTTTTTGACCGATGTAAGGGCATGTACGTGATAGGCCTAGCGAGCAATATTATGGTCATAATGCTTCTTAACAGTTTCATAAAGTGTAGTTTCTTAGTCCAAGTAAAGTGACTCAGGATGGTCATAATGCTTCTTGACAGTGTCAAAGTGTATTTTCTAAAGAATTCATTTCAACAAAGGATTTAAGAAAGGAAACTTCTTCAAAAAACACATTTGAATAAATGTGGGTTTTGACAATTATGTAGATGTCATATCCAGCCATAATGTAATGTGTCACAACAGGTGTAAATATATGTATAATGAAAGAGTTACAACAAGTTATGTCACTTGTTATGACATATTACGTAGTTATGACCGTGTGATAACGTGTTATGACACTGGGTGTCAAGTGAAGTGTTACCAGAAACAAAGTAGTGATCAGAGACGTGGAGGATGGTTGAAGTGAGATTAGTAGGCGAACAGCCTCTAGTAAAGATGAGGTCAAGCGTATTGTCTGCCCTGTGAGTGGGAGGGGACTGGGAAAGCGTGAGGTCAAAAGAGGCAAGGAGAGGAAAGAAAGAGTTGGAAAGAAATTCAAAGGCAGACGTCGGGAAGTTGTCAAGTACGAAGAGCGATGAGCTATCGTCAGGAAATTAACTTATCAAGGTGTCAAGCTCATTGAGGAACTCCCTAAGGGCACCTGGTGGGTGATAGATGACAACAATTTTAAGCTTGAGTGACAGTGACAGCATGGAATTCAAATGAAGAGATGGACAGGGAGTGAGGGAGAAGAGAAAATCTGCAAAAACACTACATGAAATACTGTAGTATATACTACTTTTCTTTTACTATAATATTTCAACGATTAGTTAACTATACTACAGTAGTCCGCAAAACACTACAGTGAATACTATAGTACACTGTTGTATTTTTTCATGTAGGTAGGCTGGTCAGTCATGAATACATGGCCTTGGATGGATCCCAGCTGTCTACAAGTTGATATACATGTTTTTGTGTGAAGCACCAGCCAATGGCTGCAATGGGTCACAATAAATATCTCCATAATCATGTGAATGGCCAGTGAAGGCTTAGAACTGCCTTGGAAGGCCTGCCAGAAAGTGATGAAAGGTACCTTACTGGAGCATCAGAACTGATGTGTTTTCAGACAACCACTCCAGCTCCACTTATAACCCCACTGTCACGAACGTCGTAGTGAGGAGACCAAAGCGCAGCGTGATGTGAATCCATTCTTTTAATGTAAGACGAAAATAACACGAAGTACACTAAACAAACAAACAAACAAACAAACAAACAAACAAAACAGAATATCAAAATGAACATGACCGCTATAAACACTGAATGTAAACATGCATCACATAGACAATAACCCACAAAATACCCAAAGAGGATGGCTGCCTAAATATGGTTCCCAATCAGACACAATGATAAACAGCTGCCTCTAATTGAGAACCAATCTAGGCAACCATAGACATACATGAACACCTAGATGGTACAACCCCATAAACCTACAAAACCCCTAGACAGTACAAAAACACATACATCACCCATGTCACACCCTGACCTAACCAAAATATATAAAGAATACTCAGATCAGGGTGTGACACCCACACCTTTTTTGGATGGCACTATTTGATTTGGGTGAGTTAAGAAATTAGCTGTGTTCAGTGTTGGATAGACTTGATGTCCCTCATAAATAGTGTCAGGAAAACCCAAAGAACCTCTTAAAAGTGTAAATAGAGGGTCTGAGTACAATGGATTAATTTCTGTAGGAGCAAGGACTGAATGGAGACACATAACTCTTTAGCAGCTTAAATTGTCAAACCACATTGAACGCCGGCTGTCTGTCACTTCCTGTTTCAATAAAGCTATTATTGGACAACCAATGTATTAACCAATCAAAAAACAGATAATTCATTTATCTATAACTGGTGATTCCACACGTTTAAGCAGCTTTATTAATTTGCCATGGGAAACAGGTTATTTCAGCTTTACAAAATATAAATGCTCATAAAAGAACTTTACATAAGATTTCCTGAATGGAATTCTACTGGTTTCTTAATGGTTTCCATTTTAAAAGAGGATCAACTCTTTTGATCACCAGGCCCTAGTATCCATTTGAAAGAGTGCCTCGGGATTAACCTGGGCTTGTTGTTAATGTGTACATAACAACTGCATCAAAATCCATACACTTAAAATTGAGGGCGAACCAAGACTGTGTGGGTAACTTCACTTTTTGTATGTGTTTACACAATTGACTAATGCACCGCCGTGCCAGATGCCTTTGAGCACTACCATAAATCCCAGGTGTCTCCTAAATCGTTTATCGTTTATGACAGCTAAACCTGCTGTGCTCTGGATTTGCTGAGGCCAACATCTTTCCAAGCTCCAGGGTGCAAGTCGCTCTGCACTGTGTCTCCATTTAGTCAGATGGTTGTTAGTGGTAGTCTGCACAATGGTGCATGACTTGGTCTAGGTTCTCCTGCCTCTTTCCTTCATATTTCTCTTGAGCAGGGGTGTCAAACTCATTTTGCCCCGGGGGCCCAAATTCGGTCTTTAACGAGTTCCGAGGCCGAAGGGCCTCTCCATCATTTTGAAATTGCTGATGCTCCCTGACTGTCTAGCTTTAATTTTGGTGATTATTAGAGAGCTGGATGTAGGGGCATTATCATTTATACACCGTTTCAATTTGGTTTTAGTCATTTTAAAGTATATTGAGTTCATCCGTCTCCAACCAAAAAACTAATATTTAGATTTATTTTATAAATGTTTTACTCAAACCACCCGCATGCCAGATTAGACCCCCTCGTGGGCGAGATTCAGCCCCCGTGCCGTATGGGAACCAAGTAAACATTAACTAAATACATTGATAAATCGGGCTGTTTGACAGGTTGAGTTATAATCCAATGTTGTCATAGTGTAAGGCTTGTTTGTGAAAATGTTCTTGATGCATGTATTATAACCCTGGATTAGGTCAGATTTATTTGGTATTCACTGGTGGCCCTTAATTTGTATATGTGTTGATTCTATTAAAGTTAATATTCTTTACATCAGTTAACCTATATACGTATCATTCAAACAATTGACAATAGGAAAGGTTTAAACAATACATTTAGGTTGTACGGAAGCACATCAAGGGTTTCTAGGCACGTACATTCTTAATTTTCCTATTTTGTTTGGCAAGGTATAATCTTTCCTCAAGAGATGCAATTTGTTTGTTTAAAAAACACAGACCATTCTCTGGTTTAAGTTGTTTATGAGATACTTCAATACAGCTCTGAACTTAAAGTGAACCTCTGTAATTTAATATGTAGCGTATGAGCCAACTAACAGTTTGTGGTTCAATATAGGAATGAAATATTGTCAACTGTTCGCCAAAGGTGGCTAACTGGTTACATTGTGTAAGGTGCAAATGTTGAACAATGGGTCCTACAGAAATAAACCATAAGGATAAGATTCATGTCTTTACAGATTCCAGATGATTGTGGTTATGCTATTGGGGTGCAGAGGGGGGACATTGAGAATATACACATCCCATTGAGTGTTCTACCTCTTTTAAATGTAATTAAACATAAATCATTCAACACACAATACATTGTATTTAATTTGACAGTTAAAAAAGTATATTGGCAAACAAAATAATGGTTTCTCTCTATGGGCGTCATTGAAATACATTACCAAGTACATTGTGAACTGTGTGTAAGTATTTTCTCCACCAAAAGGTGTAAACATGGTGTGACGGCCCTGAATTATTCTGAACCGTCTCAGTGCAGCTCCTTCCAATAGGGCGCTTTCCCTTTAATTCCCAATTAAATAGCCAGCATCAGCTGCGCAAAAGGGGGGTTGTGATGGAGACGTGAATGAGGATGTGTTCAACCCTCAGTGCCGAAGCTTCTCGATTCCGTTTGTTTTGTAGCCTAATAGAGTTTACCCAGGATCGGATCCACTCTTTGCGTCCGTGGACTACACCTCTCCGTTCTTCGTGGCCTTTCTCCGCTGGAGATCTATTGGCGGATTGGATTGTCTGACTGACCGACTGACTACCACCTTTTTGTATACTGTATTTCATTTGTTTTGATGTGATGTATACTGTGATTTATGTAGTTAGTTGTAGTTGAGGACATAGTAAGAGTTGATACGCTTTAAAGTTCTGTGGTAAAATAATTGTTATATTGATTGTATGTTTAATACTGGGTTTACGCTACACGGAATGAACGGACAAACATTGCGTGACAAAAGTCACTTGAGTTCACTGAACTCCTTTACCGGGCTGGACTCTTTTTAGGCCCGAGGTACAGGACATTTCTGGAGGAACCAGAACTCATTGTGATATTATTATATGTGTGTAATCATTGTTGTTGCTAATACAACCCACGCAAAAGAATATAGTTGTTTTTGAAGTTCTTTCCAATGTTTTAAGGGTTTATGAAAAGTTTATTTCCATCCTGACTTTTACATAAGTCCTTTGTATTGGTGTAGACTTGACGGACCAGATGGGACTCATTCCCACCCAAACTAAAAGGAGAAACCAATGTTTTCTCTGGTAGGCACAACCTACCTGGCACCCCTATAAATAATAACCTCAAGTCAAAACCGTTACAATGGGCACAATTAACACAAGGCTGGTGGGGAAGAGAAGTAATTCCTATAGGACAATTTGCCGTCTTCCCACCTCTTCCACTTCTCTCTCCTTCCAGGTAACTTCAGAGTTCTCTCCCAGATCTGAGTGTGGCATCTGTTAATTCAGGGCCTGACTGGGAGTCTTGAGTCTCCACATTCGGCTCTCCCAGCTAAAGAGACTTTCAACACCCTTCTGAGCGAGGCAGTAATTTGAATGCCTTCTGCCCTTAGTCCCTAACCCACAGAGTTAATGTTCCAATAAATATACACAGCTTTGATTTACATCCCAGTTTTCCTACATTCCCTGAAAACACACCTTCCATTGAAGGATGCTCTGGAGAGGGACTGTAAAGTCATCCCTCCTGGCCCGGGTGGGAACCAATCAAGAGACATCCTCCTGGTGGTCAGATAGGAGGCCTCCATTACTGGTGAATCGAGTTATCTGAACTATTTTACAGTTGTGCCCTGTGATACAACAATAAAAACAACACAGCAATTAATAAGAATTTAAAACCAAACAAAATGAACATATAAAAAGTACAAGACGGAGATTAAAAAGATTAAAACAAATATCTTCTAAGAAAAACACTTTACAAAAAGCAATGACGGTTTATAATAAAAAGTTAATGTAATGTGCATTTAAACTGTCTTAAAGGCACCAAAACATCTAACTGGAGTTCTATCTGCAATTCGTTCCATGTGTGTGTAGCATGATATTCAATGATATTCAACTCAGAGTGAATCAGGGGTATCTCTAGCACGTCCTGTGATCTCAGTTATATGTGTTTTAAAAGAGAGATTATCATCTAACCAATTGCCAAGGTATTTATAGGTGGGGGCACGTTCCAAAAGAGAGCCATCATTGGTAGCAATGTTCAGGTTTTCCAACTGTATACTTTTGGATCGTGAAAATACCATATACTTAGTTACTTGAATTTAGCACCAGCCTAATATCTATAAGTGCATCTTGAAGCAATTGAAAGTCAAACTGTAGGAATGTAAATGCTTGAGCGAGTGATGGGGTGTGGCATATAGTACTGTGTCATTAGCATAGAAATGAAAATTGCATTTTTTCACTGAGTTACAGATATAATTTATGTATATAGTGAATAAAGTACCTCACATTGAACCTTGTGGGACACCTTTGTGAACAGTGACAAAATCTGATTTTCCCCCCATCTGCAATAATAGCCTGAGATCTATCGCTGAGATAATTCTGAAACCATAAACATGTATTTGAGGCCAACCCCAAAGCAGAATAGAATGATCAACTATATCGAAAGCCTTTGACAGGTCAACAAACAAAGCAACACAGTTCAACTTCTTATCCAAGGCTCTTACAATATCATTTACAACCATTGTGGTGGCTGTGATAGTACTGTTCCCAGGTCGAAAAACCAGAATGAAATTTGTTCAGTATGCATTTGTCAGACAAGAAAGAGCGCAGCTGTACATTTACCAATGACTCTAACATTTTGCAAGACAAGACAGCTTAGAGATTGGTCGATAATTATCAAGGTCACCAGTATCCCCACCTTTGTGCAGAGGCAGCACATAGGCAGATTTCCAAATCTTAGGTATGACACCAGAGGTCAACGTGAGGTTAAAAAATGAGTAAGAGCACCAGAGATAAGTTGTGCAGCTGTAGCCAGCAACCCTGGGTCAAGTTTGTCAGCCCCTGTTGCTTTCTTTATGTCTATGGCTAGCATCAATAACTTTCTCCTCTGTGAAGAAGCTTAGTGAGAAAACCTGACCATCAGCACACTCATGCATAATCCCTTCATAACTCTCTTTTCTTCTTTCATTTGTGGTCGACATTTTCTCAAAAAGATTGCCTGCTTGCCCATTGAAGTAATTGTTAAAGGCATTAGCAATGACATTCTTATCAGTCATGATTTGTTTCAGCTTTTATTTATTTCATCACATTCCCAGTGGGTCAGAAGTTCACATACACACAATTAGTATTTGGTAGCATTGCCTTTAAATTGTGTAACTTGGGTCAAATGTTTTGGGTAGCCTTCCACAAGCTTCCCACAATAAATTGGGTGAATTTTGGACCATTCCTCCTGACAGAGCTGGTGTAACTGAGTCAGGTTTGTATGCCTCCTTGCTCACACACACTTTTTAAGTTCTTCCCACAAATGTTCTATGGGATTGAGGTCAGGGCTTTGTGATGGCCACTCCAATACCTTGACTTTGTTGTCCTTAAGCCATTTTGCCACAACTTTGGAAGTACACTTGGAGCCATTATTCATTTGGAAGACCTATTTGCGACCAAGCTTGAACTTCCTGACTGATGTCTTGAGATGTTGCTTCAATATATCCACATAATTTTCCTGCCTCATGATACCATCTATTATGTGAAGTGCACCAGTCCCTCCTGCAGCAAAGCACCCCCACAACATGATGCTGCCACCCCCGTGCTTCATGGTTGGTATGGTGTTCTTCGGCTTGCAATGCTTCCCTTTTCTCCTCCAAACATAATGATGGTCATTATGGCCAAACAGTTATATTTTTGTTTCATCAAACCAGATTAAATTTCTCCAAAAAGTAGGATCTTTGTCTCCATGTGCAGTTGCAAACCGTAGTCTGTTTTTTTATGGCGGTTTTGGTGCAGTGGTTTCTTCCTTGCTGAGCGGCCTTTCAAGTTATGTTGATATAGGACTCGGTTTACTGTGGATATAGATACTTTTGTGCCGGTTTCCTCCAGCATCTTCACAAGGTCCTTTGCTGTTGTTCTCAGATTGATTTGCACTTTTCGCACCAAAGTACGTTCACCTCTAGGAGACAAAACACATCTCGTTTATGAGTGGTATGATGGCTGTGTGGTCCCATGGTGTTTACACTTGCATACTATTGTTTGTACAGATGAAAGTGGCACCTTCAGGTGTTTGGAAATTGCTCCCAAGGATGAACCAGACTTCTTGAGGTCTACATTTTTTTTACTGAGGTCTTGGCTGATTGCTTTTGATTTTCTCATGATGTCAAGCAAAGAGGCACTGAGTTTGAAGGTAGGCCTTGAAATATATCCACAGGCACACCTCCAATTGACTCAAATTATGTCAATTAGCCTATCAGAAGCTTTTAAAGCCATGACATAATTTTCTGGAATTTTCCAAGCTGTTTAAAGGCACAGTCAACTTGGTGCATGTAAACTTCTGACCCACTGGAATTGTGATACAGTGAAATAATCTGTCTGTAAACAATTGTTGGGAAAATTACTTGTCTCATGCAGGGAGTAGATTTTATTTGATTTATTTTACCAGGTAGGCTAGTTGAGAACAAGTTCTCATTTGCAACTGCGACCTGGCCAAGATAAAGCATAGCAGTGTGAACAGACAACACAGAGTTACACATGGAGTAAACAATTAACAAGTCAATAACACAGTAGAAAAAAAGAGTCGATATACATTGTGTGCAAAAGGCATGAGGAGGTAGGCGAATAATTACAATTTTGCAGATTAACACTGGAGTGATAAATGATCAGATGGTCATGTACAGGTAGAGATATTGGTGTGCAAAAGAGCAGAAAAGTAAATAAATATAAACAGTATGGGGATGAGGTAGGTAAAATTGGGTGGGCTAATTACCGATAGACTATGTACAGCTGCTCAGATAGCAGATGTTTGAAGTTGGTGAGGGAGATAAGTCTCCAACTTCAGCGATTTTTGCAATTCGTTCCAGTCACAGGCAGCAGAGAACTGGAACAAAAGGCGAACAAATGAGGTGTTGGCTTTAGGGATGATTAGTGAGATACACCTGCTGGAGCGCGTGCTACGGGTGGGTGTTGCCATCGTGAACTGAGATAAGGCAGAGCTTTACCTAGCATGGACTTGTAGATGACCTGGAGCCATTGGGTCTGGCGACGAATATGTGACGAGGGCCAGCCGACTAGAGCATACAGGTCGCAGTGGTTGGTGGTATAAGGTGCTTTAGTAACAAAACGTATGGCACTGTGATAAACTGCATCCAGCTTGCTGAGTAGAGTATTGGAAGCTATTTTGTGGATGACGTCGCCGAAGTCAAGGATCGGTAGGATAGCCAGTTTTACTAGGGTACGTTTGGCGGCGTGAGTAAAGGAGGCTTTGTTGCGGAATAGAAAGCCGACTCTAGATTTGATTTTAGATTGGAGATGTTTGATATGAGTCTGGAAGGAGAGTTTACAGTCTAGCCAGACACCTAGGTACTTATAGATGTCCACATATTCTAGGTCGGAACCATCCAGGGTGGTGATGCTAGTCGGGCGTGCGGGTGCAGGCAGCGAACGGTTGAAAAGCATGCATTTGGTTTTACTAGCGTTTAAGAGCAGTTGGAGGCCACAGAAGGAGTGTTGTATGGCATTGAAGCTCGTTTGGAGGTTAGATAGCACAGTGTCCAAGGACGGGCCGGAAGATGCCCCAGACTTGCCAAAACTATAGTTTGTTAACAAGAAATTTGTGGAGTGGTTGAAAAACAAGTTTTAATGACTCCAACATATACCCTCTTGCCCAGGCACTGAAGTAAAGTGTCACGTTCTGACCATCGTTCGTATGTGTTTTTCTTGTTTTAGTGTTGGTCAGGATGTGAGCTGGGTGGGCATTCTATGTTGTGTGTCTGGTTTGTCTATTTCTATGTTTGGCCTGATATGGTTCTCAATCAGAGGCAGGTGTTAGTCATTGTCTCTGATTGGGAACCATATTTAGGTAGCCTGTTTTGTGTTGGGTTTTGGTGGGTGATTGTTCCTGTCTCTGTTTGCACCAGATAGGACTGTTTAGGTTTTCACTTTTCTTGTTTTGTTTAGTCTGTTCATGTATAGTCGTCTTTATTAAAAACATGAATAACCACCACGCTGCATTTTGGTCCGCCTCTCTTTCACCAGAAGAAAACCATTACAGAGTCACCCACCACAACAGGACCAAGCGGCGTGGTAACGGGCAACAGCAAAAGCAGCAGCAGGAGAAGGAACAGAGGCAGCAGCAGCAGGAACAGCAACAGCGAGGTCAGGATTTTGGGACCTGGGAGCAGAATCTGGACTACACCACTTGCGAGGAGATAGACAGGTGGGCGGACGACACAGGGAGAGTGCCGGAGCCCGCCTGGGATTCGATGGAGCAGTGTGCGGAAGGTTACAGGAGAATGAGGTTGGCGAAGCAAGCACGGCGGCGCGGACGGAAGCCCGAGAGTCAGCCCCAAAAATGTCTTGGGGGGTGGCACAGGGAGAGTGTGGCAGAGTCAGGAGTCAGACCTGAGCCAACTCCCCCTGTTTATCGTAAGGAGCCAAGGAGGAAACCAGAGCCAGTGTTGGAGGTGAGCGAAGCAGAGACTGTGAAGGAGTTAATGGGGAGATTGGAGGAGAGAGATATGAGGGAGTTGCTGTGTTGTTGCATGAGACACGGAATTCGCCCGACGGAGCGTGTCGAAGGATTTGATGACACCTGGGTCAGCTCTCCATACTCGTCCTGAGGTGCGTGCTAGTCGGCTGGTGAAGATGGTGCCAGCC
This sequence comes from Oncorhynchus tshawytscha, assembly GCF_018296145.1. Taxonomy (NCBI): domain Eukaryota; kingdom Metazoa; phylum Chordata; class Actinopteri; order Salmoniformes; family Salmonidae; genus Oncorhynchus; species Oncorhynchus tshawytscha. The sequence continues at coordinate 34,622,775 of NC_056438.1, forward strand.
TCACGCACCAGTCCTCCTGTGCACCTCCCTAGCCTTGCACGTCCTGTGCCAGCTCAGCGCTACAGTGCGCCTAGCAGTGCTAACAGTGGCGGGGGTGGTACTGGTCAGGCACCGTGCTATGCGGTGGAACGCACGGTGTCCCCAGTACGCGTGCTTAGCCTGGTACGCTACATCTCAGCTCCTCACATCTGCGGGGCTAGACTGAAGATCCAGCCAGGGCGGTTGGTGCCAGCCCTGCTCTCAAGATCTCCAGTACGCCTTCACGGTCCGGTCCATCCAGTGCCACCTCCACACACCAGCCCTCCGGTGGCAGCTCCCCGCACCAGGCTTCCTGTGCGTGTCCTCGGCCCAGTACCACCAGTGCCAGCACCACGCATCAGGCCTACAGTGCGTCCCGCCTGTCCAGCGCTGCCGGAGCCTTCCTCCTCTCCAGCGCAGCCGGAGTCTCCCGCCTGTTCGGCGCTGCCAGAGCTCCCGCCCCTCATTCCAGAGGCGCCAGAGCCCCTCATTCCAGAGGCGCCAGTGCTCCTCAGTCCAGCGCTGCCAGAGCCTTCTTCTCCAGCATTGCCGGAGCTTCCTATCTGCCCAGCGCCATCTGAGCCACCCGTCTGCCCAGCGCCATCTGAGCCACCCGTCTGCCCAGCGCCATCTGAGCCACCCGTCTGCCCAGCGCCGCCAGTGCCCCAGTGCCGCCAGTCTGCCAGGAGTCTGCCAGGATCAGTTAGATCCGCCAGTCAGCCAGGATCCGCCAGAACTGCCATTCAGCCAGGATCCGCCATTCAGCCAGGATCCGCCAGTCAGCCAGGATCCGCCAGGATCCGCCAGTCAGCCAGGATCTGCCAGGATCCGCCAGGATCCGCCAGTCAGCCAGGATCTGCCGGAACCACCAGCCAGCCAGGATCTGGTAGATCCATCAACCTGCCTGAGCTTCCCCTCAGTCCCGAGCTTCCCCTCAGTCCCGAGCTTCCCCTCAGTCCTGAGCTTCCCCTGTCCGGAGCTGCCCCTCAGTCCAGTGGGGCCCATTGTTAGGTTTCCTAGGCCAAGGTTAGCGGCGAGGGTCGCCACTCAAGGGACGCTAAGGATGTAGACTAAGACAATTATGGAGTGGGGTCCAGCGCCAGAGCCGCCACCGCGGACAGATGCCCACCCAGACCCTCCCCTATAGGTTTAGGTTGTGCGTTCGGAGTCCGCACCTTGGGTTCTGTCACGTTCTGACCATCGTTCGTATGTGTTTTTCTTGTTTTAGTGTTGGTCAGGACGTGAGCTGGGTGGGCATTCTATGTTGTGTGTCTGGTTTGTCTATTTCTATGTTTGGCCTGATGTGGTTCTCAATCAGAGGCAGGTGTTAGTCATTGTCTCTGATTGGGAACCATATTTAGGTAGCCTGTTGTGTTCAAATCAAATCAAATCAAATTTTATTTGTCACATACATGAATTATAATTATGTTGGGTTTTGGTGGGTGATTGTTCCTGTCTCTGTGTTTGCACCAGATAGGACTGTTTAGGTTTAGGTTTTCACTTTTCTTGTTTTGTTTAGTCTGTTCATGTATAGTCGTCTTTATTAAAAACATGAATAACCACCACGCTGCATTTTGGTCCGCCTCTCTTTCACCAGAAGAAAACCATTACAGAAAGAGACTAAACCTAATGCCAGACTGTAACATACTCTTAGTTTCATTAGCAAACCCATACATGCAAATTGCTGCTCTATTAAGCGCCAAGAATTATGGAGGCTATCAATAGGAAAAATTAGAACTGAAACAATGTACAGCCATGACATTAACTTATTTCCACATTGAGCTGCAAAGAAACAACACTTTAGCACTTTATAGTTCAGCAAAAAGACTTGCTGAACTATAAAACATTAGAGTTTCCAAACAAAATGAAATGCAACCATGTTGTGCTTTTCAATAAATATTGAGCAAACTAGAGAGGTAACATTATTGACCCATGTGGGGTCAAATGACATCAGGAGGGCTACCTCGGAACATCTGAAAATCATTTTTTTAAAATGATTTTAGCATTAAAGACAACAAAAAACGACCAAACATTTCAGGTCCAGTACCATTGTTGGGCCGCGGGTGTGAAAGATTCAGCGAACTGCTGGCATTACACATCTGCCTAAAAGACTACTGTAGCTCTGCTGGAGTCATTTTTATAGATAACTTTGACACCTTCTGGAAACAGAAGATACTCTACAGGAATGACGGAGACCATCCAAATCATCTTGGCTCCTGGACTCTGTCCACATATTTCAAGGCTGCGTTGAAACAATTACCCAAGACCAGCTCGGCTAATCCCTACCATTGTGACAATGAGTGGTCATAATGCTGCATTAAATGTACATTATCCTAGGGGTGATGGCAGACAATGTAAAGTAACTTAATTTATTTCCCCCTAATTGCATTGAATACCTTTGTTAATCCTACAGCTATTGGACGCAGTAATCATGAACCTATGAGTTACACTGTTAGCACTGACGCGGTGTGCCCTAGTAGGAAGACTACTTTATGCAGCTCACCCTGTACTATCAAGTCTACTTCTGATAAGCTTCCCAGTAAAAGCATTACAAACAATCAAGCAACCTAGAAAAGTGCTAAAAATAGCTCATATTAACAATTGCATTCTGAGAAACAAGGTCCAAGTCAATAACTTGCTTGTAACAGATGACATTCATATTCTGACCCTCTCTGAAACTCACTTAGATAATACCATTGACGACACAGTGGTAGCAATAGATGGTTAAAACATTTCGCGAAAAGACAGAAATGCCAATGGGGGCAGTGTTGTGGTCAGTATAAAGAACCACATTCCTGTAAAGCTTAGAGAAGATCTAATGTTGAAGTAATATGGCTACAGGTTCATCGGCCTCACCTAAAGCCCATTCTTGTGGGAAGCTGCTATAAACCACCAAGTGCAAACAGTCCGTATCTGGATAATATGTGTGATCAATAGAGAAGTATATTTTCTTGGTGATTTAAATATTTACTGGTTCTCATCAAGCTGCCCACTCAAGAAAAAAATTACATCCGTAACCAGTGCCTGCAACCTGGTTCAGGTTGTCAGTCAACCTACCAGGGTATTTACAAACAGCACAGGAATGAAATCATCAACATGTATTGATCACATCTTTACAAATTCTGCAGAAATTTGCTTTAAAGCAGTACCCAAATCCATAGGAGTAGTGATCACAATATAATAGCCATATCTAGAACAACCAAAGTTCCAAAGGCTGGAACTAATATAGTGTGTAAGAGGTCATACAAGAAGTTTGACGATGTAAATCCTATTTGCTGTTCTGTTGAATGTGTAATGAGGAGCAACCAGATTCCAGTTACTAATAAGCACGCACCCATTAATAAAATTACTGTAAAAACGGTTAAATCCGTGGATTGATGAGGAATTTAAAAAATTGTATGGTTGAGGGATGAGGTAAAAGGTATGGCAAATAAGTCTGGCAGCCAAACTGATTGGCAAACATACTGCAATTTAACTTCTCTAGATGAGGGGAAGTTAAACCCAGAGGACAAACCATTCACGTTTTTATTTTTTTGAGGTCACTCTCTTTTCAATGGGTTCCATTGGGAATCCAGATTTCTAAGGGACTTGCTTGCAGTTCCTACCATTTTGCTTCCACTGGATGTCACCAGTCTTTAGAAATTGGTTGATGTTTTTCCTTTGTGTAGTGAAGAAGTAGCCCTGTTCAAAATGAGGGTCACTTCATGTGTACTGTTTGTGAGAGGCGCGTGACCAGAAAGCTAGCGTCAGTTTGTTTTCCTCCTGTATTGAACACAGATCATCCCGTCTTCAATTTATCGATTATTTACTTTAAAAAATACCTAAAGTTGTATTACAAAAGTAGTGTGAAATGTTTTGGCAAAGTTTACAGGTAACTTTTGAGATATTTTGTAGTCACGTTGCGCAAGTTGGAACCTGTGTTTTTCTGGATCAAACGCGCCAAATAAATGGACATTTTGTATATATATGGACGGAATTAATCTAACAAAAGGACCATTTGTGATGTTTATGGGACATTGGAGTGGTAAGGTAAGGTAAGGCATGATTTATATTTTTATTTTTGCATTTTGTGTCGCGCCTGCAGGGTTGAAATATATCCTCAGATAATAGCATCCTTTGCTTTCGCCGAAAAGCCTTTTTGAAATCTGACATGTTGGCTGAATTCACAACATGTGTAGCTTTAATTTGGTATCTTACATGTGTGATTTCATGAAAGTTAGATTTTTATCGGAATTTATTTGAATTGGCGTTCTCTGGCTTTTGGCCAAGTGGGACGCTACCGTCCCACATATCCCAGAGAGGTTGAGTAATCATGTGACTAAGCTAAATATTTTTTAAAATAAAAAACACAATATGAAACAAAGATAAATTATATAAAGAATGATAGTAAAAAAACTTTGGAGCACCTTAAATGAAATTTTGGGGAAAAAAGCCAACTTGGCTCCATCATTCATTGAATCAGATGGCTCTTTTATCACAAAACCCACTGATATTGCCAACTACTTTCATGACGTTTTCATTGGCAAGATAAACAAGCTTATGGATGACATGCCAGCAACAAACACTGACACTACACAACCAAGTACAGTGGGGCAAAAAAGTATTTAGTCAGCCACCAATTGTGCAAGTTCTCCCACTTAAAAAGATGAGAGGCCTGTCATTTTCATCATAGATACACTTCAACTATGACAGAAAAAATGAGAAAAACAATCCAGAAAATCACATTGTAGGATTTTTAATGAATGTATTAGCAAATTATGGTGGAAAATAAGTATTTGGTGAATAACAAAAGTTTCTCAATACTTTGTTATATACCCTTTGTTGGCAACGACAGAGGTCAAACGTTTTCTGTCTTCACAAGGTTTTCACACACTGTTGCTTGTATTTTGGCCCATTCCTCCATGCAGATCTCCTCTAGAGCAGTGATGATTTGGGGCTGTTGCTGGGCAACAAAGACTTTCAACTCCCTCCAAAGATTTTCTATGGGGTTGAGATCTGGAGACTGGCTAGGTCACTCCAGGACCTTGAAATGCTTCTTACGAAGCCACTCCTTCGTTGCCCGGGGCGGTGTGTTTGGGATCATTGTCATGCTGAAAGACCCAGCCACGTTTCATCTTCAATGCCCTTGCTGATGGAAGGAGGTTTTCACTCAAAATCTCACGATACATGTCCCCATTCATTCTTTCCTTTACACGGATCAGTCGTCCTGGTCCATTTGCAGAAAAACAGCCCCAAAACATGATGTTTCCACCCCCATGCTTCACAGTAGATATGGTGTTCTTTGGATGCAACTCAGCATTCTTTGTCCTCCAAACACGACGAGTTGAGTGTACCAAAAAGTTATATTTTGGTTTCATCTGATCATATGACATTCCCCCAATCTTCTTCTGGATCATCCAAATGCTCTCTAGCAAACTTCAGACGGGCACGTCTGGCACTGCAGGATTTCAGTGTGTTACTGATGGTAGGCTTTGTTACTTTGGTCCCAGCTCTCTGCAGGTCATTCACTAGGTCCCCCGTGTGGTTCTGGGATTTTTGCTCACCGTTCTTGTGATCATTTTGACCCCACGGGGTGAGATCTTGCGTGGAGCCCCGGACAGAGGGAGATTATCAGTGGTCTTGTATGTCTTCTATTTCCTAATAATTGCTCCCACAGTTGATTTCTTCAAACCAAGCTGCTTATCTATTGCAGATTCAGTCTTCCCAGCCTGGTGCAGGTCTACAATTTTGTTTCTGGTGTCCTTTGACAGCTCTTTGGTCTTGGCCATAGTGGATTTTGGAGTGTGACTGTTTGAGGTTGTGGACAGGTGTCTTTTATACTGATAACAAGTTCAAACAGGTGCCATTAATACAGGTAACGAGTGGAGGACAGAGGAGCCTCTTAAAGAAGAAGTTACAAGTCTGTGAGAGCCAGAAGTCTTGCTTGTTTGTAGGTGACCAAATACTTATTTTCCACCATAATTTGCAAATAAATTAATTAAAAATCCTACAATGTGATTTCTGGATTTTGTTTCTCATTTTGTCTGTCATAGTTGAAGTGTACCTATGATGAAAATTACAGGCCTCTCATCTTTTTTTAGTGGGAGAACTTGCAAAATTGGTGGCTGACTAAATACTTTTTTGCCCCACTGTATATCTGACCGAATTATGTGTGGAAGAGGTGAAAAATTATTGTTGTCTATCAACAATGGCAAGCCACCGTGGTATAACAATCTGGATGGAAAATGACTGAGGATAATAGCGGATGATATTTCCACTCCCATTTGCCACATCGTCAATTTAAGCCTACCAGAAAGTGTGTGCCCTCAGGCCTGGAGGAAAGCTAAAGTCATTCCGCTACCCAAGAACAGTAAAGCCCCCTTTACTGGCTCAAATAGCCGACAAATCAGTCTGTTATCAACACTTAGTAAACTTCTGGAAAACATTGTGTATGACCAGATACAATGCTATTTCACAGTAACCAAATTGGCAACAGACTTTCAGCACGCATATAGGGAAGGACACTCACTTACACAAATGACTGATGGCTGAGAGAAAATCATGATAAAATTGTAGGGGCTGTCTTGTTAGACTTCAGTGCAGCTTTGACATTATCGATAATAGTCTGCTGCAGAAAAATCCATCGTAAGTGTTATGGCTTTACACCCCCTGCTATAATGTGGATAAAGAGTTACTTGTCTAACAGAACAACAGAGGGTATTCTTTAATGGAACCCTCTCAAACATAATCCAGGTAGAAGCAGGAATTCCCCAGGGTAGCTGTCTAGGCCCCTTGCTTTTTCAACCTTTACTAACAACATGCCACTGGCTTTGAGTAAGGCCAGTGTGTCTACGTATGCGGATGACAACACTATACACATCAGGTACTACAGCAACTGAAATGACTGAAACACTTAACAAAGAGCTGCAGTTAGTTTCGGAATGGTTAGCAAGGAATAAGTTCGTCCTAAATATTTTCAAAACTAAAAGCATTGTATTTGGGACAAAGCATTCACTAAATCCTAAACCCTGGATTGTAAAACTGTCATGGTCAAAACATATTGATACAACAGTAGCTAAGATGGGGAGAAAGAAGTCTGTCCATAATAAAGCCCTGCTCTGCCTTCTTAACAACACCATCAATAAGGCAGGTCCTACAGGCCCTGGATTTGTTTTACCTGGACTACTGTTCAGTCGTGTGGTCAGGTGTCACAAAGAGGGACTTGGGAAAATTGCAGTTGTATCAGAACAGGGCAGCACGAGTGGCCCTTAAAAGTACACACAAAGCTAACATTAATGACATGCATGTCAATCTCTCATGGCTCAAAGAGAGATTGACTTCCTCATTACTTGTTTTTGTAAGAGGTAAGCAGGGTACTGTAATAAACCACAAATTACCAACAAGTCCCGTAGCATAATCTCAAAACTTTTAATTGAGCAAACACTGTAGTACTGTGCGCCTCCCATAGTCTGTTCTGTACTTGGGGACTGTGAAAAGACCTCTGTTGGCATGTCTTGTGTGGTATGCATGGGTGTCCGAGCTGTGTGCTAGTATTTTAAACAGACTGCTCGGTACCTTCAACTTTCAACAAGTGTGTCTTGACCCAGTTTATGCCCTCATTTGCAATGCAAATCCAGATGTCAGGGTGACTACCCGTTCCAGGGTTACGACTATAACCACCAGAGGACTGGAAAATGAGCCGGAGTTGAGAGGATCACCAAAACTAAAAACACCAGTCTCAACAGCGAAGAGGCGACTCCAGGATGCTGGCTGTCTAGGTAGAATTCCTCTGTCCAGTGTCTGTGTTCTTTTGCCCTTCTTAATCTCTTCTTTTTATTGGCCAGTCTGAGATGTTGCTTATTCTTTGCAACTCTGCCTCGAAAGCCAGCATTCCGGGGTCGCCACTTCACTGTTGACGTTGAGACTGGTGTTTTGCGGGTACTACTTAATGAAGCTGCCAGATGAGAAGTTGTGAGGCACCCGAATGCACTTATCCTCTTGCTCAGTTGTGCATCAGGGCCTCCCACTCCTATTTCTATTCGGTTGTTCTGTGAAGGGAGTAGTACACAGCGTTGTATGAGATCTTCAGCTTCTTGACAATTTCCGAATGGAATAGCCTTCATTTCCCAGAACAAGAATAGACTGACGAGTTTCAGAAGAAAGGGCTTTGTTTCTGGCCATTTTGAGCTCCAGATACTCAACTAGTCTAAAGGCCAGTTTTATTGCCTCTTGAATCAAGACAATAGTTTTCAGCTGTGCTAACATAATTGCAAAAGGGTTTTCTAATGATCAATTAGCCTTTTAAAATGATTAACTTGGAATAGCTAACACAACATGCCATTGGAACACAGGAGTGATGGTTGCTGATAATGGGCATCTATACGCCTATGTAGATATTCCATTAAAATTCAGCAGTTTCCAGCTACAATAGTCATATACAAAAAACGTGTTTTCGTTCAAAAACAAGGACATTTCTAAGTAACCCCAAACTTTTGAACGGTAGTGTATGTCTTACAGAGCCTTTCCATAAGTCCACTCAAGTTTCTTAAACTGTCTTCTGACTGTGATTAGAGCGATGTTGCGTTGTACAGCGACATATTTTCCCAACGCAAACCCAGGGGTTTAATTTTTCTTGGAATAGAAACACCATAATATTAATCTAATTAATTAATCTACATTTCTTAAAATCAATCCCATATACCATGTTCTTACAAAAAAAATATGTTAAATTCTCTAGTACAGCCAATATTACAAAAAGTCAAATGCTTCTCAAAGATGCCCTCTGGTGGTAAAACTAACACTAACTTGCATTAATGGCAACAATGGCTGACACTTAAATAACGTGTCAGATTTAAAATCAGATTTAAAAAGCAGGTAAAAATACACCTTATGGAACAGCAGGGATTGTGAAGTAACACAAACATAGGCACAGACACAAGCATACAAACACATGATAATACTATACACACACGTACACATGGATTTTCCATTGTAGATATGTGGTAGTGGAGTATGGGCCTGAGGGCACACACTTCGTGTGTTGTGAATTCTGTAATTAATGTTTTTAAAATTGTATAACTGCCTTAATTTTGTCGAACCCCAGAAAGAGTAGCTGCTGCCTTGGCAGGATAAATAAATACAAATACAAAATGCTCTCTCCGAGTGCAGCAGTCGAGGAAATTTGATGCTATATATGTTTATGAAAAGATTGCAAATGATTTCCCCTTCTGATCTATCAGTTTTTCTGGCACAAAAGCTAACAGTTAATCAAAGGACTCAAAAGGAGGCCTTAAAATGACAGGAGTTAAAGGTATGTGTGGCTTAAGCTTTAGCAAGTTCATGAATGGAACATACGTCTGGTGAGGCATTTACAAGAGTTGCTAAAGGAATGTGTGGTTTAAGCTTTAGCTAGTTTATGAATGGAACAAACATATGTAGAGGCATTAACAGCACACATTACTTGATTTGATCCAATAAGACCATGTCAACTACAAGGCAAATATGTTTCTTTCCTGTCAACATCCATTTCAATATAATTATGTGTGTCACGACTTCTGCCGAAGTCGTTGCCTCTCCTTGTTCGGGCGGTGCTTGGCGGTCAACGTCACCGGTCTTCTAGCCATCATTGATCCATTTTTCTTGTCTTGTCTTGTCTTCCCACACACCTGTTTTCAATCCCATTCATTACCTGTTGTGTATTTAACCCTCTGTTTCACCTCATGTCTTTGTCAGAGATTGTTTATTGTCAGTGTTGTGTTAGTTGTATAGGTGCGCGACAGGTCCTCATACCCATGTTTGTTTATATTCATTTCTTATTAGTGTTATGGAGCATGTTACGTGGACATTCATTAAAAGACTCCATTTTACACTCCGTTTGACTCTCCTGCACCTGACTTCCCTGCCACCTATACACTCACAACTCTGACAATGTGAATGATATCAGTCATGTAAAGAGCTGTGAAAGGCTCTATTTTAAACAAACCTAATACCCTAACACGTGTTGGACTGTATACAAATGCATTGGGTTTGTATGGGAGACTATGGTCATATATTTTATGTAATAGGAGTCATTTCAGAAGGTGTTTTCATCAGTTTGTAATGGCAGTTTGGTCACATATTGTAAATGACTTAACCTAGCAAAAGTACAGTATATATTCTGGATAAAAAGGTCCTGTATGTTGTAGAGTAGGCATACAACAATTTTGGGCTTCATTCAAGAGTGCAGGGTTACAAAGCCAAACAGAATATAAGTAGAACACCCACCAAGACCGAACCAAGAGCACACTTCAACCTACTAAGCCATTCGTGACACGACCTTGTGTGAACGAACATGTCTCATGTCAGAAGTTGAGAAATTGCTAACAGGGTAACATAGCAAGAGAGGAAGGGTGACTACATGCGAGAGTGTGCTGTTTTTGAATTATTAATCACTTCACTGAGAGTGGAAGGAAGAATGCATGAGGCTGCCGTCCACTTCACTTAAATGTGATTTATTTTTTGTTGACCTCTCCACTGACCTTCTGATAGACTGATCTCAGCAGGCTTAAATGCTGTTAGAGAGTGAACCACAATCCCACACAAAACATCTAAGGGAAGTGTGTGTGCGTGTGTGTTTGGCATTTGCATTTGTCCTTTGGACAGCAGGATCGGTAAGCTATGCAAGAGCTTATTTTGATGTCACATAAGATTGTAAATGTAATACCCTGCTAAATAACAGGTGTCATTCACCTCAATAGACAGACCAAGAAAGCCAGGGATAAGTGTTCCTTTCCTGCTTTCAGTCTGCTCATTCTACGAGATACTTCAGTAACACATCTTCAAACTAAATGAAAGACAATCAGACATATATCCAAGACGTCAACTGATTTCAGGCCATAGATATCAGTTGGTGACAGTGTGTGGTAGAATGAACAGGGAAGCTGCGGTAACCAGACAATGTGTGTGTCAAGCGCAGTTGATATTGAGATGTAATGTGGCCACAGTCAGTGACAGTTGTGAGTAATGGCCGAGACCTGTCCACATACATAGCTACCCAGTCTGGGTATAAGTGCACAGCCTCACAGGGGAGATGTTACTGGTTTGATGGCATTTTCAGTGCAATGGCACTAGCTGTAAAACATTTTGAATTCAGGCGCCCGGCTGCCAAGAGAAACACCTGTTGCTGTTTCGAATCCAAAACATTCTGGGCCATGAGGTGGTGATTTGGGGCAGGGGGGGTCAGGCAGGGGGGAAGACATGGTCAGAGAGAGAGCTATGTCTGTGCCCTTCAAATGGGGGTGGAGTGGTAATCGACTGACCGATGAGGCCCAATACTGACAACTTTGAAGGGTCTGAACCTAAAAACTATGTCAGTCAATCCCAAACTTGGTTCTAGGGAAGAGAAGGGAAGCAAAGGTCGCTTGTATTTTTCTTTACTTTTCAAAAAAGAGCTTATTCCTGGAGGAGTTGATTGAGGCAGGAGTGGGGACCTGTAGCCTACCCCTGCACAGACATTCCAGGGCCAAGCAAAAAAAAACGTACAAAATGCATTGTAAGATACTGAGACGTATTTCCCACCACTATAGTATAAAAAGGCTGCAGTGAAAGTTACTAATTGGAAATTGAGCCTAGTTAACCACATTTTGGAAGAGATATTACATGAGGAGTGTGAATGAACTTACATTTAGCTAGTAGTTTGAATAAAATAGATTAAATTAGACAGTGAGTTGCTCTTTTATAATTACCTCATAATTCATCTGTCATTTGGGTAAAAGGAAAGACTAGAAAAAGACCTTCTGGGCTGCTACTAGTCAATTTTGCTATCTCAGGGTGCTCAGTCAAACTGGGGGGTAATTTCCTTTCCATCAACCAAGTAGCCCAAAGCCCAGCACTCTCACTCCTCAACACTGAGGTGAAGACAAATACTGTTCTCTGTTTAAGTCAAAACTTTATCCTTAAAACCTGTTAGAGATAGGGGGCAGTATTTCCCCTTTGGATGAATTGCGTGCCCATAGTGAACTGCATCAAAATCTGTCCTAAATTGCTAATATATGCATATTATAATTCATATTGGATAGAAAACACTCTGAAGTTTCTAAAACCGTTTGAATTATGTCTGTGAGTATAACAGAACTCACAGGGCAGGCAATCTTGCAAACTAGTTTTGAAATCCTGAAAGTTGGGGCAACATTGACGTCATCGCCCCCTCCCTTCCCAACAAGTTATGGATCTGGAAACACTTCCTATGTCTTCCACTAGATGTCCTCATTCAATAGAAAGTGTAATGGAGCATTTGCTGTGAACTTTGACCTAATGGGAAGGAAAGTACTAAAGTGTCGCAAAAATTCAGGTGCTTGAAGGCGCGTATGCGTTGGAGTGCTTCGTCTGTTCCAATCAGCCCCAGATGAACATGGATGGCCCGGTTGGAATGCTATTCCATGTGTATGATTATAACATCCTGAAGATTGATTCTGCACTTAGTTTGACCAGTTTCGTCGCACTGTAATATGTAATTTGGAAGTTTTGATGCAAAATTATCCTGGACCAGAAGTAATTTTTTGGGCATTTGAGCTGAAAGTGGTAGCAAATGCTGCTACATGGACACTAGAATTGAACATTATGAAACAAAACAATTTATTGTTGAACTAGGACTCCTTGCACTACATTCTGATGGAAGATCATCAAAGGTAAGGGAATATTTATGTTGTAATTTTGTATTTCTGTTGACTCCAACATAGCAGAGAAATATTGTTACGTCTGAGCGCCGTTTCAGATTATTGCAATGTTAGGCTTTTTCCGTAACGTTAAAAAAAATGTGACACAGCGGTTGCATTAAGAACCAGTGTATCTTTTTAATTATATGTAGAACATGTATCTTTAGTCAAAGTTTATGATGAGTATTTCTGTTATCTGGCGTAGCTTTCTATAATTCCTCCGGACATTTTGGAGAATTTTCTGAACATGGCGTCAATGTAAACCGAGATTTATGGATATAAGATGCATATTATCGAACAAAACATAAATGTACTGTGTAACATGTCATACGACTGTCATCTGATGAAGATTTTCAAGAGGTTAGTGAATGATTTTTTTTTTATCCTGCTTTTGTCATTTTATCTTTTGTTGTACAAAATGGCTACGTTTTTTCTTTGTTTTGGTGGTGGTCTAATAAATATATGCTGTGTTTTCGCCGTAAAACATTTTAAAAATCTGACACGCTGGGTAGATGAAAAAGGTGTTTATCTTTCATTTGAGGTATTGGACTTGTTAATGTGTGGAGGTTAAATATTTCTAAGAATATTTTTGCATTCCCTGCGCCACCGTTTCAGCTGAACGGGGGGGGATGTAGTTCCTGTAGGGGAACCCATAGGCTTAACAAGTTTAAGTCAAAAATACATCATCCTCTGTCACGTCCTATCCATCTCCAAAAAAGGAGATGTGGCAAAATCTGCATCTCCATAAAGGCTGTTGTGGCCGTGACCTTGGACACCAACCTAGCCCTATGTTAATGCCCTGTTTACTCTCAGGGATGAATGGCTAGATTCCTGGCTCTGGGTCCAGTGCCAGACATTTAAAACGCACAAGGGTTGGAGTTGCCAGCTGCTCTAGCGCCTCAACAATCCCCAATCTCAACCCCCTTCACCCCGTCCCCTAATCCCCCCTCCACACACAGACTCCCACCTCCTTGAATTCCTGACCCCGTCACACTTGATACCATGAGCTGCAAGTTCCGTGGATCAGGGAGTAGACACACACAACCCAGCAAAGTTTGAATGATTTTGGTAGACTCCTGCTCAGTCCCGGCTACTTCCTTCCCCACAGCAGTATCTGCAGTTGACAGGATTTCAGATGATCTGCCACCTCAAGGATTTGACACCTTTTTAGAGTCTGATGACTACCGCAAGCTAAGGATGTGCTTACACAGACTTTTATTCTGAATATCAATTTTAGAGCTAATTTTAGAGCTAGAGCTTACTCATGGCTCTCCTGATATTTGGATTGGTTAATTTATCATGGGCAGCATAAGCCTTAATGAAACTAAATGGTGTATTATAGTGAACCAAAGCACAATATTGTACTATGCTGGTGTACCCTCAGTGAAGCTGACTAGGACATCACTGTCTAAGTTATAACCCTAGTCAAATGTAAACATGCTGTAGTCTGCATTTGACTTTTACAGAGCCTTGCAAAAGTATTCCTCCCCCTTGGCGTTTTCCCTTTCTTGTTGCATTACAACCTGTAATTTAAATTGATTTTATTTGGATTGCATGTAATGGACATACACAAAATAGTCCAAATTGGTGAAGTGAAATAAATAAAAAACTGTTTTTTTTAACTATGGAAAAGTGGTGCATGAATATGTATTCACCCCCTTTGCTATGAAGCCCCTAAATAAGATCTCGTGCAACCAATTACCTTCAGAAGTCACATAATTAGTTCAATAAAATGCACCTGTTTAAAATCTAAGTGTCACATGATCTGTCACATGATCTCAGTATATATACACCTGCTCTGAAAGGCCCCAGATTCTGTAACACCACTAAGCAAGGGGCACCATGAAGACCAAGGAGCTCTCCAAACAGGTCAGGGACAAAGTTGTGGAGAAGTACAGATCAAGGTTGGGTTATAAAAATTATCTGAAACTTTTAACATCCCACACAGCACCATTATTAAACAATTGAAAGAATATGGCACCGCAATAAACCTTCCAAGAGAGCAAAACTCACAGACCAGGCAAGGAGGGACTTATTCAGAGAGGCAAAAAAAAGATCAAAGATAACCCTGAAGGAGCTGCAAAGCTCCACATTGGAGATTGGAGTATCTGACCATAGGACCACTTTAAGCCGTACACTCCACAGAGCTGGGCTTTACAGATGGGTGGCCAGAAAAAAAGCCATTGCTTAAAGAAAAATATAAGCAAAGACATTTGGTGTTCGCGAAAAGGCATGTGGGAGACACACCAAACAAATGGAAGAAGGTACTTTGGTCAGATTTAGCTTTTTGGCCATCAAGGAAAACGCTGTCTGGCGCAAACCCAACAGCTCTCTCAACAGCTCTCATCACCCCGAGAACCCTATCCCAGCGAAGCAAGGTGGTGGCAGCATCATGCTGTGGGGATGTTTTTCATCGGCAGGGGCTTTGAAACTCGTCAGAATTGAAGGACTGATGGATAGAGCTAAATACAGGGAAATTCTTGAGGGAAACATGTTTCAGTCTTTCAGAGATTTGAGACTGGGACGGGAGGTTCACCTTCCAGCAGGACAATGACCCTAAGCATACTGCTAAAGCAACACTTGCGTGGTTTAATTGAGAATCTGTGGTATGACTTAGATTGTTGTACACCAGTGGAACCCATCCAACTTGAAGGAGCTGGAGCAGTTTTGCCTTGAAGAATGGAAATAAATCCCAGTGGCTAGAGGTGCCAAGCTTATAGAGACATACCCCAAGAGACTTGTAGCTGTAATTGCTGCAAAAGGTGACTCTACAAAGTATTGACTTTGGGGGGGGTGAATAGTTATGCACGCTCAATTTTTGTGTCTTATTTCTTGTAATATATTGCATCTTCAAAGTGGTAGGCATGTTGTGTAAATCAAATGATACAACTCCCCCCCCCCCCAAAATCGAAAGTGAATACTTTCACAAGCCACTGTATAGAGATTTCACACATGGCCTGTACAATTCTGAACACAAGGAGATAAATCAAAGAATTGGCCACCTAAGACGACAGAGTCACAGAACAAGTATCTGCAAAACTGAAAATGGTAGTCTTTCTGTACTGCTGTCGGTTTGAGTGCTTCTGGCATTTGAGCGACTGGTGTTTGTAATGCCAAGCCCTCACAAAGGCCTCCCACTGTGCGTCAACAAACATACCATCTCAAGAAGATGACAAGGCCCCATCAAACACATCCACACACAAAGAGATCTTTTGGATGCTGACAATGTTGGCCTTTCATCGAATGGGAACCAGCTTCAAAAGCCACCCAACAGAACACTTATCCCTTCAGTTGCTATGATACCAAACATGCTGTACAAACCCAGCAATGTGCAACAGAGTGCCATTATAAAGCCATAAGGTCAGAGGTCCAGAAATCAAATGAGAATGTGCTTGATTAACTTCTACGATTAAAAAGTTTAAGTGACCACAAAGGCAAGACAAGAGAAACGGTGTTAAAGAGAAATAAAATGTGAATATATGTACACTGATTGGCAAGTGAAAAAAGAAGAAACCATCACTTATGATAAAATACAACCCATTCATTTACCTAATTTGCTTGTGGCTTTGTTTGCAATGTTTATACTGAACAAAAATATAAAGTTAGTTCATATAACGAAATCATTCAAATGAAATAAATTCATTAGGTCCTAATCTATGGAATGGCTGGTCTCAGACGATCCTGCAGGTGAAGAAGTCGGATTGTGGAGGTCCTGGGCTGGCGTGGTTACACTTGGTCTGCGGTTGTGAGGCCGGTTGGACGTACTGACAAATTCTCTAAAAAGACATTGGAGGCTTATGGTAGAAAAATGCACATGAACATTAAATCTCTGGCAACAGCTCTGGTGGACATTCCTGCAGTCAGCATGCCAACTGACTTGAGACATCTGTGGCATTGTGTTGTGTGACAAAACTGCACATTTTAGAGTGGCCTTTCATTGGCCCCAGTACAGGTACCTGTGTTAAGATCATGCTGTTTAATCAGCTTTTTGATATGCCACACCTGTCAGGTGGATGGATTATCTTGGCAAAGGAGAAATGCTCACTAACAAGGATGTAAACAAATGTGTGCACAACATTTTGGAGAAATACTGTTTTTGTGCATATGGATTTATAATTTTTTCAGCTCATGAAATATGGGACCAACACTTTACATGTTGTGTTTATATTTAGGATTCTGACACTAAAATTCTGATCTTGTCAAGATTTCTCAAGTCCTCTCCTTTGACTATCTTCCTTAATAATGTTGTTGGTGTTTCATTTACACCAAAGATCCTAAATTCACTGGATCAATATGACAGTGTGAAACTCCGGTCATGATTATTAAAATGGGCAGACTCTGTCAAGTGAATACATTGATACATTAAAGTAATCCTCTTCTACTAGGGCAGGGGTTCCCAAACCTTTTTGGCCTGCGACCCCATTTTGATATTTAAAAAAAAAAAATGTTCACCATGTGAAAAAAGTGATGTAATCAATGACCAATGTTAACTTTTTGAATTTGTGCTATGCCAGTCTATTACAAATCATTCTGTCAGTACTATTGACAGTATTTTAATCTGATGGAAGTATGGTTTGAAGTGACTGTAATCATCAAAGGTTTTGGGTAGCTCAGAAGATCATTAGGCAATAATTCTGTATAATATTCTATGTAGAAAAGAACATCATGATTGATGATGTTCTTTATCCCCCAATCTGATTTAGTGCCTTGTTAACTCTGTCGTAATGAGTCCTGTGCAGCATGTGGGCATTGTAGAGGGAAACTTGTTCCTGAAAATCTTTATCTTTCAGTGATGGGGTCATAATATTTTGTACCTTAAACGGTTCAAAAGATAAAGCCACATTTGTAGGAAGAAAACAGAAACCCTCTGTTTATTACAATCACACCTAGCGGCTACCTATTTTTGTTTATTTAACCTTTACTTAACTAGGCAAGTCAGCTAAGAACACATTATTATTTACAATGATGGCCAAACCCTAACTGGGCCAATAGTGCACCGCCCTATGGGACTGCCAATTACGGCTGGTTGTGATACAGCCTGGAACCGTACCAGGGTCTGTACTGACACCTCTAGCACTGAGATGCAGTGCCTTAGACCGCTGTGCCACTCGGGAGCTGATGACCCAAGCACAATTGTATTTATTTTAATTCAAATCAGGTGACTCCACATGGGGCTGCAACCCAAAGTTTAGGAAACTCTGTATTAGGGTAAAAGATTGCTGGCACCACACTATGGGGACCTGAGTTATGCGCATGTAAATGGCATTTAATTCCCTTTTTATGCACTTTTCTCTCTATGCGTATTCTGACATTGAACATGCTATTCATTAGGGTGGTCATAATTTTCTCAGCAGGTGATTGTCAAGCAAATAACTGCCGGTCTCGCTGTAATTTACCGCTGTAATTTACCGTTAATTAACAAACATATTTAGCATCTCCTGGCTTCCACGAATAGCCTACAAGCCACTGATGCAAACCTTTGGAACATCTACATTTTAAAAAGTTGAATAAATCCATGTAATATAGCCTACAACATGAATCCATTATTTATTTTAGACGGGTCTAAAGAAACATGATAGAAATAAAATGTAGTCTATTTCAGATTAACAGAATAGCATACTCTGAGTTGTTATCCCTGATCTGGCTTCGCCATACGGCTGTGGGCTACACTAGTTAATTTAGCAGACAAGATCTGCTTAGAATTCCATGGCATTATTATTATTATTATTTTTTTTAAGTATGAAGAATACAATTGAACATTGGTGAATATAAAGGATATTTTCTCAATGATTTGATGGAGTGAGCACATGTGGCTATGCTGTGTTGAGTGGTTAACAAATAAACATATATATGCAAATGTTCTGTTTATTTGAGCTTGTCAGTAGGTAATCCTGTCTAACGCTGCTTTTTATAATGAATCGTGTATTAAAACTTAACAAAAGACTTGACTATGCAAATATCAATTTCAATAGAACTTCACTGCAACAAATGTTTCAGAGCACTCTCGTCTGAGTGTGCCAGAGGGCAGAATAACTTATGAATTTGCGAACACTCCACACCGGTTGAATTTGGCCGTGTCAATAAACGTCGGCAAAAAAACGTAATTCAACTGTTGCCAGGAGCACAGTTACAGTCACCAACGCTCTGGACAACATGAAAACAGCCTAATCAGCTCTGCTAGGGCGAGTAAAATGGTCAGAGTTTGGGTGGGGGTTAAAGCTTAAGATGATTCTTATGGTATTGTACACGGTCAGTGTGAACCAGAGTGACTTGACACAACTGACCAAGCAAGCCGTACAAACAAAACGTCTTATTTAATAAAAGGGGTTGCAGTCTGCGGTGAAGCATTCATCCATGTATATGGGTAAGAGTCTAGCTACATTTTCAGATATTATACAGTAAATTTCTAATTTTGTCAAAGTTATTTTCCTTGCAGGTTAACAGCTAGCTATCTGATGTTAGATGGCTGGCTCGATAGCTAACATAACGTTTATGATCTGTGTGTAGTAATGTTATCGCAGAATGCCATTTCGCATTGCTAGTTATAGCCTAATGTTAGCTAACTAACATTGAACCTATTTGGTTAACTTTAGCTAGCTATGACAATCGGTTTTGTATTGCTTGTACTCTATAGATTAGGATTATGGTTCATTGTTTAGCCAAAATCTTTGTATCTGGAATTTGTCTTTCAGCATCAGTAGAGCACACCTGACTCTCCTCCACCAGTCATATTAGGAGAATGGTCTCGCATCAAAAAGAGAGCTGGCCCAAGCAAGCACAGGTTACACCTGTACATTAGGACTTGCAGCGAGTGGTGAACTTCATCAACTATGCAGAGGATAATGCAATAGTGTTAACAGGACGCCACCCAAGACACAAACACTTTGATGGAAAGATGCTACCATCCCATGTGACAAAAGCAACAGTGTGGCATATCTACAAGGAATCGATGACAACACTTGTACGTAAAGCATGAACAACACGTTTTGATTATTTAATTGACCTCCAACATGATTGGCACTACTTTTATCACATTATTTCTGTGTGTGTGTGTGTTGTCATTTTAACTTCCAGTTTCCAAGATGATGTTTCTGTTCGAAGTGCTGCTGCTCTGCACATTTGTAGGTAAGTGAAACTTACCTGATAATGATGCATTAAATTATATTTTTATATATACATTTTATTTTCATTAACTTATCTTAAGGTTATTTTGTTGGTTGCAGGCAGCCAGGTCCCATTTACTTTTGAACTTTTTAAACAAATTTGCCCCCGACTGGTGCATCGGCCTCATCAAGCAGCCCTTTGGAAAGACCAGAGTGAACACTGTCTGAGATTACTGGTGTTGTGAAGGACAGCACTGTGGCAGGGGTCAACATCCCATAGCTGATTGGATTGGAAGATGGTACGGTGCTGGTGGAAAGCTATGGCTGGCAACAACACCTGACTCCGTACTTCAGGCCAGTGCCATTGTTCAAGCAGTACCAGCACTTTAGTTGAATATCATTTTCATTGCATTGTATGAGGTTATTCTTCTTATCTAAACTTAATAGTCTGAACCGTTCTCTCCATATATCCTAGTGAGTCTGTTTAAGAAAATGAATGGTACACCAAATGTAAAGGGATGGATAAATGTACTGAAAACATATATTGAACGAAATAGAAAATATGTTTACCAGCAAGTGGGAGGGTTTTCAGTGGTTTAATCACATTTATTCAGCATGTGCAACAGAACCATGCCTTCAAGGCCAGTTACACACCTGCATAAAGTTAGGTTGAATACCAATTA
Organism: Oncorhynchus tshawytscha; assembly: GCF_018296145.1. Classification (NCBI taxonomy): domain Eukaryota; kingdom Metazoa; phylum Chordata; class Actinopteri; order Salmoniformes; family Salmonidae; genus Oncorhynchus; species Oncorhynchus tshawytscha. The sequence continues at coordinate 34,643,250 of NC_056438.1, forward strand.
CTGAGAAATGGGTAGCAAAGGTGTACATTTCCTAAGTCTAAATTGGGACCTATGGAAACTACATTACACACACTCACGCACATTTTTCAGTGCTTTACTTGACATCTCCAGTATGGATGGAGTACCTTTGATTTGTGTCTCGTTGTAACCTACCTGCAGTGCGAACACTTAGCTCTGCACTGTCTCCCCTATGCAGCAGCTGGATATTACAGTATGTTTGTCATATACACAATACTCTAAGGCCTTGAGCTCACCGTTGGCAGTAATCTCAATTTGGACAATTAAAGTTAACAGCAAATCTGGGTGGGCAGCTGATGTAACTCTAGCTGTTTTTATGAGCGACAGACACCAAGTATTAACTCTGTGCTACCCCAGGGCACTGGATCTTTTTAGGGCCTTTTAATCTAGATTGGTTTACCCCAGCCTCAGACCATCAAGAATATTTGTTTGTTTTTAACTGATTGCAAAACCTACATGGATTAATGTAAAAAATCCAGCAAACTATTTTGACAAATAGCCCCCACAAGTACTTGTCCAGTGGTGTCTTTGCTAATGATCTCAGTGATCACTGTCTTATTGCGTGTATTAGCGATACCAAACAAATTAACACTGATCCTAGTATAATTATGAGGATAAAAAAATCAAAAAGCTTTTCTTCATGATATGTATTGCTCTAACTTTTCAGCTGCATGCCTGACCCTGAATTAGCTCTAGAACTGTTTATCTATTTGTATCTCTCTGGCAGACAAACAGTAAAAGTAGAACAAATTCTTGGTTCTATAAAGAGGACTAATGGTCTGGGGCTGTTGTTCATTGTTTGGGTTAGGCCCCTTAATTCCAGTGAAGGGAAATCTTAATGCTACAGCATACAATAACATTCTAGACGAGTCTATTTCTCTATGATCAATCCATAAATAATCGAGACATAGTACCAGTCGAAAGTTTGGACACACCTACTCATTCCAGGGTTTTTCTTTATTTTTGCTATTTTGTACATTGTAGAATAATAGTGAAGACATCAAAACTATGAAATAACACATATGGAATCATGTAATAACCAAAAAAGTGTGAACAAATAAAAAATATTTTATATTTTATATTCTTCAAAGTAGCCACTCTTTGCCTTGATGACAGCTTTGCATACTTTGCATAATCATCCTAATGATTTTTACGAGCTATGCGCTTCAGCATTCGGTGGTCCCTTTCTGTGAGCTTGTGTAGCCTACCACCTCGCGGCTGAGCCGTTGTTGCTCCTGGACGTTTCCACTTCACAACATCAACATTTACAGTTGACCGGAGCAGCTCTAGCAGGGCAGAAATTTGATGAACTCACTCCTATAACGGTGCCACGTTGAAGGTCACTGAGCTCTTCAGTAACAGGTGTGGCTGAAATAGCCAAATCCACATACTTTTGTGTATATATAGTCTATCTATACATACTTTGCGAGATCAGACAGTATATCACTATAATCCGAGTGTAGATTATCGAAAGTTGCTTTAATTTCAGTGCTTCTAATTTGGAAACAATTCTGTATAAAACTTTTTTTTTCAATTGCACAAACAATCAACACTCACCAAAATAAAGTCATCTTTGTGCTCTTTTTTGTGATGTATGGCACAAGCAAGAGTAGAAAAGAGTTGTAAAAATAAACTGAAACTGATGGCTGAAAAAGAGAAATCCTTAGATAAATAAATATATATATTTCACACTTTCATGCTGACCAAAACCATATTTTCAGTGTTTTCAGTATGTTAGGGTTAGCCTTCTTTCTTTTCATCTAGCTCTTTGCACTTAAATTGTTGAGGCAGTTGCATTGGAAGTTTCAACCCTTCAGACCACTTATAATCGGGCTGGCACTAAATATGTTATCAAGTCAGCTCAGCTTGCTTTTAGCGAGCTGAGATGTGCTAGAGAGTGCAACGTGAAAAGTAACATTATGGTTCAGGTCGGAACAGTGTGAAAGGGGTAAAGAAGAAATTAAAGAATATCCAAGATACAGATTTTGAATGCCATTCTAAAGACAAACAATTAGTACATTAGGCCCAAATAATCAAGAGGTAGTCAACTGGTAATTATAAAGGGAGATTGGATTTCCCATGGGATTAGCAGGAGCACAAGTTAATTTAGCAATCAATTGTTGATTGAGAAACAGGTTTCAACCTGTTAGATTCTTGCTCCACACGAAAAGCAGAATGAGGGTGAGCTAGGGGCATCCCTAGTCTAACTCCCAAGCTGTAGTCGTTACCAGAACGAGTCTTGCCTACAATCAGGGTCTCTAAGGATCAGAGTAGAGTGCAACATTGAGACATAAAAAGTGGTGTATGCAAATAGTTTTTAATCATTATGCTCTAGTTCAAAAAAGGATTTCAAATCCAGTGATCCTTATGATGTGCTTGGCCTCAGATCAAAGCAATGCCACAGTTGACATTTTGAATGATTAGCATTATCTAGTTTGGTTCCAATTTGAAATGACTAATTTAAAGATTAGTAATGACAAATACACTGAGTGTACGTAACATTAAGGATACCTCCCTAATATATTGGACTCAGGGATGCGTTCTACAGGGATGTTGGCCCATGTTGACTCCAATGCTTCCTACAGTTGTGTCAAGTTGGCAGGATATCCTTTGGGTGGTGGATCATTGCTAATACACACAGAAAACCCGGCAGCGTTGCAGTTCTTGACACAAACCGGTGTGCCTGGCACCTGCTACCATATCTCATTCAAAGGCACTTAACGTTTGTCATGCCCATTCACCCTCTGAATGGCACACATACACAATCCATGTCTCAAGGCTTAAAAATCTTGTTGCAAATGGTTGAATTTCTAAGACCAAAACATGCCGGGTGATGCTGGTGTGTGAAGTGGCTTGAACTACAAAGCTACCAAAGGACAAGACTATACCACGTGAAGCATTGGATGTATGGTTGAAAATGGTTCAACTCTGAGACTATCGATCCAGACAGAATAAGAGCAAACCTTAGACACAAATTACTAATCTGCAGCTAGAAATGACGTGAAAACAGACATCCGCCGAAGCATCTATTCTATGAGAACATTTCTGAATGGTAATCTATCTATCTAGTCTTACTACCTACAACCACTAAAGACTTTGTGACTTCAATGAAAGTTAACCAGAGACTCTAATGAACCCTACAGGACGATCGAGGATTCCAACAGAGAAGACAACTACATACGCCGTAAATATATTTACATTGCAATTATTCTTGAATGCACGACCGTTCATGTGCAAAGAATTAGCATTTCAATTAATATAATTATAGACCGTGTGTAGTGAATCCATGTTGCCTTTCCCGCTCTTTCTCAGTCCACACCCCCTTCCCTTTGTCTACCAAGCCGTCATATCAGCTTACCCCACTACAGACTTTTCCATCATCATTAGTAACCAATATCTACTGTTTATGTATTTCTATGAATAGTTAGTAAGTAAATAATTAGGCCAATTTGTATATTGCTGATTCATAATTTATGCCAGTCTTCGTGCAGATAACCAATAATTTTATGATGTTCAGATGACTGATAAAAGGTCAATAATAATTCATGATTGACTGCTATTGATACAAAAGATCTTCAGATATTTAAGAGTGGATTCGGGAGATAGCCGCTCTATATAAACTAATGCTTCCGTGGTGCCCCGGATTCCTAATGAGTTAGTTATTGCCTGATTAATTTAATAAAATAATTAAACGTTAGGTAATTGATTTTAAAATAGCATGTCATCACATTAAAGATAGAAAAGACGGGTACCATATGACGCCCCTTGTGGGGCATCTAAAATAGAATGAGGTATTCATGATTGAATTAAGTGGGGATATTAACTGTGCAAACAGATTACTGTACGAACAGACTGTGTTAGATATGAATAGAGCCGTGTGGTATGTGTGTTGCTCATATAGTTGTCCCGGTATCGCGTATCCGATGAGGTCAAAGTGTCTTATGAGTTGTTAAATTCCAGATTTAGTCCGTTAGGGCAAACAGTACTTATTCTGTCGGTCAATATTAATTTCTAGAGCAAGGCATATATCCAGTAATGTTAGACATTTGAGGATGGATCTGTTCGGTGACAAAGCCGAAGTGTTATCAGTCCAACAATCGCGCTGAGCCAGCGTGAGTAGGTCCCAGGTGTATCTGTTTTTATGTACCGCGCGTTCCGGTAATATAATGCTAGCAAAGTTAATGCCGAATGGGTTAATGTGAGACGTCACTAATAAACACCCTTTCCATTTTGTTTGGAATTCTTTGTGCTGTGGGAACAGTATAAGAATAGCAAGTTGGCACAAGATGCTACAGCTAACAAAGGAATAGCAGCCATTTTGTTTTCCTGTGTCACTGCTAAAACTCTAACGTCTTGGGCGAAGGAAGAGTTCCTCCATTGTACTTCCGTTTGAGTTCAGCTTTGTGCGATCAGTGAACTCTAGTGGTGAACCGCAAGTCATATTTTTTTTAAATATACAATTAGAAAGCAAATCGTGTGCTCATATTATCTACGGACAACCTTATGATAATCCTGCCAATCTCAATTGACTGAAATTGTCCCATTCAATTTAATAAGTTAAATTGTTGAACATAACTTTTTCAAGTTCTTCCAATTAAATGAGACATTTTAAACGTTCTAATATTAACCTAGATGAACTTATCAGGTTAATTATATTTTAATTTCCAAATAGCCTATACAGGTTTGACTTATCAGTCAAATTTGCTTTTGCAAATCTCAGTCAGTACTACCCTTTACTGAATGAAGTCCCGACTCCAGCGGGAATCCCATGTGGATTTGGTTTTAGGGATAAGTGAACCTAGTGGTGAATGTACCATAACATTTGCTCTACTGGTTACACTGATTGATTAATCAATTCATTAATGTCCTTAATGTCCTCGTCTTTGCAGCTTCCAACATATTCCAAAACCAAACTTTGGAAAAATAGGAAGATTTTTTTTTCTCTCCTCTCAAATGTTCTTATGTGCAAGCTATCAGAGTGTGTTATTAGTGAAACCTCACCCATAAAAGGATTTATCTCTGACCTCAGCAGCGATACCGACCCTAACTATGCCATTAGCGGAAAAACAGTAGAAATCGCGACAAACGCTCTCCAAAATCAACCTTCGGGCGCAGGCCTTGCAAAGGTTCTCTCCAGTTTAGCTCTGATGTCTTGTCATCGGTCCAATACCGCAATGCACAGCTGAAGCACGAGCAGGACACGGTCGACATAAAGGGACAGCTGGCGAGAATTGGGAAACTCATGGTAAACGCAGAAAATAAAAATTATGCTAGCTAAGGAACTGCGTTTGAAAACTGAACAATTAAATGTAATTGCAAAAACTTATGACAACGAACGAGCACAAACTCTTCAACAAAATCGCCTTCTACAGGAACAACTCGATTGAGCCAAAACTAAACACGATGATGTCCACGCCAAACTAGATAAATCTGACGAGTTATCTACAAACAGGAGCGCACAACTTGATAACATGCATGCAGTTTTGTAGAACGTTACTCAAAGTAACAATGTTCTTCTCCAAATGCTGCAGAGCAAAGACGATCAGTTAACCTCTCTGCCACCGAACCCATTAGCGGGATTAAATTCAACAACATACGGTGATCGCTACATAAATAGTTATATTAAACATTCATGAAAATACAAGTGTCTCGCATGTTTCGAAAGCCTAGAATCTTGCTAATCCAACTGCGCTGTCAGATTTAAAAAGAATACGATGTGGTTATCTGAGGATAAGAGCCCCATAAAAAAAACTATTTCAACCAGCACAGGCGTAACAAAATCACAAATTGCAATAAAATTAATTGTTTTCCTTTGACGATCTTCCTCTGTTTGCAATCCCAATGCTCATTGTTACACAATGAATGGTCTTTTGTTTGATCAAATCCATTTTTATAGCCTAACACGAAACCTTTTGTGAACCGTCTCATTCCATTTTCGACGACACATTCGATGTAAATACACACACTAAACGTGACTTTTCTAGTCATGTTTGGTTTCATTGCAATCAACTGGTTTGTTTGTAACACAACTGAACTTGATGGGTCATTTCGCGGAACGTATTGACTGAAAGAAACCTATTTGAAGACAACAAGTAATGACATCATTGTGCACCAATGATATGACAGCTGTTTCGTTGATTGACTGTATTTTAACCCAATGACCACTGATCGTCTTGAAATCTAGCTGGGTAGATAACCATTACATATTGCCGTTTATGTGTTGGAAGACCAACCCATGTAGTAAACTGCGGCGTAAAGAAGGTCATTCGCCATTGAAGATTCATACTGGAAGGAGCGCATGTTACACAGCACTTTTGTAAAGTACACGTTGGCTATACATGTGGGGGTGGGGGTATGTTTGTATGTATGTTTATGACTCATAGCCTATGTTTGTGTGTGTATATATACATATTGTGGATTAGAGGGAGCATGGCCGAGATGCGTGTCTCCCGCTCCACCCCACCCCCACATGAAATAGACTATTTGAGGCTGTTGAGGGGAGGGCAGGCCCACAACAATGGCCAAAGTGAAATGGATACAGTAGATACAGCTGGTCTGTTGTAATATAATAAAGACAGTAGATCTAGCTAAAATGTCATAATATAAAATAGACAGTAGATCTAGCTGGTTTGTCATAATATAAATGAGACAGTAGATCTAGCAGGTCTATAATAATATATTCAACCTTATGTTCCCTATATATCTGTTTATTATACCTGTTGATACAGGGCTCATATGTGAAACTATTCTAATTGAAAATTTTCTTACACAGTGACACTGACTCCGATTGGGAGCCCCCAGTGCCAAGGTGTCCATCCCCCACTGTAGCTGGTTCATCCAGCTCCTGCCACAAGTAGTGTTCATCTGCCCAAATTTATTTCTGCAGGCATGGATGTGCCTCAGGGCCAAAAGGGCACAGCATGGAGGCGTTGCTGTGTTCTTTGCAAAATGAAGTCCCCCATCACCTGCACCACATGCTTGCTGACCCTCTGCTTTACAGCAGAAAGAGACTGCTATGGCACCTGGCATCAGCAGCACAATATTGTGTAGAGGACTGAGGGTCTTCCAAATATTGAAAGTGTTATTTTGTAAATGTATATATTTTTCATGTTTTTTCTCAATTTTTTGGGGGGGGGTTAGAATGCCATTTTGGTATTTTGTATATAGTTATTCCATTCAAAATGTATAACTTCACCAATTTGGCCACTTGGGTACATTTGGGCTACTTGTGTGGGATACCTGGATGACTTCATGATAAATGTCATGTAGCACACTCATTTTGGAAGTTATCATTCTGAAAATGTGCACAGGTACTGTTGCCCTCTTATGTTTTTCACTGAAATTGTCCCCATCATCCCATCTGAATGTTTGTTTTGTCTTGTTCAGTTTAATAAAGATGATACAACAATAAAAATGAAAAAATGTATGGTTTTTTCATTGTATTATCTAAACCAGATCTATTGTGTTATTCTCCTACATTCAATACACATTTACACAAACTTCAGGGTGTTTTCTTTCAAATGAAACTAAGAATATGCATATCCTTGGTTCTGGGCCTGAGCTACAGGCAGTTAGATTTGGGTATGTCTTCAGGCGGAAATTGAAAAAAGGGGGGTAGCTGTAAGATGTTAATGAACACAATGACTTTGTTGGATGACAAATCAGCATAACTGAAATCAGTGACCAAATGAATGATGAGAGAACTCAGGTGATGAAGATGGAAATACTGATTTCTAAGCAAAGGGAGGAAATCTCATCACTGAATCTCTTGTGCCGTACTCAAGACCTCTATCTGCAGATATGACAGATAAGTTTGAGACCGAAAGGAGCAAGTGCGACACTCACATGTCCAAAATCAGTATTCTAAGCTCTCAAGTGGACTCTGCAATGCAGCAGAATACCCTTAGGTACAATCTGGTGGAATTCCAGAACGGTCACGCGCTACAGTGTGACTACCCAACCAAGCAACCGGAGCCCGGTACTCAAAGGAGTGAAGACGATAGAAGGTTTCAGACTTTGCCTCCCTCATGTGTCCCTCAGTCTTCTCCTCTTGGCAATTCGGCACTGTGTAGTATGGCGCCTCTTCACCAACAAAGTCAAAGCTTGGCTTCTCCTCTTGGCCTTTCGGACCCAATTTCCCCACAGGATGAATCCAACCCTCACTGCTCACTTGACATGGAATGCCTCGACAAACTCGTCAAGAATTTCCCCAGCTTTGACCCCGTTCCAGGTCAGCCAAATGATACTGAGACGTTCCTAGCTGACATGGAGGATGGATGGCTACCTGAACGCTACGGGTTCTGACAGGGTTTACCTGTTGTAGTGAACGTCGACGAGGTTCATTCGTCTACAACGGCAACATGTGCTTAACGACTACGCTAAACTTGCCACAGCTTTGAAATTAGAATTCAGTGGTTCTGCGACTCAAACACGATAACACTGTCAAACAGGCTCGGAATGAACACCCACAAGCTTCCTATCATAGGCTTCGTTCAGCTTACTTTGGCCTACTCACTGAAGCAGGTATGGAAGAGCTGTTACCGTTCAAACAAATGTTTCTGTCGAACATGTATCCCACCTTCATTACCTACTTGGGCCCTACAGCCCACGTTGGCTTGCAAGCAAAAGCTTGCAGTACCAGTCAAAAGCGTACAGAGCGTACAGAGGCCCATTATCAGCAACCATCACTCCTGTGTTCCAATGGCACATTGTGTTAGCTAATCCAAGTTTATAATTTTAAAAGGCTAATTGATCATTAGAAAACCCTTTTGCAATTATGTTAGAGCAGCTGAAAACTGTTGTTCTAATTAAAAAAGCAATAAAACTGGCCTTCATTAGACTAGTTGAGTATCTGGAGCATCAGCATTTGTGGGTTCGACTACATGCTTAAAATGTCCAGAAACAAAGCCCTTTCTTCTGAAACTCATCATTCTATTCTTGTTCTGAGAAATTAAGGCTATTCCATGCGAGAAATTGCCAAGAAACTGAAGATCTTGTACAATGGTGTGTACTACTCCCTTCACAGAACAGCGCAAACGGGCTCTGGTGCACAACTGAGCAAGAGGACAAGTACATTAGTGTCTAATTTGAGAAACAGATGCCTCACAAGTCGTCAACTGGCAGTTTCATTAAATAGTACCCGAAACACACCAATCTCAAAGTCAACAGTGAAGAGGCGACTCCAGGATGCTGGCCTTCTAGGTAGAGTTGCATATCTCATACTGGCTAATAAAAAGAAAAGATAAAGGTTGGGCAAAAGAACACAGGCACCGAATAGAGGAACTCTGCCTAGAAGGCCAGCATCCCATGAAATTGTTTTTCAACAGGACAATGACCCAACACACCTCCAGGCTGTGTAAAGGATATTTGACCAAGGAGATTGATGGAATGCTGCATCAGATGACCTGGCCTCCACAATCACCCGACCTCAACCCAACTGAGATGGTTAGGGATGAGTTGGACCGCAGAGTGAAGGAAAAGCAGCCAACAAGTGCTCAGCATATGTGGGAACTCCTTAAAAACTGTTGGTAAAGCATTCCAGGTGAAGCTGGTTGAGGGAATGCCAAGAGTTTGCAAAGCTGTCATCAAGGCAAAGGGTGGCTACTTTGAAGAGTCTAACATCTTTGTTTGATACTTTTTTTGGTTACTACATGATTCCATGTGTTTTTTCATAGTTTTGATATCTTCACTACTTTTCTACAATGTAGAAAATATGTAGAAAATAGCAAAAATAAAGGAAAACCCTTGAATGAGTAGGTGTCCAAACTTTTGACTGGTACTGTATGCCGTTTAGCAGACAGTTATCTAAAGCAAGTTACAGTCATGCGTGCATACATTTTCCATGGCCCTACGACCCTTGGTGTTGCGAGCGCCATGCTATACCGTATATATACTGAACAAAAGTATAAACACAACATGCAACAATTTAAAAAGTTTGACTGAGTTACACTTCATATCAGGAAATCAGTCAATTTAAATAAATTCATTAGGTCTTGAGCTGGTGGTCCTGGGCTGGTGCTGGTTTGGTTACATGTGGTCTGCTGTTGTGAGGCCGGTTGGACGTACTGCCAAATTCTCTAAAACAACGTTGGAGGTGGCTTATAGTAGAGAAATTAACATTACATTCTCTAGCAACACCTCTGGTGGATGTTCCCGCAGACAGCATGCCAATTGCATGCACCCTCAAAATTTGAGACATCTGTGGCATTGTGTTGTGTGACAAAACTGCACATTTTAGAGTGGCCTTTTATTATGCTGTTTAATCAGCTTCTTCATATGCCACACCTGTCAGGTGGTTGGATTATCTTGGTAAAGGAGTAATGTTCACTAGTAGGGATGTAAACATATTTGTGCGTATGGAAAATTTGGAGGAACTTTTAATTCAGCTAATGAAAAATGGGACCTTGCATTTTATATTTTTGTTCAGTACATTTATTCAACTGTGTGACAAAGACACTTTATAAAGACACTTTATATTGTAAATACAGTCAAACTTGACCTGCACATTCATAATTTATTCTATTGTGTAAATATCAGTTGTATTACTATGCATACAAGTTTATTCTTCTTACTTGTTATTTTTGATTATTGATATTTGTACTATATTTGAGGGAGCTTGCAAGTAAGCATTTCGCTGAACCATTGTGCCTGCTGTAAACTGTGTCCGTGATGAATAAAAGTTTGATTTGAAGTGTGTTTCACTAATAAAATACATTTATTTTCATTCAAATTAAAGAGGAGCTGAACAGAAGAAATTCTGATATGGTTAAAAATAGTCAAACATTAATTTATTTAAGGAATCAAGGATATTACTGTTTTCATAGGGTTGGGTTTAGATTTTAAATCCTGCCCTCATACCTTTAACACGGGACCGCTGCCTGGCAGCACCCAAATTATCAGAGCACACCAGCAAGCGTTCCAATCGTAGCAGCAGAATGAACCTACAGCCCATCCATTTCTTTACAGAGAGCAAAACTACCCAATTGATTCATTAGCATACACCACATCAGGTCTTGTTTGTTTGAAATGAGACAATGAAAGAGACATAGCTACAATACATTGTCGCCAATATTATGTTGAAAGAACGAGACTTATTCTTTATAAACAGCTTGTTTTTTTTGAGTGAAGAGGATCAAACAACAATAACTACCAGGTTACGATATAGTTAATCTCGTTTTTCTTAATGAGGAGAAAAAAACAGGCGGAATCAGTGAATTCAGCCCACTTTAAAAAAAATATTGATATTGATATTATTGCTGCTTGCAGCTATATCAGGTTTTGTTAGATTCTCCTTGCATGGAGCCACTATCTCATGCCCAAATTGCAAAAAAGTTATACAAATGAGCATACAAGTAGAGCACCCAAGGAGAAATTACTGGGCCAAACCCTGAACTGAATGGCCCATAGGTGGTCAAAATTTAGATTTTCAGAGAAAACACAATTTATTTTAATGAAAACCCACTGCTATTAGAATTTGTAACACGGTTTCATTTAGTTACATCTATGGTTTATGTGATCTAACTGTTAAATGTAATGTTTAATCAAAACCCACTGGGCAAAAACTGGTTGAATCAACGTTTCCACATAATTTCAAACCAAAAAATTCAATTGAATCAATGTGGAAAACTGATTGGATTTGTAAAAAGTTATCAACGTAAGGAAATGTTGTCTTTTTTTTACCCAACTTTTAACCTAAATCTAATTACAGGGTGACGTTTTCTGGTTGATGTCACATTGGATTCACATTAGCTGACAACTCAAACAAATGTAAATCCAAACTTACACACAATGTCCGAGGGACATAAAAGCCACTCTATTCGTGGAATAAGCCGATATTATGGTGTGCCTAAGTGGCTAAGGGTCAAATTATTTTCAGTAGAACAGCCCAAATGGAACCAGGTCAATTGTAATGGTTAGAAAATTGTATTCTACACCTGTGCAATCAATTGAAATTGGTGAAATGAGAATCTCTGCTCTGAAGGGAAATTTCACTGGATGATGCTTTATCTTGAGAGTAATGCAGTCAATCGGTACTATTTATGTAGACTCAAAGAGCGAACACACATGCTATATGTATGTAATTGGGATTAATAAACCCAGGGTAGAGCATGGAGGACACGCTTCCACGGGAAAAAAAGTAGATACTGCAATTTCAGCTCTTTTGCCTGGTACTTTTTTAAATATTTGTAGAATATTCTCAACGATGCAGATAGAAAATGCCAGATAGAATAGATGCAACTCTCCATTATCTGGAATACAATAATGCCAGGTCTATACCTAATATTCCTATCTGCAATAGTGTGAATGTTCCTCCCAACTGAAAAAGCACTTGCTCCCCGACCTTCCGCTATACCCTTAGATACAACAGGACAAATGTAATGACGTGATGACCTCAGCCCCCTTTAACCATGTGACGTTTGATGAAATGCGATTGGCTGTAATTTATACCGTACGAGTAGCATGCCCATGGCATAAAAAATGAGTCTTCCCTAAAAGGGGAAGTGCACTTACAGCATGTTGTCTGGGGTGGGCACAGCTGTCCTTGCCTTGTTGGCCACCAACCACATGTCCACTCTGCTATCTGAAGAACTCAATAACACAATTCCAAACGTCAACCTCAATTTTTTATTTAGTTGTGTTTTAGTACATGGGAGAGTCTTACAGGCACTGCCTTACCTACTTTTGAAGACATGGCCAAACCTTTCTCACATTGAATTATAAACCCTATTCCCTCTGTAATCTCAAACCCTTGAAGAGTCCTTTTTCTTACTATACCTTCAGGCATTAAGACTAGTTTTCAATTAAATGTAAAGGGCTGGACTATCGAGACAAATTATTTGAAAAGTCCTTGCATTTTGCAGATACGTTGCCAGAGGCTATTTGAGATGCAAAACAGAGGGGTTCGGAAGATCCGGTGACAGACATGGCTGAGCTCCTCTCAGCCCCACTGGTTTTGACTTTGAGCCAGTTGTCATGTACTTTGGGGAGAGCCAAGGGAGTAACAGGTGCATGGCCATTTTGAACAGCGCATGGCTTATCATGCCAGTAGTAATACTAGGTGCATCAGAGCTTGAAGCAAGCACCCTACTTAACGTGAAGGTACATTAGATGGTATGTGGACACCTGCTCGTTGAACATCTCATTCCAAAATCATGGACATTAATATGGAGTTGGTCCCCCCTTTGCTGCTGGGAAGGCTTTGTACCATATGTTGGAACATTGCTGCAGAGACTGTCTTCCATTCAGCCACGAGCATTAAGTGAGGTCGGGCACTGACTTTGGGCGATTAGGTCTGGCTAGCAGTCGGCATTCCAATTCATCCCAAAGGTGTACGATGGGGTTGAGGTCTGGGCTCTGTGCAGGCCAGTCAAGTTCTACCCCCACCAATCTCAACAACCCGTTTCTGTACGGACCTTGCTTTGTTCACGGGGGTATTGTAAAACTGAAACAAGAAAGGGCATTCCCCAAACTGTTGCCACAAAGTTGGAAGCATAGAATCGTCCAGAATGTCATTGTACGCTGAAGCGTTAAAATGTCCCTTTACTGGAACTAAGGGGCCTTGCCCGAACCAAGACAAACAGCCCCAGACCATTATTCTTCCTCCACCAAACATTTCAGGTAGCATTCTCCTGGCATCCGCCAAACCAAGATTTGTCCATCGGACTGCCAGATGGTGAAGCGTGATTCATCACTCCAGAGAACGTGTTTCCACTGCTCCACTGAGTCCAATGGTGGCAAGCTTTACACCACTCCAGCTTGGCATTGCGCATGGTGCTCCGCCATGGAAATCCATTTCACAAAGCTCCCGACGAAAAGTTATTGTGCTGATGTTGCTTCCAGGGGCAGTTTGGAACTCGGTAGTTAGTGTAGCAACCGAGGACAGACAATTTTTACACGCTTCAGCACCCGGCGATCCATCTCTTTGAGCTTGTGTGGCCTACCCCTTCGTGGCTGAGCCATTGTTGCTCCTAGACGTTTCCACTTCACAATAACAGCACTTACAGTTGACTGGGGCAGCTCTAGCAGGACAGAAATTTTACAAACTGACTTGTTGGAAAGGTGGCATCCTATGATGGTGCCATGTTGAAAGTCACTGAGCTCTTCAGTATGGGCCATTCCACTGCCAATGTTTGTCTTTGTAGATTGTATGGTTGTGTGCTCGATTTTATACACCTGTCAGCAAAGGGTGTGGCTGAAATAGCCAAATTCACTCATTTGAAGGGGTCTCCACATACTTTTGGCCATGTAGTGTATACCATTGACCTCTGGAAGATGAAGAAAGTGATGATGAGTGGAGCAAGAGATGGCCAGTTGATGTACATCTGTTCAGAGGTAAAGCAGAATGAGTACATCAGGGATTTAAAGATGAGTGACTACGTGAGGGAGAATGGGGCATGATCTGGTATGTTAGGATTGTGTCTGGCTGACCCAGTTCCTTGTGTAGTTCAGGGTTGGGGGTCCGCATTACTTGACTAATGGCCCACATGCCCTACACAGAAATGAGTGTGTAGCATATTGTTACAGCTGTTATGAATAGGGATGATGATTGCTAACACGCTATTTACTATGTCAATAATGAAAGGATTTTTTGTGTATTGTATACAAATACCAATGCAGCAGCTACTCTTCCTGGGGTCCAGCAAAATTAAGGCAGTTATACAATTTAAAAAAAAATCATGACAGAGTTCACAACACACGAAATGTTTGCCCTCAGGCCCATACTCCACTACCACATATCTACAACGCAAAATCCATGTGTACGTGTGTGTATAGTGCGTATGTTATCATGCATTTGTATACATGTGTCTGTGCCTATGTTTGTGTTACTTCACAGCCCCCTCTGTTCCATAAGGTGTATTTTTACCTGCTTTTTAAATATGATTCTACTGCTTGCATCAGCACCCTGATGTGGAATCGGGTTCCATGTAGTCATGGCTCTATGTAGTACTGTGCGCCTCCCATAGTCTGTTCTGGAATGCTTGGGTGTCAGAGCTGTGTGTTAGTATTTTAAACAGACAGCTCGGTACCTTCAGCTTGTCAACACCTCTTACAAAAACAAGTAATGAGGAAGTCAATCTCTCTTCCACTTTGAGCCATGAGAGATTGCATGTCATTAATGTTAGCTCTGTGTACTTTTATCGGCCAGCCGTGCTGCCCTGTTCTGAACCAAATGTAATTTTCCCAAGTCCCTCTTTGTGGCACCTGACCACACGATTGAACAGTAGTCCAGGTGCGATAAAACCAGGGCCTGTAGGACCTGCCTTGTTGATCATGTTGTTAAGAATGCAGAGTAGCGCTTTATTATGGACTTCTCCCCATCTTAGCTACTGTTGTATCAATATGTTTTGACCATGACAGTTTACAATCCAGGGTTACTCCAAGCAGTTAGGTCACCTCAACTTGCTCAATTTTCACATTATTCATTACGAGATGTAGTTGAGGGTTAGGCTTTAGTAAATTATTCATCCAAAATACAATGCTTTTAGTTTGGGAAATATTTAGGACTAACTTATTCCTTACTACCCATTCCCAAAACTAACTGCAGCTCTTTGTTAAGTGTTTCAGTCATTTCAGTTGCTGTAGTAGCTGACATGTATAGCGTTGAGTATTCCGCATACATGGACACACTGGCCTTACTCAAAGCATGTCTTTAGTAAAGATAGAAAAAAGCAAGGCGCCTAGACAGGTACCCTGGGGAATTCCTGCTTCTACCGACTTACTCCAAGGTGGCATAGCAGTTCAGACGTCTTTTGTCCTCGTCTTGTCGTGTCCTGTATATATATATATATTTACAACTTTTTTCACATACATTTTATTTTTATTTTCCATCAATTCATCTTCAAAACACACTCCTGCAACCCGCCTCACCAATTTATATTTATAAAAAAGTATTATTTACCTCAAATCTGTAATCCTCCAAGAAGCTAGCCTGAAACTAGCCAGAAGCTAATCCAGAAGCTAATCAGAAGCTAGTTCAGAAGCTAGTTAGCTTCTTTACTGGCAAATCGTTAGTATTCAGCTAACCACGGTTTGTGGTCATCAGCTATCCTTTAGCTCGAAAATCTATCGCCAGTTCTGTACGGCGCAGCGCGGCTCGGAACGGAACATACCGGACCAATTTTTCTCTCCATGTCCCTGGATTTCGACTGCTCTCTGGACATTCATACCCGGATCTCACAGCTAGCTAGCTGCTATCCGTGCGACTATCGGCCTTCGTCGATTCCGGAGCAAACATCAATTATTCCGGAGCTAGCCAGCTCCGTCAATCACTCCTGGGCTGCAGTCACCTATCCGGACCCGTTTTACTGCCTACGCGGAGCCCCACCGGGCCTTCACAACTGGACTGCCGACGTTATCTACCCGAAGGAGATCCGGCTGGCTCCTCTGTCGCGACGTTACCTGAACGCCCATCTGCGGCCTGCTAACCGTTAGCTGTCTTACCGGCTGCTATCTGAATAGACAATCGGACAATTTATTTATTTTTATTATTATTATGTTTTCTTCTTGGGCGTCTATAACTATATCTATTGTTTTTATTTTTGTTGTTGTTGTGTGATTTGGATTAATCCCCTCTACCACACAGAACCCCACTAATCTACTGACGGAACGCAAGAGGTGGCTAACAACAGACCTCCATCCTATGCTAGCTTGCTACCGATGGCCTGGCTAGCTGTCTAAATCGCCATGACCCCCAACCAACCTCTCCACTCACTGGACCCTTTTGATCACTCGACTAAGCATGCCTCTCCTTAATGTCAATATGTCTTGTCCATTGCTGTTCTGGTTAGTGTTTATTGGCTTATTTCACTGTAGAGCCTCTAGTCCTGCTCACTATACCTTATCCAACCTATTAGTTCCACCACCCACACATGCAATGACATCTCCTGGTTTCAATGATGTTTCTAGAGACAATATCTCTCTCTTCATCACTCAATACCTAGGTTTACCTCCACTGTATTCACAACCTACCATACATTTATCTGTACATTATACCTTGATGCTATTTTACCGCCCCCAGAAACCTCCTTTTACTCTATGTTCCAGACCTTCTAGACGACCAATTCTCATAGCTTTTAGCCGTACCCTTATTCTACTCCTCCTATGTTCCTCTGGCGATGTAGAGGTGAATCCAGGCCCTGCAGTGCCTAGCTCCACTCCTATTCCCCAGGCGCTCTCTTTTGACGACTTCTGTAACCGTAATAGCCTTGGTTTCATGCATGTTAACATTAGAAGCCTCCTCCCTAAGTTTGTTCTATTCACTGCTTTAGCACACTCTGCCAACCCGGATGTTCTAGCTGTGTCTGAATCCTGGCTTTGGAAGACCACCAAAAATTCAGAAATTTTAATTCCAAACTACAACATTTTCAGACAAGATAGAACTGCCAAAGGGGGCGGTGTTGCAATCTACTGCAAAGATAGCCTGCAGAGTTCTGTCCTACTATCCAGGTCTGTACCCAAACAATTTGAACTTCTACTTTTAAAAATCCATCTCTCTAAAAACAAGTCTCTCACCGTTGCCGCCTGCTATAGACCACCCTCTGCCCCCAGCTGTGCTCTGGACACCATATGTGAACTGATTGCCCCCCATCTATCTTCAGAGTTCATGCTGCTAGGCGACCTAAACTGGAACATGCTTAACACCCCAGCCATCCTACAATCTAAACTTGATGCCCTCAATCTCACACAAATTATCAATGAACCTACCAGGTACCTCCCCAAAGCCTTAAACACAGGCACCCTCATAGATATCATCCTAACCAACTTGCCCTCTAAATACACCTCTGCTGTCTTCAACCAAGATCTCAGCGATCACTGCCTCATTGCCTGCATCTGTAATGGGTCAGCGGTCAAACGACCTCCACTCATCACTGTAAAACGCTCCCTGAAACACTTCTGCGAGCAGGCCTTTCAAATCGACCTGGCCGGGGTATCCTGGAAGGATATTGATCTCATCCCGTCAGTAGAGGATGCCTGGATATTTTTTTTAAATGCCTTCCCAACCATCTTAAATAAACATGCCCCATTCAAGAAATTTAGAACCAGGAACAGATATAGCCCTTGGTTCTCCCCAGACCTGACTGCCCTTAACCAACACAAAAACATCCTATGGCGTTCTGCATTAGCATCGAACAGCCCCCGTGATATGCAGCTGTTCAGGGAAGCTAGAAACCATTATACACAGGCAGTTAGAAAAGCCAAGGCTAGCTTTTTCAAGCAGAAATTTGCTTCCTGCAACACTAACTCAAAAAAGTTCTGGGACACTGTCCATGGAGAATAAGAACACCTCCTCCCAGCTGCCCACTGCACTGAAGATAG
This sequence comes from Oncorhynchus tshawytscha, assembly GCF_018296145.1. Classification (NCBI taxonomy): domain Eukaryota; kingdom Metazoa; phylum Chordata; class Actinopteri; order Salmoniformes; family Salmonidae; genus Oncorhynchus; species Oncorhynchus tshawytscha. The sequence goes on from NC_056438.1 coordinate 34,661,583, forward strand.
GAAACACTGTCACCACTGATAAATCCACCATCATTGAGAATTTCAATAAGCATTTTTCTACGGCTGGCCATGCTTTCCACCTGGCTACTCCTACCCCGGTCAACAGCACTGCACCCCCAACAGCAACTCGCGCAAGCCTTCCCCATTTCTCCTTCTCCCAAATCCATTCAGCTGATGTTCTGAAAGAGCTGCAAAATCTGGACCCCTACAAATCAGCCGGGCTAGACAATCTGGACCCTTTCTTTCTAAAATTATCTGCCGAAATTGTTGCCACCCCTATTACTAGCCTATTCAACCTCTCTTTCGTGTCGTCTGAGATTCCCAAAGATTGGAAAGCAGCTGCGGTCATCCCCTCTTCAAAGGGGGACACTCTTGACCCAAACTGCTACAGACCTATATCTATCCTACCGTGCCTTTCTAAGGTCTTCGAAAGCCAAGTCAACAAACAGATTACCAACCATTTCGAATCTCACCATACCTTCTCTGCTATGCAATCTGGTTTCAGAGCTGGTCATGGGTGCACCTCAGCCACGCTCAAGGTCCTAAACGATATCTTAACCGCCATCGATAAGAAACATTACTGTGCAGCCGTATTCATTGATCTGGCCAAGGCTTTCGACTCTGTCAATCACCACATCCTCATCGGCAGACTCGACAGCCTTGGTTTCTCAAATGATTGCCTCGCCTGGTTCACCAACTACTTCTCTGATAGAGTTCAGTGTGTCAAATCGGAGGGTCTGCTGTCCGGACCTCTGGCAGTCTCTATGGGGGTGCCACAGGGTTCAATTCTTGGACCGACTCTCTTCTCTGTATACATCAATGAGGTCGCTCTTGCTGCTGGTGAGTCTCTGATCCACCTCTACGCAGACGACACCATTCTGTATACTTCCGGCCCTTCTTTGGACACTGTGTTAACAACCCTCCAGGCAAGCTTCAATACCATACAACTCTCCTTCCGTGGCCTCCAATTGCTCTTAAATACAAGTAAAACTAAATGCATGCTCTTCAACCGATCACTACCTGCACCTACCCGCCTGTCCAACATCACTACTCTGGACGGCTCTGACTTAAAATACGTGGACAACTACAAATACTTAGGTGTCTGGTTAGACTGTAAACTCTCCTTCCAGACCCATATCAAACATCTCCAATCCAAAGTTAAATCTAGAATTGGCTTCCTATTTCGCAACAAAGCATCCTTCACTCATGCTGCCAAACATACCCTTGTAAAACTGACCATCCTACCAATCCTCGACTTTGGCGATGTCATTTACAAAATAGCCTCCAATACCCTACTCAACAAATTGGATGCAGTCTATCACAGTGCAATCCGTTTTGTCACCAAAGCCCCATATACTACCCACCATTGCGACCTGTACGCTCTCGTTGGCTGGCCCTCGCTTCATACTCGTCGCCAAACCCACTGGCTCCATGTCATCTACAAGACCCTGCTAGGTAAGTCCCCCTTATCTCAGCTCGCTGGTCACCATAGCATCTCCCACCTGTAGCACACGCTCCAGCAGGTATATCTCTCTAGTCACCCCCAAAACCAATTCTTTCTTTGGCCGCCTCTCCTTCCAGTTCTCTGCTGCCAATGACTGGAACGAACTACAAAAATCTCTGAAACTGGAAACACTTATCTCCCTCACTAGCTTTAAGCACCAACTGCCAGAGCAGCTCACAGATTACTGCACCTGTACATAGCCCACCTATAATTTAGCCCAAACAACTACCTCTTTCCCAACTGTATTTAATTAATTTATTTTAATTTGCTCCTTTGCACCCCATTATTTTTATTTCTACCTTGCACATTCTTCCATTGCAAAACTACCATTCCAGTGTTTTACTTGCTATATTGTATTTACTTTGCCAACATGGCCTTTTTTGCCTTTACCTCCCTTCTCACCTCATTTGCTCACATTGTATATAGACTTGTTTATACTGTATTATTGACTGTATGTTTGTTTTACTCCATGTGCAACTCTGTGTCGTTGTATCTGTCAAACTGCTTTATCTTGGCCAGGTCGCAATTGTAAATGCGAACTTGTTCTCAACTTACCTACCTGGTTAAATAAAGGTAAAATAAATAAATAAAATACCTGGATTATGTTTAAGAACACCCTGTGTTCTGTTAGACAATTACCTCTTTATCCACATTATAGCAGGGGGTGTAAAGCCATAACACATATGTTTTTCCAGCAGCAGACTATGATCGATTATGTCAAAAGTAGCATTGAAGTGCTATCACCACATACATTCCATAATGGCATCTATGACCAGAGGATCGTTTGGTGAGAGTCAGCAGCAATGGACATCAGACAACTTCTCTGGATATTAGATTACTACCAATAGGAGCTCATATAGTCTATCAACTGGGAAATTATGGATTTTGACAGAGTGATAAGCACTATCTTTCCAGCTATCCAAGTGTGAGTCCCACTGTGTGATATTAATGTGAAACTGGGCAGGGCTTATCAGTGCTGAGGTTCTATATTTGTGCTAAGCCAGTCGTGTTTAAGCCATAATGACCATCGTTATGTTTGGAGGAGAAAGGGGGAGGCTTGCAAGCCGAAGAACACCATCCCAACCATGAAGCACGGGGGTGGCAGAATCATGTTGTGGGGGTGCTTTGCTGCAGGAGGGACTGGTGCACTTCACAAAATAAATGGCATCATGAGGCAGGAAAATGATGCGGATATGTTGAAGAAACATCTCAAGACATCAGTCAGGAAGTTAAAGCTTGGTCGCAAATGGTCTTCCATGTGGACAATGACCCCAAGCATACTTTTTGGACGGCAGGGTAGCCTAGTGGTTAGGACGTTGGACTAGTAACTGGAAGGTTGCAAGTTCACACCCCCGAGCTGACAAGGTACAATTCTGTCGTTCTGCCCCTGAACAGGCAGTTAACCCACTGTTCCTAGGCTGTCATTGAAAATAAGAATTTGTTCTTAACTGACTTGCCTGGTTAAATAAAGGTAAAATAAAACTTTCAAAGTTGTGGCAAAATGACTAAAGGACAACAAAGTCAAGGTATTGGAGTGGCCATAACAAGGCTCTGACCTCAATCCTGTAGAAAATGTGTGGGCAGAACTGAAAAAGTGTGTGTGAGCAAGGTCTATAAACCTGACTCAGTTCCACCAGCTCTGTCAGGAGGAATGGGCCAAAATTCACGCAACTTTTTGTGGGAAGCTTGTGGAAAGCTACCCAAGATACACAATTTAAAGGCAATGCTATCAAATACTAATTGAGTGTATGTAAACTTCTGACCCACTGGGAATGTGATGAAAGAAATAAAAGCTGAAATAAATCCATCTCTCTACTATTATTCTGGCATTTCACATTCTTAAAATAATGTGGTGATCCTAACTGACCTGACAGGGAATTTTTACGGATCAAATGTCAGGAATTGTGAAAAACTCATGTCCAATCAATTGAATTTACCACAGGTAGACTCCAATCAAATTGTAGAAACATCTCAAGGATGATCAATGGAAGCTCAATTTTGAGTCTAACAGCAAAGGGTCTGAATACTTACGTAAGGTATGGTAAGGTACATAAGGTATGTTTTTTATTTTTTATCCATTTGCAAATGTTTCTAACCAATTCCAAACCTGTTTTCACTTTGTCATTATGTGGTATTGTATGTAGAATGATGAGGAAAAAAACATATTTAATACATTTTTAGAATAAGGCTATAATGAAACAAAATGTGGAAAAAGGGAATGCATACTTTCCGAATGCACTCTGTCATAACTTTTCGTTGAATACCACTCCTGAAATTCACTTTGCAAAAATGATTTTGTTTAACTCGATTCTAAAAGTATATTTTCTCTCTAGTGTTTAAATGTGCTTTTGAAGTGACCTGGTATGGTGAGATTTCCAGGGTCCGTGCAAAGTACTTCAAGTAATCTGAAGCGTAATCTCTCCACCCACGCTGTCACCTCGCCAACACCTCCAGGGATCTGAGGACTGCACCATGGGGCATGCATTTCATTCCCCAAACTTGTTTTTGACCCTGGCATCTGGGCTTTACTTACTATAACGACTTTTAGGTGTCTTTCACTGCATAATGAGTAGGCGTATAATGTAGTTTACTTTGATTCAGTTTCCAAACTGTCTATACACATTCATTCCAAACTGCACAACATACTGTACATGAGCATGTTTAATTCTGTGATATAAAAAGGATCAGAGATGTAAAACAGTTATGATTGATACATCTACATTGCTGTATTTCACAAGTGATGTATGAACATGATATTGCTGAAATGTACTTCTTTCTTATACATTTTTTTTTCTTTTTTTTCTGGAGCATATGTATCTCCTGTCTCAATGTTAGGATATAATGTTAGGATATAATTTTTAATATGAGCTCATAGGGACTCATTTCAACAGATGGCCAGAAAACCTCATGATGTCCCATTTTCTACTTCTGACTAAATGTTGAAATGTTGTTCAGCTGCCTGGTTTGCTATTATAAAAGGCCTTGTCCACTCTGAGTGCACCCAACCATAAAGAGTAGCCTCCATATCCCAGCTCCCATCTTGTTGTCATTATTGACTTTTGGGTGGTATCTGTGGCATCTCCCAGCAGCCTCCCTGGCTCAGAAAGGTGACGATTGATGGATGGGCTCAGGGAGACCTCTTCAAAGATGGCCGTGCATCTGTCTCCTGTCCCTGTACCAGACGGCTGGGGGCGATTCTGCCTGTCTGCCTGCCGGCTTGTCAACATGAGCGACTAGCCTGGTGGCATAGTGCCACTTATAACCATATGCAGTGATCTCGGCTCAGTTGAATCTGGAGCTGACACAGTGCCTTCTAACCCTCACTCTCAAATCACAAAACTATGACACTGACCAAAGACTCACGGAGGCTGTTGTTTTACCATTTAGGCATTAAATGCATCAGCTTTTCGTTTATCAAGAGCTGGCAACAAGTGCTGGTGAGTAACATGATCATAATTTATCATTAAAGAATTATATATTTATATATTATTAAAGAATGATACTCTCGTATTCAGTACACACTAGGGGCCACAGCATTCTCCATATGAAGCATTCCTTTGTGTGATGGTAAATTTGATTTGATTTATTAGGCACAGTCACTCTCTGGCCTCATTTTGACTTGATGCATTTGACCTCATGATGGTCAGCACTGGTTTAACAAACCTGCCATCCAAGAAAAGCTTCCTGTGCACATCACAGAATATCATATCACTACAGGAGTATTGAGATGCCTTTTGTTCTCTAATGGAACCTCCACAAGCTGCAATTACTCACAAGATGCCTAAAAGAGCCTGGATTTATGGCACCACCACATTAACTATGAAAATACGATATATTGGGGACGACTAATCAGATTTCTGTGGCTATATAGCCAAAGCAGTGGGCTCCATTCAATCTAGAAAAAGGCAACTGCCTTTAGTCAATAAAAAAAAAAAGCAGATTATGACAAAATAATCATAATAATTATTATTCAAATGTTCTCAAGAGTGGAATATAATAGTCTAACAAAAATATGCTCCTTTCCATATCAGACAGGATTGTAGATACCAGTTTAGGCTACAGCCAGCTGAAACACACTTCCATTCAACTAGACTTCCTTCAAGCCTTGAGCCACCTCGACATGTGGCCTTATGCTGGATATCAATCTCCTATTCACCCCATCTCAAGGCATGGGTGTTAATCCACTATCTTGGCTGAGGCCCAGATGCATCAGACAAGTGCCATGTTAATCTTTCATTAAATTATTGCTAAATGTTGTTAAATCCTTCAGATTGTCTAGCATATCAGCTCAAGTATACCATGAGATACTTGATACTTGGTAGAGATATGTGGTCAATAGCTGGTACATTATTTTTGAAGCTGAGGTGGCATATGAAATTAACTGGGCCTTTACCTCAGCAGATCTAGCAGCAGAAGTCCTTAGCCATAAAAAAAAACTGTGAACCACAGCTGGAGGCCTTGTTACCACTGGTCGTTCCAGACAGTCGCTGGCTTGGTATTATTTTTAAGTGTCAATTTTTCAAACAGACTCTCTGTTGTGCTCAATGACATGGGTGGTGTGCCACATTCACTTAATAAACCATGCTGACTTCCTCACTCCCCAGTGTGCCTGGGCACTCAGAATAATGTGGAGTGTAAGGAGGAAGGAAGGAGGTTATAAAAGGATACTAAAACAGTGCGACACAGGAAAGACGGGCACTAGCCCCCCACTGGGATTATTTACCACTAGGTCCTGAGCTCTGCTGCAACAGAGTGGTGGGCCCATAAGATCATTTTTGCTTGGTCTTTGTTTTGCTTCCATAAGGGTTATCAGATACTCTTATACACCTTTGTGCATCTTCCTCATCTTTCATTAGGTTCTTTATGTTGGGAATTAGTTCATAGCAATATTTATCATAGCCCTTTATCCCTTATGTACTTTTCTTACTTTTCAATCTGTCCTCCTCTTTGCCCTCTGAAGAGAGGTTGAGTCTGTCCATTCTTTACTGTCCACAGAAAATTTACCCCAAAAAATCCTGTTTAGACTCCGGTTGTTTGGACTTAAAATTCACTATGACTAAGTCCAGACGTTTTCATGTTTTGGTGGCCCATTCTGAGGATGGCTTTGGGGGTAGACGAGAGCAGGGCTTGAGTACCACATGCGAGACGATGTTGATGGAAATCTTGGACCATCCGCGCACAACTCTAATCAAAACCAAGTGTTTTTCCACACATTCTTGAGAGACGGGGAGACATGCCAAACGCCAATGCCACCATGCGTCCTTGACATCTAAGACGTTGCAGGTGGACAAACCCCCTCCACTCGATGCAGTGAGTGATACAAAACATGGGCGGCTTTGAAATAGTGTGCAAATATTGACATTCTCTACAGTGTGGCTCTTGTGGTAGGCAGCCTTGTTTACGTGCCGCCGTTTGAAAATGTCAAGAAGGGTTACTCAGAGATGCCCGGATTTCACACACTCTTTTCTGTTTTATCTCTGTCGCAGGAGCCTCAGCGGGGTCTTGAGCTGTGCCAATCATCTGTCTGGCATGAGTTTGAGCTGCAACACCCCTAACCAGCTACCATATTCATTTTTTTAATATGCCAGTACATCAATATCGGATGTTACTTGATCAACCTCTTCGCAAAGACAAGTTTTGTGTTTCAACAACTTTCTCTGTACATGGCAAACAGACTGGATTAGAGGTGTCCATGGGGGTTGCATACTCCCTGTATGTGAACCAGCCTTGCCTATCTATAAGATACATCTCCTGTGATTGATACTGAGACTTACAGTGCAATAGGAAAGTATTCAGACCCCTCGACTTCTTCCACATTTTGTTGCATTACATCCTTATTCTAAAATGGATTAAATCGTTTTTTTCCCTCATCAAATCTATACACAATATCCCATAATGACAAAGCAAAAATGTATTAAAAATAATATATAACATTCACATAAGTATTCAGACCTTTCACTCACCATTTGTATAGGGGAAAGGGGTACAACTGAATGCCTTCAACTGACATGTGTCTTCCACATTTAACCCAACCCCTTTGAATCAGAGAGGTGTGGGGGGCTTTAATCGACATCCACAGCACCCGAGGAACAGTGGGTTAACTGCCTTGCTCAGGGGGCAAAATGACAGATTTATACCTTGTCAGCTCAGGGATTTGATCCAGCAAACCTTAGGTTACTGGCCCAAGGCTCTTACCACTAGGCCGGTTGGGTTGGATGGTGAGCGTCACTGCAACATTTTTAGCCTAAAATAGTACAATTTTTAAAAGTTCCAGTCAGAAAGCAGAGGTTTGAACCCTAACAACATCTTTGTCTAAACCAATTCAAGTAAATTGTTGTCTGCCTACTTTAGTTAAGCTTCAACTGTCTCTAATTCAGTTGAAGAAAAATATATCATGTCCGTTCAATACCGATCTTGTTATCAAAATAGGTCCTGATTACGAGGTGTAGCTTCAGTGTCTGTAAACAGCTACATTTGAAGTCGGAAGTTTACATACATTTAAGTTGGAGTCATTAAAACTCGTTTTTCAACCACTCCACAAAGTTCTCGTTCACAAATTATAGTTTTGGCAAGTCAGTTAGGACATCTACTTTGTACATGACACAAGTCATTTTTCCAACAATTGTTTACAGACAGATTATTTCACTTGTAATTCACTGTATCACAATTCCAGTGGGTCAGAAGTTTACATACACTAAGTTAACTGTGCCGTTAAACAACTTGGAAAATTCCAGAAAATTATGTCATGGCTTTAGAAGCTTCTGATAGGCTAATTGACATAATTTGAGTCAATTGGAGGTGAAACTGTGGATGTATTTGAAGGCTTACCTTCAAAGTCAGTGCCTCGTTGCATGACATCCTTGGAAAATCAAAAGAAATCAGCAAAGACCTCAGAAAAAAATTGTAGACCTCCACAAGTCTGTTTCAACCTTGGGAGCAATTTCCAAACGCTGTGTTTTGTTTCATATTGTATAAAAGCTGAAAGATAACACAATAAAAGTGTGATCAAATGTGATCAGTGTTCTTTTCTGATAGTTGCTGGTTGAAAATACAATTTACATAGGACCTTCTAATCAGCAGGTTTTGCATGGGTGGAGGTGGCTTGCCTGGTGAAATTAATAGACCAATAAGTTCCCAAACCTCTCTGCCAATAACAACTAGTTTTCAGGTTACATATCCATCCTATTAGGCCCCTCCAATTAGGCCCCTCACTTAGACCACTCCCAGAGAGTCCTAGCAAAATTATTGCTTGAGAAAGTGTTTTTTACTAAAAAGCTATTTTTGTATCGTTTTAATGTAAAACTATTACAGTAAGGTAATTAAGTAGTTGTTACCCACATTATTTTATATTGAGATTTTAAAAAAGGCTACATTGGGCCTTTAAATTATAAAAGCAGTGAAGGACAGAACAGGACACGCCCACCACACAGTAAAATGTATTAATCCAGTATGCATTATTCATGCTTTTGTGGCATTAAGCACACAGTTTTTTTCAGTTTATAAGCAACTGTCACATGTTTTGCAAGAGGTGAACAGGTTGTAGGGGATTAATCCCATATGCTATTCCACATACCTGTATGTACAGCTTTTACCAATTATCCCCATAGGACATACATTATCAATAATTATACTGTAATTAATTACAATTGTGACTTCAAAGGTATACTTCTAATACTTCCTTTAATCCCTGGCATTACTGAACTGCTCTTTTTTAAAGATACTCGCCTGAATACCTTAAAATGTAGTGTAAATCATGAGAGAACACAGATTAGCACTCCAAGAATTGTGAGCTGGAGGATCAATAAAGCCGATTGAGCGGTTGGATTATAATGTGAACAAAATATACACTGCTCAAAAAAATAAAGGGAACACTAAAATAACACATCCTAGATCTGAATGAATGAAATATTCTTATTAAATACTTTTTTCTTTACATAGTTGAATGTGCTGACAACAAAATCACACAAAAATTATCAATGGAAATCAAATTTATCAACCCATGGAGGTCTGGATTTGGAGTCACACTCAAAATTAAAGTGGAAAACCACACTACAGGCTGATCCAACTTTGATGTAATGTCCTTAAAACAAGTCAAAATGAGGCTCAGTAGTGTGTGTGGCCTCCATGTGCCTGTGGACGTCGGGCCCTCATACCGCCCTCATGGAGTCTGTTTTTGACCGTTTGAGCAGACACATGCACATTTGTGCCCTGCTGGAGGTCATTTTGCAGGGCTCTGGCAGTGCTCCTCCTGCTCCTCCTTGCACAAAGGTGGAGGTAGCGGTCCTGCTGCTGGGTGTCCTACGGCCTCCTCCACGTCTCCTGATGTACTGGCCTGTCTCCTGGTAGCGCCTCCATGCTCTGGACACTACGCTGACAGACACAGCAAACCTTCTTGCCACAGCTCGCATTGATGTGCCATCCTGGATGAGCTGCACTACCTGAGCCACTTGTGTGGTTGTTCACTCTATGCTACCACTAGAGTGAAAGCACCACCAGCATTCAAAAGTGACCAAAACATCAGCCAGGAAGCATAGGAACTGAGAAGTGGTCTGGTCACCACCTGCAGAACCACTCCTTTATTGGGGGTGTCTTGCTAATTGCCTATAATTTCCACCTGTTGTCTATTCCATTTCCACAACAGCATGTGAAATTTATTGTCAATCAGTGTTGCTTGTGTAATGGATGTGAAATAGCTCGTTAGTTAGCGGTGGTGCGCGCTAAATAGCGTTTCAATCGGTGACGTCACTTGCTCTGAGACCTTGAAGTAGTGGTTCCCCTTGTTCTGCAAGGGCCGTGGCTTTTGTGGAGCAATGGGTAACGATGCTTCGTGGGTGACTGTTGTTGATGTGTGCAGAGGGTCCCTGGTTTGCGCCCGAGTATGGGCGAGGGGACGGTCTAAAGTTAAACTGTTACACTTGCGAAGTGGACAGTTTGATTTCACAGAATTGTGATTGACTTGGAGTTACATTGTGTTGTTTAAGTGTTCCCTTTATTTTTTTGAGCAGTGTACATTGGGAGGAGAGGAGTGAGTACATTCGTTGTTAGAGTAGAGCAAGTGGGAAAGTGTGTCAAATGGGAACTGGGCTGGATTCGAACCCAGGTCGACACAGAGATACAGTATACGTGCTGTAGGAGGTGGCACTGACCGCTAGACCACCTTAGGCCACTTAGTTATCACTTTTGCCTCATGGCAAGGTGCTCCATCATGCTGGAAAAGGCATTGTTCGTCACCAAACTGTTCATGGATGGTTGGGAGAAGTTGCTCTCGGAGGATGTTTTTGGTACCATTCTTTATTAATGGCTGTGTTCTTAGGGAAAATTGTGATTGAGCCCACTCCCATGGCTTAGAAGCAACCCCACACATGAATGGTCTCAGGATGCTTTACTATTGGCATGACACAGTACTGATGGTAGCGCTCACCTTGTCTTCTCCGGACAAGCTTTTTTCCCGGATGCCCCAAACCATCAGAAAGGGGATTCGTCAGAGAAAATGTCTTTACCCCAGTCCAATCCCTGTACCTTTTGCAGAATATCAGTCTGTCCCGGATGTTTTACCTGGAGAGAAGTGGCTTCTTTGCTGCCCTTCTTGACACCAGGCCATCCTCCAAAAGTCTTCGCCTCACTGTGCGTACAGATGCACTCACACCTGCCTGCTGCCATTCCTGAGCAAGCTCTGTACTGGTGGTGACCCGATCCCACAGCTGAATCAACTTTAGGAGATTGTCCTGGCACTTGCTGGACTTTCATGGGCGCCCTGAAGCCTTCTTCACAACAATTGAACCGCTCTCCTTGAAGTTCTTGATGATCCGATAAATGGTTGATTTAGGTGCAAACTTACTGGCAGCAATATCCTTGCCTGTGAAGCCCTTTTTGTGCAAAGCAATGATGACGGCACGTGTTTCCTTGCAGGTAACCATGGCTGACAGAGGAAGAACAATGATTCCAAGCACCACCCTCCTTTTGAAGCTTCCAGTCTGTTATTCGAACTCAATCAGCATGACAGTGTGATCTCCAGCCTTGTCCTCGTCAAAACTCACACCTGTGTTAATGAGAGAATCACTGACATGATGTCAGCTGGTCCTTTTGTGGCAGGGCTGACATGCAGTGGACATGTTTTTTGGGGAGTCAGTTCATTTGCATGGCAAAGAGGGACTTTGCAATTAATTGCAATTCATCTGATCACTCTTCATAACATTCTGGAGTATATGCAAATAGCCATCATACAAACAGAGGCAGCAGACTTTGTGAAAATTAATATTTATATCATTCTCAAAACTTTTGGCCACTACTGTAGATTTTTGGAAAAATGCTATTTTACTGCTTTCAGTCCGCTTATAGGGAAGGGCTTTCAGCCCGCTTATAGGGAAGGACATTCAACAAGCACGGCACTTACTCAAATTACTGTTGATTGGTAGAGGAAGTGAGTAAAAAAAAGATTGTGGGAGCTATTTTGTTAGACTTCAATGCGGCTTTTGACATTGTCAATTATAGTCTGCTGATGGAAAACGTATGTGTTATAGACACCACCTGCCGTATTGTGGATGAAGAGTTACATGTCGAAAAGAACACAGAGCGTGTTCTTTAATGAAAGCCTCTCCAACACAATGCAGGTAGAATCAGGAATTGCCCAGGGCAACTGTCTAGGTCCCTTACTTTTTAAAATCTTTACTAATGACATGCCACTGGCTTTGAGTATGTGTATTTGTATTTATTATGGATCCCCATTAGCTACTACCTGGGGTCCAGCTAAATGAAGGCAGTTCATACAATTTAAAAAACATTACAATACATTCACAGATTTCACAACACACTGTGTGCCCTCAGGCCCCTACTCCTCCACTACCACATACAGTTGAAGTCGAAAGTTTACATACACTTAGGTTGGAGTCATTAAAACTCGTTTTTCAACCATTTCACAAATTTCTTGTTAACAAACTATAGTTGTGGCAAGTCGGTTAGGATATCTACCTTGTGCATGAATCAAGTAATCTTTCCAAAAATTATTTACAGACAGATTATTCCACTTATAATTCACTGTATCACAATTCCAGTGGGTCAGAAGTTTACATACACTAAGTTGACTGTGCCTTTAAACAACTTGAAAATTCCAGAAAATGATGTCATGGCTTTAGAAGCTTCTGATAGGCTAATTGACATAATTTGAGTCAATTAGAGGTGTACCTGTGGATGTATTTGAAGACCTACCTTCAAACGCAGTGCCTCTTTGCATGACATCATAGGAAAATCAAAAGAAATCAGCCAAGACCTCATAAAAACAATTGTAGACCTCCAGAAGTCTGTTTCATCCTTGGGAGCAATTTCCAAACGCCTGAAGGTACCACGTTCATCTGAACAAACAATAGTACGCAGGTATAAACACCATGGGACCACGCTGCCGTCATACCGCTCAGGAAGGAGACGCGTTCTGTCTCCTAGAGATGAACGTACTTTGGTGCGAAAAGTGCAAATCAATCCCAGAACAACAGCAAAGGACATTGTGAAGATGCTGGAGGAAACAGGTACAAAAGTATCTATATCCACAGTAAAACGAGTCCTATGGCAATATAACCTGAAAGGCAGCACAGCAAGGAAGAAGCCACTGCTCCAAAACCACCATAAAATAGCCATACTAAGGTTTGCAACTGCAGATGGGGACAAAGATCGCACTTTTTTGAGAAATGTTCTCTGGTCTGATGAAACAAAAATATAACCGTTTTGCCATAATGACCATTGTTATGTTTGGAGGGAAAAAGGGGAAGCTTGCAAGCCGAAGAACACCATCCCAACCGTAAAGCACGGGGGTGACAGCATTATGTTGTGGGGGTGCTTTGCTTGCAGGAGGTTCTGGTGCATGGCTTAAAGACAATAACGTCAAGGTTTTGGAGTGGCCATCACAAAGCCCTGATCTCGATCCTATAGAAAAGTTGTGGGCAGAACTAAAACAGCGTGTGCTAGCAAGGAGGCCTACAAACCTTACTTAGTACACCAGCTCTGTCAGGAGGAATGGGCCAAAATTCACCCAAGCTTGTGGAAGGCTACCCAAAACGTTTGACACAAGTTAAACAATTTAAAGGCAATGCTGCCAAATACTAATTGAGTGTATGTAAACTTCTGACACACTGGGAATGTGATGAAAGAAACTACATCTGAAATAAATAATTCCTACTATTATTCTGACATTTCTCGTTCTTAAAATGATGTGGTGATCCTATCTGATCTAAGACAGGGATTTTCTTACTAGGATTAAATGTCAGGAATTGTGAAAAACTGAGTTTAAATGTCTTTGACTAAGGTGTATGTAAACTTCCGACTTCAACTGTATCTATAGTACAAAATCCATGTGTATGTTATTGTGTGTATACGTGTGTCTGTTGTCCCGCTTTTCCATAAGGTGTATTTTTACCTGTTTTTGATCTGATTCTATGTGGCTCTCTGTTGTACTTTACGCCTCCCGTAGTCTGTTCTGGACTTTTGTGGCATGTCTTTTGGGGTATGCATGGGTGTCAGAGCTGTGCGCCAGTAGTTCAAACAGACAGCTCGGTGCATTCAACATGTCAATACCTCTCGTAAATACAAGTTGTTTTGAAGTCAATTTCTCCATTTTGAGCAAGTACAGATGGCATATCATTAATTTTAGCTCTTCGTGTACATCGAAGGGCCATCCGTGCTGCCCTGTTCTGAGCTAATTGCAATTTTCCTAAGTACTTTTTTGTAGCACCTGACTACACAACTGAACAGTAGTCCAGGCATGACAAAACTAGAGCATGTAGGACCTGCCTTGTTGAAAGTGCTGTTAAGCATCTCCAATCCAAAATTAAATCTAGAATTGGCTTCCTATATCGCAACAAGGCATCCTTCACTCATGCTGCCAAACATACCCTCGTAAAACTGACCATCCTACCGATCCTCGACTTTGGTGATATCATCTATAAAATAGCCTCCAACACTCTCAATGCAGTCTATCACAGTGCCATTCGTTTTGTCACCAAAGCCCCATACAGTACCCCCCATTGCGACCTGTACACCCTCGTTGGTTGGCCCTCGCTTTCATACTCGTCACCAAACCCACTGGCTACAGGTTATTTAAAAGTCTCTGCTATGTAAAGCCCCTCCTTATCTCAGCTCACTGGTCACCATAGAAAGCACCCACTCGTAGCACGCGCTCCAGCAGGTATATCTCACTGGTCACCCCCAAAGCCAATTCCTCCTTTGGTCGTCTTTCCTTACAGTTCTCTGCTGCCCATGACTGGAACGAACTGCAAAAATCTCTGAAGCTGGAGACTCATATCTCCCTCACTAGCTTTAAGCACCAACTGTCAGAGCAGCTCACAGATCACTGCATCTGTAAACAGCCCATCTATCTCCCTACCTCATACCCATACTGTATTTATTTATTTATCTTGCTCCTTTGCACCCCAGTATCTCTACTTGCACATTCATTTACTGCACATCTACCATTCCAGTGTTTAATTGCTATTGTAATTACTTCGCCAACATGGCCTATTTATTGCCTTAACTCCCTTATCTTACCTCATTTGCACTCACTGTATATAGACTTGTTTTGTTTTCTTTTGTTGTACTGTATTATTGACTGTATGTTTTGTTTATTTCATGTGTAACTCTGTGTTGTTGTACGTGTCGAATTGCTATGCTTTATCTTGGCCAGGTCGCAGTTGCAAATGAGAACTTGTTCTCAACTAGCCTACCTGGTTAAATAAAGTTGAAATTAAAAATTAAAAAATTAAATTCATTTTCTGTTTATCCTCTTTTATACCAATCACTACCACCATATGTCTACCACGATAATATACCACACACTGATATTCCAAGCATGCATTTATATATTTCTTCTAAAAGAAGCCACAAGGACTTGCTAGAGCAGCATTATTCATGCTATATGAGATTGGAAATTGGAACATTTAACAAGCCCTCGAAATTTGAATTTACCAGCCGTTTTTCCAAATGACTGTTCAATTAAAACCCACTCTCGCCGTGGGTTTTCCTGACCTAGCTGCAGCTTACACAGTTGTTTTCGCCCTGTGCTCCATCGGATACAATTGCAGTCTCATGCTACCATGGACCTATGATGCACACTCATCTGACACTGACACAGGAAGGTTGCAGGCAGACACTTTGCATTAGACTGAGTAATTTGCCACCTGGCAACCCAATGCTAGACATCTTCGAGGTAACCATGGAGACTAGTGATAGTATCTTTACATCTCTTATAGGCCTACTCAAAAATAACAAAGTCACTGTGTTCGCATATTATATGGGTGATACTCTGAAGCATTAAATAAACATTGATCAATGAAAGATTGAGAGCACATTCACGATTTGGAGAGCACATTCACGATGCAATTCTGCACAGTGCTCAAACAAGAATACATGTCAACTCAAACTCTGTCACGTTCTGACCTTTATTTCCTTTGTTTTGTCATTATTTAGTATGGTCAGGGCGTGAGTTGGGGTGGGCAGTCTATGTTTGTTTTTCTATGATTTGGGTATTTCTATGTTTCGGCCTAGTATGGTTCTCAATCAGAGGCAGGTGTCATTAGTTGTCTCTGATTGAGAATCATACTTCGGTAGCCTGGGTTTCACTGTGTGTTTGTTCCTGTCTTTGTGTTTGCACCAGATGGGACTGTTTTAGGTTTTCGCACGTTTCTTGTTTTTATAGTCAGTTGTTCATGTGTACATTTACGTATTAAAAGAACCATGGACACTTACCACGCCGCATATTGGTCCTCTGATCCTTTTCGCCTCTCCTCTTCGGAAGAAGAGGAGGAAATCCTTGACAAACTCCCTATTGTTATTTTACTGCTGCTCTTTAATTACTTGTTACTTTTATTTTTTTTAAACTGAATTGTTGGTTAGGAGCTCATAAGTAAGCATTTCACTGTAAGGTCTACACCTGTATTCGGCGCATGTGACTAATAAAATTTGATTTGAAGTCACATCTGAACTACGGTGTGAGCATACACTGTATGTCAAGGTTTTTCCTTTGCTTTGGGAGCTTCAATTCGTTGTGTGACGTGTCGACGACAGATTGCGTGTGAGATACATGCCTGCAACAGTTTAGCTTTCTACCATGGCACATATATATTATTTTACTCACCAGCCCATTTTATTTCTAGTGACTGTTCTTATTAGGCTGACAGATCGAGTGCAGATCTGCAGCATCTGTGCCCGCCTGTGTCTGCAAGGCTAAAAAGGCTGTGGCGATAAGCCAGAGACTGAGGGGAAGAAAGGAGAGTGGGAAGGGGCTTGGTCATGTGGGTAATGCCAAGAGCTGTGATGCCATTCTTGGGCTTTGCATTGACGTGATGTGAAAAACTGGCACAATGCAGCTCACATGCATCAGAAATGAATGACAGATACTGGAAAAGCAGTCTGTGTATTTGTAAAGACAGAAAATGTGAATTGCATTCTGTAGAAGGGGTTGAACTTCTAAGATCAGACAAAGTCGTAGTACCTCAAGTATTATGTATTCCATATTGTCCGAGTCATGCCAATGTAGCTTGATAGGCAGCAAATCCAGAAAGTACATGACATTCCGTAAACTGATATTTACAGAGAACAGAGATGGTTCTACAGTGGAAGAGCACTGGCTCATTTTAGTTTGAATACAGGTCATTATGCAAAATAAATAATTCAATTCCATTCAAGAAAGCAGGAGGGACACTTAAAATTGTGCTAATGAGGACCAGATTTGGAACCAAACAGATTACATGTTCATAAATGAATCCTTAAAAAATAAATAGTTTCAATGAGTGGGGAGGGGAAGGTCATGGGCAAAACATTTGGCTAAAGCGTTAATGGGTAAAGACAAGGTGATTACCTGATAAACTTAACAGAACAGGAGTAAGATGGCACCAACAGACATGGCAGCTCTGCTTCTAGCTCCTAAGCAACTTTGCAGTACATAGTTTTTTTGTGTGTTATTTCTTTCATTATTATCCCAGAATGTTTTTTGTGTTATTACATACAACTTGAAATAACTTTTGGATATCAGAGCGCCGGTAACTCCCCAGCATTACAACCAGGAATACGACTTTCCTGAATTGGATCCTCTGTTTGTACCCCCGAGGGCAATTTAATTTATCCCAGAGCCTGCTCCAAGATGCCGCCGAATGAGAAGAGGTATTCAGAGTGGACTTCTCTGCAAATTTGAGGAAAACGCTACGGAAGATCTATCATTGACTATAGTACTCTCTCTGGTAAAACACTCGACCACTGCTACTCCCCCTTCCGGGATGCCTACAAGGCCCTCCACTGCACTCCCTTCAGCAAATCAAATCACTACTCCATTTTGCTCCTCCCTTCCTATAGGCAGAAACTCAAAGAGGAAGTACCCATGCTAAGGTCTATTCAACGCTGGTCTGACCATTCGGAATCCATGCTTCAAGATTGTTTTCATCATGCGGACTGGGATATGTTCCGGGTAGCCTCTGAGAATAACATCGATGTTTACATGGACACGGTGACTGAGTTCATAAGGAAGTGTGTAGGGGATGTTGTTCCCACTGTGACTATTAAAACCTACCCAAACCATGACAGCATTCGTGCAAAACTGAAATCACGAACCCCCAGGTAGTGAAGGTAGGAAACAACACCTCCACTACGCTGATCCTCAAAACAGGGGGCCCACAAGGGTGCATGCTCAGCCCCCTTCTTTACTCCCTGTTCACCCATGACTGCGTGGCCACACACACCTCGAACTCTATCATCAAGTTTGCAGACAACACAACTGTAGTAGGCCTGATTACCAGCAATGACGAGACAGCTTACAGGGTGGGGGGTGAGGGCCCTGTCGGAGTGGTACCAGGAAAATAACCTCTCCCTCAACATCAACAAAACAAAGGTGCTGATCGTGGACTTCAGGAGACAGTAGAGGGAGCACACCCCTATCCACACCAACGGGACCACAGTGGAGAAGGTGAAAAGCTTCAAGTTTCTCGGTGTACACATCACTGACAATCTGAAATGGTTCACCCACACAGTTAGTGTGGTGAAGAAGGCACAATAGTGCCTCTTCAACCTCAGGAGGCTGAAGAAATCCGGCTTGGCCCCTGAGACCCTCACAAACTTTTACAGATGCACAATTGAGAACATCCTGTCGGGCTATATCACTACCTGGTACGGCAACTGCACTGCACACAGACCGCAGGGCTCTCTAGAGGGTGGTGTGGTCTGCTCAACGCATCACCAGGGGGACACTGCCTGCCCTCCAGGCAGTTGCATTTTTGCACTATAACGGTGACATATGGAGGACACAAACTATTGGGGCCTACATAAAGCTGTCCCAACAGCAGAGTCCCAACAACTTACCACTGCTACACCTGCTATCAGCAAAGTATATAAGCAGACAATGAAAGCTCTTACAACATTCAATGATGACATTTCTCTAAATGTGCACCACCAAGTCAGGATGAGGCACATGAACAGCTCACTACACAACATACACTTAGGATTACTTTCTTAGCTACAGTATAAATACCTCCCTGGCATATTACATCATTTATGCAGCAGCTTACAAGACATTTCTGGTCTCTGGTCTCAGGTTGGTCTCATGGCGTCATTGATCTTCAGGTTCCCGACTTGGAATTCAGAGTTGAATGTATTTTCCCAGTTGTCTTGAACTCACGGAGTCAGATGTCCCAGTTCGAGTTGTTTTGAGAGCCACAGAAGTCATGCTGCAAATGTTGAATGTTTATCCTTTTAAGCTTGGAAAGGAGACCCTTAAACACAGACTTGGGACCACACACCCACTCCACTGAACATCTAGTGATTGCTTTGCAATGCTTGCAGTTAGCCACTGATTCCTTCCAAACCACTCATTGTTGAATTTGCGATTTCCAACTTGTTGTGTAATGTTTCTGTTCAATGGCAGATTTGCACCGATACGTTTTATCAATAATTTCTCTTCATATGACAAGGATTTATTAGTAGATTGTCGACATGATTCATGATGATGACTGCTATCTAAGATTTTGAAAGTATGATGTTGACATGATCAGTCCAATCAAAGCTACGGTACATATAACATGATTTGATGTAATTTTATCTATGGCCAATGACCTTGAGCCTTCTTGTATGGGCACTTCTAATGTAACTCTATGGCAGCACCCAAGGGGCTTGACGTAATGTCCCAATGAGTGACAGAACACTGAGCCAATCATGGCGCAACTAGAGAACATTACGAACCCTTACAATAATAGCTATACTCAAATTATCAGTTTCAGGCACCAACCTCACCCAAAATGTTACATACAGTATTGTCATTTTAAACTTTTATCTCCCAGGTGGTCTAAGGCACTGCATCACAGTGCTAGCTGTGCCTCCAGAGACTCTGGGTTCGAGCCCGGGCTCTGTCACAACCGGCCGCGACCGGGAAGCCCATGGGGCGGCACACAATTGGCCCAGCGTCGTCCGGGTTAGGGAGGGCTTGGCCGGCAGGGATATACTTGTCTCGTCGCATACTAGCGACCCCTGTGGCAGGCCGGGCACAGTGCACGTTGACGAGGTCGCCAGGTGTGTAGTGTTTCCTCCGACACATTGGTGTGGCTGGCTTCCGGGTTGGATGTGCATTGTGTCAAGAAGCAGTTGATTGGGTTGTGTTTCGGAGGACGCATGGCCCTCAACCTTCACCTCTCCTGAGTCTGTACGGGAGTTGCAGCGATGAGATTGGGTTTTGTTTCAGAGGACGCATGGCCCTCGACCTTCACAACTCCGTACGGGAGTGGCAGCGATGAGACAAGACTGTAACTACTACCAATTGGGGAGAAGAAAAAAAAAGATACTTATTAACAAGTCAATGTACCTACCCACTAGCTGCTGAAAATATTATTCCACTTCATCGCCACTTTAAGAAGATATTTACTAAAATAGTCTGAGCTTCATGTGTCTCACCAAATTCACATAGAAATGTGAGTTAAGCACATCTTACTTGAGAGCAAGTCTAAGATGCTGTAGATCTATTCTATGTAAGTTTTGTTTTTGAGTCTTTTACTTTCACCAGCTTCAAACAGCTGAAACAACACTATTTTTGGTTATGGAAAATATTTCACAGTAGTTTAGATACAAATGATTTTCTACACTATACTAGCTATTTTATTTTTAAATAAACTGAAACTAGGCAAACTATTAGAGTTTTAGCAACCAGGAAATGGCAAAGCCTTCATAAATACAACGAATGTCTTACAAATCGTCTATAACGCTTTAAAAACGGTTAATGAATGTGGCATAACTGTGTAACATAATCACCCATGTCAAATGTGACATAACCCACTATGTCCAAAATGACTTAAACCTGTGCTTAGAAAAGGGTGGCATAAGCACCGCTTAATAAATATTAAATTGGGGCTTCACAAAGCTGCCCTGTCATTCATCTTGGTAGAGCATTACAATGCCAGAGTACTGGGTTTATTCCCAGTACCATCCATGACCAAGTCGCTCTGGATAAAAGCATCTGCTTATATTCAGTTTTCTTGGTTTTGTTTTTCCAGGTTTCAGATTTTCTGGTTTCCCCTAGTTTGTTCACACTTTTTTTATTTAAAAAAAACATCAAAATGGGATTTTCTGTATTCACAATAATGCTTAAACCACATCAGGGGATGACATTTGAGGTCTGGGAAAAATCTAATATTTTTTTGTGTAGTTGCCCTTTAATCAGTGAGCATGCCCTGCTTTTTTGTTTGGTTAGCGGATTTTCTGTAGTGCAGTAAGCGCACATGTAATGTGATTCGGCCACCAATGGAATGGATAGTAGTTAAGTGTTGCGTTAGATTACATACTGTAGCTACCTCAATTGTTATTATAAATCATTTCGGTAACTTCACAGCAATTGCAAGCTAGCCGAAATGTAGCTAGCAGGCTCAGTTAAATACAAATCCCCCTAGATACAGCCACGTCTCAGTCACGTCATGAGATTTGTAAATGAAAGAGGAATATAATAATACGAATTGAATCGAGTTTCCAATATTCCCATTTAGAGTTTCTGCCGGAGCACAGAAATGTGCTCATCCAGAAGGTGTGATAAAGGCATTTCCTAACAGCTAACTTTCTTTGTTGTTACTTTTAAGGTAACCAACATGGTAACTTACAGTATCTCCAGCAGGGAGAGAGGCATGAACCATTCGTCCACCAGCTCAGAGATAAGCTAAACTATTCACAGCCCTGTGTACTGTTCAATGTAATTGCATTTCTGGACTTTTGAAACTTCAGGAAATGTATGGTTTAAACATGTCTTTAATGTTTATTTGATTTAGATGTTAGTGATAATTCCCTATGTGTTTACATCATTAAGCCTTTATGTATGTGTTATAAATGACCAAAGGGGTCTGACTTTAAAATAAATACAGCGTCATGCGACATAGTCTTTATGGGTGTGTTATGAATGACCTCAAACTAAGTATTACAGAACACCACATAAAGTGTCATTAAATAAGTTATCAACATTTTGTTAATTTATGAAAATTCTCTCATGATCCACAAGTTACTGTAGGGTGTGAGGTATTTAAATGGGCTGATGGACCTGCAAAGCTTGCGTTTGTGTGTGTGTGTGGTGTGTGTGTGTGTGTGTCAGAACCAAGAGGATTTGGAGTAGTCCAACCTGAGACTACGGCACCAGGTATTCTTCTTCTGTTTCCATGCTGGAGACCTGGCCGTGATTATAACCGGTTATAATGGTGCCAACATTTTGTGTCTGATCTTTTATTGGGGGAGTGGGTTAATGTGTTAAAGACCTGACTTGGTCCAGCACCGCACCGTGTTTCTTGGTGTAAAATCATCTCCAGGCTATTGCACATACAGCACATATAAGCCTGAGAAACAAAGTTGGCCTTAGTGTGAGTGACCATAGAATTCAATAGGAGTGACCTTACTGAGTAAAGTATTTGTCATCTTCACTACTTCACAGTCAAAAAGTCAAAACCATTGCTAAACCCTGCCCAATTCTAAAATGTATCTTCTTCAAATTTGATTTTAAACCTAATCCTAACTAATGAAAGACCATTTTGATGTGTTGGTCCATCAGACCTTCTGTGCATTTGGGCGGAAGTGTCTGGGAACGAGATCAGGTAATGTGACTAATATGACATCAATTTACAGCACATGTTTATATCATATTCGACATAGTAGGTTAGCTCACATTTGACATTGGTGATTATGTCGCACAGTTATGTCACATTTATGAACCCTTTATAAAACATGACATACAGTTATAGATTCTTTAACACATTTATGTAGTGCTTATGAAGGCTTTATGAAGCCTTTACAAGCTGAACATCATTTAAAGCGGGACCATCATTTTTATACATTTTTACAAATTAATAAAAATTAAAAGCTGAAATGTCTTGAGTCAACAAGTATTCAACACCTTTGTTATGGCAAGCCTAAATACGTTGCTTAACATGTTTGTGATAGGATAAAACTGAGGATGGATCAACAACATTGTAGTTACTCCACAATCCTAACCTATTTGAGAGTGAAAAGAAGGAAGCCTGTACAGAATATTCCAAAACATGCATCCTGTTTGCAACAAGGCACCAAAGTAATAATGCAAAAAATGTGGCAAAGCTATTCACTTTTTGTCCTGAATACAAAGTGTTATGTTTGGGGCAAATCTAAAAGAACACATTACTGAGTACCACTCTCCATATTTCCAAGCATAGTGGTCGCTGAATCATGTCATGGCTATGCTTATAATCATTAAGGACTGGGGAGGTTTTTTTATAAAAAGGAAACGGAATAGAGCTAAGCAAAGGCAAAATCATGTGATGTGCTTTGATGAGATGCAAGTTAGTGCCAGGGCTGATACAGACGACATAGCCACCTGCCGAGATGCAGTGAAGCAACTGCAGGAGAAAATGACATCGATTGAAGACAGAGAGAGGAGACTGAACATACGTCTGGTGGGCCTGGAAGAAGCCGCAGAGGGTTCTGACGCAAAAGGTTTTCTTCAGGAGAATCTACCAAAATGGATACCATCGCTACAATGGAGGAAGATAGAAATTCAACAGGCACACCAGATCTACAGTGGCAATAATAACCGTGGCCATCCCCGCGCCCTCATATTCTGCCTGATAAGATATGAGGACTGAGTGGATATTCTGTGGGGAACCAGAGCCCTTGAGAACCCACCGAGACACGAGAGATCCAATCTGGCATTCTACCCAGACTACAGCAATGAAACCAAACTGAAGAGGAAATCCTTCGACCATGTCAAACGACAGATGACGTCGCCCGTTCCACCCAGCCATCCTGAAGATCAGGAAAAATGGAACACTCCAAGAATTCCATACTGTGGAGGAAGCAAAGGCATGCCTTACAGCTGAGAAGGTGCCCAGTCATTGCCCCCCGTTCCTCCAGATTCTCCCCACTGCAGACGGAAGAAACAGACAACTACGGCCCCCCTCCTTCCTTGAATACCCCTTCGCATGAAGGCCCATCTTAACTAGTAAGATGGACGGAACTAATGCTAAGCTAACATCATCCATGTTTATTTGTTATTCAGCAACATAATGTAGTTAATTTGGTACGAGGGGCATGCTGGATTTGTTAACTTGGCGGTTTGCATTCTGGTTAATAGGCAGCTGGCTGGCACGTGACTAGCAAGCTGAGTAGGCGGGCTAGTTAGGTTAGCCTGCAAATGTTAGCTGGTCAAAATATTTAGCCATCAGTAAAGCAGTCCTGGGGTAGGGTAAACATTATGGGGATCAACATACAGAGAGCTCAGCTTGGTAAGAACGTGTTCTGTGAAAAGTAATGTTGCCACCTATTTATCAGTGGCAGTAATAAACAAAGCTCGGCAAATACAGTTGATGCATGGGATATATTATGCAAAACTCTATCAGAAATCAACAACTCTTGAGGAAGCAACGGAACTACATGTTAAGGGAATGGGGGATGACAATTTATTTTCTGAGATTAATACAGAATATTTTGTATTGTAAACTCTACTTCCTTTCTGTAAATGTCATTGTGCACTCAAATAATTGACTCCTGACTGTATGTTAGTGTCAACCAGGTCGGCTAGAATTTGTAATGTGATCCTGCCTTGTGCGTTGTATATTGTGAAATAATTTTTAAAAATTATCACAAAAAAAAGTTGAATACTTACAATTGAAGTCGGAAGTTTACATACACTTTAGGTTGGAGTCACTAGCTGTCTAAATCGCCGTGACCCCCAACCAACCTCTCCACTCACTGGACCCTTTTGATCACTCGACTAAGCATGCCTCTCCTTAATGTCAATATGCCTTGTCCATTGCTGTTCTGGTTAGTGTTTATTGGCTTATTTCACTGTAGAGCCTCTAGTCCTGCTCACTAAACCTTATCCAACCTATTAGTTCCACCACCCACACATGCAATGACATCTCCTGGTTTCAATGATGTTTCTAGAGACAATATCTCTCTCTTCATCACTCAATACCTAGGTTTACCTCCACTGTATTCACATCCTACCATACCTTTGTCTGTACATTATACCCTGATGCTATTTTATCGCCCCCAGAAACCTCCTTTTACTCTCTGTTCCAGACGTTCTAGACAACCAATTCTTATTGCTTTTAGCCGCACCCTTATTCTACTCCTCCTATGTTCCTCTGGCGATGTAGAGGTGAATCCAGGCCCTGCAGTGCCTGGCTCCACTCCTATTCCCCAGGCGCTCTCTTTTGACGACTTCTGTAACCGTAATAGCCTTGGTTTCATGCATGTTAACATTAGAAGCCTCCTCCCTAAGTTTGTTCTATTCACTGCTTTGGCACACTCTGCCAACCCGGATGTTCTAGCTGTGTCTGAATCCTGGCTTAGGAAGACCACCAACAATTCAGAAATTTTAATTCCAAACTACAACATTTTCAGACAAGATAGAACTGCCAAAGGGGGCGGTGTTGCAATCTACTGCAAAGGTAGCCTGCAGAGTTCTGTCCTACTATCCAGGTCTGTACCCAAACAATTTGAACTTCTACTTTTAAAAATCCACCTCTCTAAAAACAAGTCTCTCACCGTTGCCGCCTGCTATAGACCACCCTCTGCCCACAGCTGTGCTCTGGACACCATATGTGAACTGATTGCCCCCCATCTATCTTCAGAGCTCGTGCTGCTAGGCGACCTAAACTGGAACATGCTTAACACCCCAGCCATCCTACAATCTAAACTTGATGCCCTCAATCTCACACAAATTATCAATGAACCTACCAGGTACCTCCCCAAAGCCTTAAACACGGGCACCCTCATAGATATCATCCTAACCAACTTGCCCTCTAAATACACCTCTTCTGTCTTCAACCAAGATCTCAGCGATCACTGCCTCATTGCCTGCATCCGTAATGGGTCAGCGGTCAAACGACCTCCACTCATCACTGTAAAACGCTCCCTGAAACACTTCAGCAAGCAGGCCTTTCTAATCGACCTGGCCAGGGTATCCTGGAAGGATATTGATCTCATCCCGTCAGTAGAGGATGCCTGGATTCTTTTTTAAATGCCTTCCTAACCATCTTAAATAAACATGCCCCATTCAAGAAATTTAGAACCAGGAACAGATATAGCCCTTGGTTCTCCCCAGAGCTGACTGCCCTTAACCAACACAAAAACATCCTATGGCATTCTGCATTAGCATCGAACAGCCCCCGTGATATGCAGCTGTTCAGGAAAGCTAGAAACCATTATACACAGGCAGTTAGAAAAGCCAAGGCTAGCTTCTTCAAGCAGAAATTTGCTTCCTGCAACACTAACTCAAAAAAGTTCTGGGACACTGTAAAGTCCATGGAGAATAAGAACACCTCCTCCCAGCTGCCCATTGCACTGAAGATAGGAAACACTGTCACCACTGATAAATCCACCATAATTGAGAATTTCAATAAGCATTTTTCTACGCTGGCCATGCTTTCCACCTGGCTACTCCTACCCCGGTCAACAGCACTGCACCCCCAACAGCAACTCGCCCAAGCCTTCCCCATTTCTCCTTCTCCCAAATCTGTTCAGCTGATGTTCTGAAAGAGCTGCAAAATCTGGACCCCTACAAATCAGCCGGGCTAGACAATCTGGACCCTTTCTTTCTAAAATTATCTGCCGAAATTGTTGCCACCCCTATTACTAGCCTGTTCAACCTCTCTTTCGTGTTGTTTGAGAATCCCAAAGATTAGAAAGCAGCTGCGGTCATCCCCCTCTTCAAAGGGGGGGACACTCTTGACCCAAACTGCTACAGACCTATATCTACCCTACCATGCCTTTCTAAGGTCTTCGAAAGCCAAGTCAACAAACAGATTACCGACCATTTCGAATCTCACCATACCTTCTCTGCTATGCAATCTGGTTTCAGAGCTGGTCGTGGGTGCACCTCAGCCACGCTCAAAGTCCTAAACGATATCTTAACCGCCATCGATAAACATTACTGTGCAGCCGTATTCATTGATCTGGCCAAGGCTTTCGACTCTGTCAATCACCACATCCTCATCGGGAGACTCGACAGCCTTGGTTTCTCAAATGATTGCCTCGCCTGGTTCACCAACTACTTCTCTGATAGAGTTCAGTGTGTCAAATCGGAGGGTCTGCTGTCCGGAACCTCTGGCAGTCTCTATGGGGGTGCCACAGGGATCAATTCTTGGACCGACTCTCTTCTCTGTATACATCAATGAGGTCGCTCTTGCTGCTGGTGAGTCTCTGATCCACCTCTACGCAGACGACACCATTCTGTATACTTCTGGCCCTTCTTTGGACACTGTGTTAACAACCCTCCAAGCAAGCTTCAATGCCATACAACTCTCCTTCCGTGGCCTCCAATTGCTCTTAAATACAAGTAAAACTAAATGCATGCTCTTCAACCGATCGCTACCTGCACCTACCCGCCTGTCCAACATCACTACTCTGGACAGCTCTGACTTCGAATACGTGGACAACTACAAATACTTAGGTGTCTGGTTAGACTGTAAACTCTCCTTCCAGACCCATATCAAACAACTCCAATCCAAAGTTAAATCTAGAATTGGCTTCCTATATTTCGCAACAAAGCATCCTTCACTCATGCTGCCAAACATACCATTGTAAAACTGACCATCCTACCAATCCTCGACTTTGGCGATGTAATTTACAAAATAGCCTCCAATACCCTACTCAACAAATTGGATGCAGTCTATCACAGTGCAATCCGTTTTGTCACCAAAGCCCCATATACTACCCACCATTGCGACCTGTACGCTCTCGTTGGCTGCCCTCGCTTCATACTCGTCGCCAAACCCACTGGCTCCATGTCATCTACAAGACCCTGCTAGGTAAAGTCCCCCTTATCTCAGTTCGCTGGTCACCATAGCATCTCCCACCTGTAGCACACGCTCTAGCAGGTATATCTCTCTAGTCACCCCCAAAACCAATTCTTTCTTTGGCCGCCTCTCCTTCCAGTTCTCTGCTGCCAATGACTGGAACGAACTACAAAAATCTCTGAAACTGGAAACACTTATCTCCCTCACTAGCTTTAAGCACCAACTGTCAGAGCAGCTCACAGATTACTGCACCTGTACATAGCCCACCTATAATTTAGCCCAAACAACTACCTCTTTCCCAACTGTATTTTATTTATTTATTTATTTTGCTCCTTTGCACCCCATTATTTTTATTTCTACCTTGCACATTCTTCCATTGCAAAACTACCATTCCAGTGTTTTACTTGCTATATTGTAATTACTTTGCCACCATGGCCTTTTTTGCCTTTACCTCCCTTCTCACCTCATTTGCTCACATTGTATATAGACTTGTTTATACTGTATTATTGACTGTATGTTTGTTTTACTCCATGTGTAACTCTGTGTCGTTGTATCTGTCGAACTGCTATGCTTTATCTTGGCCAGGTCGCAATTGTAAATGAGAACTTGTTCAAATAAAGGTGAAGTAAATAAAATTAAAAATTAAAACTCGTTTTTCAACCACTCCACAAATTACTTCTTAACAAACTATGGTTTAAGCAAGTCGGTTAGGACATCTACTTTGTGCATGACACAATCATTTTATCCAACAATTGTTTACAGACAGATTATTTCACTTAGAATTCACTGTATCACAATGCCAGTGGGTCAGAAGTTTACATACACTAAATTGACTTTGTCTTGAAACAGCTTGGAAAATTCCAGAAAATGATGTTATGGCTTTAGAAGCTTCTGATAGGCTAACTGACATCATTTGAATCAATTTGAGGTGTACCTGTGGATGTATTTCAAGGCCTAACTTCAAACTCAGTGCCTCTTTGCTTGACATCATTGGAAAATCAAAATAAATCAGCCAAGACCTCAGAAAAGCAAGTGTATACCTCCATAAGTCTGTTTCATCCTTGGGAGCAATGTCCAAACACCTGAAGGTACTGTCTCCTAGAGATGGACGTACTTTGGTATGAAAAGTGCAAATCAATCCCAGAACAACATCAAAGGACCTTCTGAAGATGCTGGAGGAAACAGGTACAAAAGTATCTATATCCACAGTAAAACGAGTCCCATATCGACATAACCTGAAAGGTCGCTCAGCCAGGAAGAAGCCACTGCTCCAAAACCGCCATAAAAAAGCCAGACTATGGTTTGCTTGGTTGCAAATGGGTCTTCCAAATGGACACTGACCCCAAGCATACTTCCAAAGTTGTGGCAAAATAGCTTAAGGACAACCAAGTCAAGGTATTGGTGTGGCCATCACAAAAGACCTGACATCAATCCCATAGTACATTTGTGGGCAGAACTGAAAAAGTGTGTGCAAGCAAGGAGTCCTACAAACCTGACTCAGTTACATCAGCTCTGTCAGGAGGAATGGGCTTATTGTGGGAAGGTTGTGGAAGGCTACCCAAAATGTTTGACCCATGTTAAACCATTTGAAGGCAATGCTACCAAATACTAATTGAGTGTATGTAAACTTCTGACCCACTGGGAATGTGATGAAAGAAATAAAATAAAAAATTAAATGAATCATTCTCTATTATTCTGACATCTCACATTCTTAAAATAAAGTGACCTAAAACAGGGAATTTTTACTCTGATTAAATGTCAGGAATTGTGAAAAACTGAGTTTAAATGTATTTGGCTAAGGTGTATGTAAACTTCTGACTTCAATTGTATCTAATCAAGACATGTTAGTGTTTTATTTTTATTTTTACATTACAGAGCATTTTGTCTAGATCGTTGACAAAAAAATGACAATTAAATCAATTGTAATCCCACTTTGTAACACAAAATGTGGAAAAGATTAAGGGGTGTGAAATACTTTCTGAAAGCCCTGTATGTGTTAACTGTTGTTACTTCTATTGTCAATGCTGTGGTTAATGCTGTGGTTAATGTTGTTACTAATTTGATTTAAATGTGTATTATGTACAAGTGTATTGTTTTAATTTCAGGGAGAACTTCACTGTAAAACATACAGTTTACAGTATAATCCTGTACATTTACAGAGAACAGTTGTACAGTGCACAGTGCTTACCTTTTCAGTGCAGCCTGGCATTGTGGCATTGCTCATAACTCATGCTATCAGCCTTTTCTTCCTCTCTAACCTGAGGGAATGCTCTTAATGTTTATTTTATCTCTCATTGTGTCTGTCCCTCCATTTCGCAATTGCGCATGCACATCCACACACACACAGACATACCACAGTATAAAAAGAGGGCACCACTATAGACTGCAGTCCAGGATGGCTCCCCCACTGTGGTCCCAGACTCCAGCACATGTCTCCAGGCCCTACTGCTAATGAGAAGCAGCTGTCTCTGTGGCTAGCTGGGAGTCTGCTTAGCTTTACCTTGCACTCAGTAATTACTCAGCCAATGTATGCATGCATGCATGCACCTCCCAGTGCCAAACCACACAGATGGCTCAATCTGACCTGCCACTTATTAATGACCTGTTTTAGTAGTTGCTGCTGATGTCTAAGAAGATTGGTAAAACGCAAACGATCAGGCCATCTGGTTGTGAGAGTCTGGAGGGAAAAGCACTAGCTTGTAACCCAATCCCATCACAGAGAGTTGAGAGGGAGCGATTCCTCTGGCTGTTTGACATGTTGGGCATGTGTCTGTGTAGCCTTGTGTGTTGCTACTGCCACTGCAAAATACACCAGGCTTTACTGTGCGATAACAGATGAGTGAAACACGCAGAGTGATAACAAATATCTGTAATGATCCATTTCAGAGTTGCGCTAAAGCAGCATTATGCCCTTTCGTTGACCCCTTTCATTGACAAGCAAGACTGAAAAAACAGTCATACACCACACATTCATATTATATGCTGTTGTTCTTTTCCCTAAGGCCTTTGGCATGCGTTTGGCTGCCAAGGTTTCTGAAGCGTAACTTAAAGGGGGTGTCGAGGGGGATTGAGAGAGGTGGGGTGTGAATATACAATGTAAGACCAAAGCAAATTGAGACCGAATCAAGATCAAAACCAGGAAAATGCGAGTCCAAGACCATGATTGTAGTAATTTTGCCAAATCACCAAAATGTCCAATATGTCCAGAGTTCAAAATGTCCAGTATTTCTGTGTTCATATTTCAGAACAACACATGGATTCTTTAGACATTCAAAATAGTGTGCTGAGGGAAAATAGGGCAACACTACAAATTATTACTAACCCAAACACAGTGGGGGAAAATGGGCCTTCTTCAGAGAAGGGCTAAGGATTTATAAAATAATGATGATAATGATATTATTTTCAATGATGTTCTGATTTAATTTCTTCAGATTTTGTTGTAAAAGAAAGGGTTAACACTGAAGAAAAAAACATTTATTTGCTGGTCTCTGGGGAGGTAAATCTAGCTAGCTAAGTCAGCCATTGGCTAGGCCATCCGAAGCTAGATAAATGTATCTGCCATTCAACGGTATTAGGGCAAAATTTTGGAGTGACAGTGGAATTAACCATTCACAATTTAACTTAATGGGTGGGAACGTTTTTTTTTACAAAAATGTATGTAAACTTTTGCCTTCTTGAATAGCAAGCAGATGTTTTCCCACGGTCTAGCTAGCTAGCTTTTGTTGATGGCTAGTTTGCAGTGGCTGCAGCAGGTGTTATCAAAGACGATGCTGTTGCTCATTTGTTAGTTTCTCCCCTTTCAAGAATGACTTTCAACAAGAAGTTTCAAATGATCATCATCTGGTGAGTGTAACTGTGTCTTTTATTGCAGTGCACTATTGTTAGCAATCTCTTTGTTGCATTTACAGTGGAACTGACAGCATTTTAGCAACATGAAATCTTATTCAAATCTGTTCATTTTCACTCCCAAGAAGAACAACACTTAAAACAAATCTGACAAGCGACCACTTAGATATAATCATTTTCACAAATTCTTAGTATACTTAATTCCCTAGCATTCTAAGGCATTTGTGAAAATTGCATAGCAATATAGAGTGGGAAAGCGGCCATGTGTTTGGACAATTAGTAGACACTGCAGTAAATAAAACTGAATAAAAACATCTACACAGACCGATTGCTATAGCCAATCAACAGTAGGCATTTATACAAACAAGCCATTTGCCATCAAAATTCCACTGATAAACAATGGGGAATTGTAGCCTCCTCGTCCTTCTGCAGCTTGCCTGCCGATGCATATTTGTCCCAACGAAGCACCCAAGCTAACTGGTTAAAGTCGGCTAGCTTGCTAGCTAGCTACTTCCAGACACAAATGAGAGAACACCTCAGTCTGATCATTTTACTCGCCGTAGCAGAGCTGGTTAGGCTGTTCAAATCTTATCTAGAGTGTTCTTGACTAATTATTACATTTTTTGTCTAAGTTTACTGACACCAGTCATATTCAGAGGGTGTTGCGCATTCGTAAATTCATCAGTTGTTCTGAATTTGCAAATGGAAAAGATATGCTAACAATTACAATCGTTCAAGTTCTTGCTAGCCAACCAAATGGCAGCTACATCTCTAGCTGTGTATAGCCACCGAAAAACGATATGAGGGGGAAAAGTCAGTCACTCACCCACTGCTCCAATGGCATGAAATTACATCCTCCTAGCAGCTAGCTAACTATCTAGCTAACGTTAGGCTCCGTGTTTTTAGCTTGCTATATAAATAGATACGCTAGCCTATTAGCCACGTTATGAATGACTTTTGATAATTTCCCTTGCTAGTTTGATTGTATGACATTCCCAGCCTTCGTCCATTTTTGTCCAGAATATTGAGTCACTGAAACTGAAACAGTGCATCCCGAATGGAAGCAGCAAATGATGTACCAAGCCAGCTGTGATTTACAACCTGATAGCAATACTTTTTTGACTAACCAGAAATGTATTGGTGAATTATATTAATCAACCATTGAACTGCATCCATCTATTCTGCCAACAATGCCTTAGTGTACATCATGGATTCGTTGAGTCAAATATGGAACCTATTTTTAAAACCTCTTTATAAAGTTGGTTTTGTAGCATAAACTAGGAATTTCATATTTTTTTACTGAAATTATGATTGCCTATTGTTTCATATCTGGAAAGTAGTTAAAACACTATCAGTTCCACTTTAAACATAGATTACTTTGTGTGCTAAACCTGAAATGTTTTGCAATGGGAAGTGCCAACCTGGAGAATATCCTGAAGCTATGGCTCATCCCTCTGTCTGAGGTTCAGCTCCATCAACTCTGGCAGACTGAAAAAGACATTACGGTTCTGTGCCTAAGCCACAGGCTGTGACCACAGCAAGGATTACGTTGAGTGAATCCATTCAGATAGAGAAAGGAGGCACTTGGTTTAAAAACGAGGCTTTCCAAGCAAGCATTGGCAATAGTATGGTAAAAGCTGGACTTGCTATAGAATGTACAACACTGCACCATACCATACTCTTACAACCCTTGAAATATTTCCAATGATGTCTTCATATGATAATGACGGTGAAATCCTTGTGTACAAGCTTTTGTTGTAGCCTAGTGTAGCACATGGGGATGTGTCCACACTTCCCCTGCCAAGTAGCTAGCTTTTCGATTGTGCGACTGGGTAAGGTGGTCACGTGTGTTTGCGTGGCAGAAGTGGAGCAAGTGGTAATCACTAGCCAGCAGTGTGATGTTCTTTACACTAAAATACTTCCAATTCAACTAATCATCGAACTCTTCATTAATTGAATAGGTGTATGAGTACATGGTTGGAACAAAAGCATGTACATCATGTGGGTCTCTAGAAGCAAAGCTCAACAATGAATAGTCAGACTACCTCATCTAATATATCCTC
Organism: Oncorhynchus tshawytscha; assembly: GCF_018296145.1. Lineage (NCBI taxonomy): Eukaryota > Metazoa > Chordata > Actinopteri > Salmoniformes > Salmonidae > Oncorhynchus > Oncorhynchus tshawytscha. The sequence continues at coordinate 34,695,254 of NC_056438.1, forward strand.
CTGGTTGAGTTTCTTGATCATGAACATGTGTAAGATATGACTGATGGACAAAAGTGCACTTAATAATAACGTGACCCATGTTGCAGAGCCATCCATCATTCATGTTCCTCATTCACTCTAACGGCACAGCAAACAATAGCCTAATACGACATTGTTCAATGTCTACTACAATGTTATTAATTTATTGAGCAATGTTCAAGAAGAAAATTATTGCATAGACAAATTACTAGTGTGACAAATGCCTGTTTTATACTAGACATGTATGTCATTCAGTGTGCAGTGTGCCTCTATTGATTCTATAAAAGCAAGAGGACAGTGTAGCAAAAACACCCCAACATAATCTCCTAAAAAGCACATAACCACATATAATACCTTATTATTGTGATCTTGATCAGTATTCCAAGAATAAGTGTTTCCATCTGCTGTTGAAAACTGGTTATTTCACTGGATTATCAAGGTAATACAGTGTAATAAATACCTTGAAAAAAGGAATCCTTATAACAGACAGTGTGGTATACCAGACAGTAGGGTAGGTTATTTTGAGGAACATGTGTTTTTTAAATTTATTTTACAATTATATGCCTGCCCTTAGACTGTATTGATGTTACACAAAAATATAAAATCACTTATGAGCTTTTTATGGCTAACTAATAGTTATGGTCTACATGAACACAATTAGTCTACTGTTGTCTGCATCCTTGCTATGTGTGTGACTAATATCAGCACATGTGCATGACTGTAGGCTATGTAACCTATCAGAGGGTAAAATATGCAAGAGTACTGAGCAGGCTTTGAGACACTGCCCCACTCACTCTTCACACAACTTCTCAGCGCCTCCATGTATAGCTGTTAAACACTGCTCTTTCTGTTTGCTGTAGCAGTGATTCAGCTGTCTGCATCCTTCATATTCCCCTCAACTATCAACACACCAGGAAAGACAAGAATAGTGTCACATCATGCTCTTAAGTGACCAGTCTCTCCTCTGGGAACAATCCCATAATTGAAATGCATAGAAAAAAGCAATTGTAGCCTATCATAAAATACCAAATTTGGGAGCTTCATATTAGGCTAACTATATTTTCTGGTATTTGCTCCAGGAATTAAATGGTTTGAAAATAGACTGCTCAGTATTTATACATCATTGCCCCATGCAGGTTAATAAATGTAAAGGCTATGTAAACCACCATGGTTGTCTCATGTCTCCTATGCAATGTGACTGATGTTTTTGATCAATGTAGTTGAAAGCATCCTAGTGCGGACACTGTTCTAAACACAAGGTAGATAGGCCTACAGGATAGCATTCTTACAATAGGATAGCTTCCTTATGATAGGCTACTTTATCACTATTGTTAAACAAACTCAATAACACATTGTGATGGTAAAGGTGTATTAATAAACGTGCTCTTACCTGGGGGACAGTTGCAATCAGGAGTATGGCTAACTTGTCGGGCAATCCGTACCTTCGATAAATTTTCATAGGAGCGCTGTAAATTAAAAAAAAAACATCAGGCTAAATTACATAAGAGAGCAGAGGGTAGATTAAAGACTAAAACCGATTAGGGAATACACTCATATTGTTATATAAATAATCATAGCATACAAGCGTTCAGTCATTTGCCAACCTGACCATATTGCTAGCAAGTGCACGTGAGATGCTTGCTTACCTGTGACAGGAGCTCATCCACTCTCTCTTGAATCAATGAATTAAACTGATCCACAGAAAAACTGGGGACCCTGTGAAAGAATTGCTCGCCATGTCCAGTTTCCAAATCCAGGACTCTGTCCGCGATCGCTGATGTTTGTACACTTAATAATATGCAAAAGGCAAGGGACGCTACAGAGAATAAAGACGAGATAACGTTCATAACAGTTGTGCAGCAATATTGCTGCTTCAAAGATGTCGTTTCTCTCTCCATTTTTTCCCCACGCACTTTGGTCTCTACAACCTTTATAACAATTGCTTGACCATGCTAAACTAAACGCAATCTGCATGTACAGTCGGCCAAGAATGATTTAAATTCAGGCACTCAAGCTCTATTATGTCTAGCCTATGTGTCAGACGACGCAATGTCAACGCACAATGAGGTAAACAAACTGGTCCGACAGCGACAGTGAACCGCTCTCACCAAAGACCCTCGCTCTGAGACGCTGCAAAACAGTGCAACCTGTGACTGATTTCACGGCTTGAAGCAACTCCTCCAAAGTAATTGCACTGCTGGAGAAAATAATAATCGACACCTTAAGCTACTTGCAGTAAACCCATGAAAACTAAAACTGGAAAGGTATAGGCTATTACAATGAGAGCAGAAATCGCACTTCACAGTGCACATAACAGGGCATGCTCCCTTTCATTATTACAGTAACAGCCTCCAAATATGTCCTGTGTAATTAACATAATTTATTGACAGGCTCCTCTCATGCTTCTGGATCCAAGACAATTCAATCCAAAAAAATGTATGTGATGACATTGAATCAAAGTGTGGGAAACTAATTGGTTTTGCAAAAAGTCATCAACTTAAAGTCATGTCTTTTTTTACCCAAGTTTTAACCTAAATCCAATGACAGATTTTTTAAAAATGGATTTCATGTTAGTTGACAACTCAACCAAATGTAAATCAATACTAGACGTTGAACTGACGTCTGTGACCACTGGCATTGGACTTGTCTCAACGATGTTCCTATTTGCCACGGCGTTGCCAGAAATCTAGGTTGACTCATTTTCCCTGGCTTTGTAAAGACTATAGCCTGACGGGAGCCCATCTTCCTTGTCCAACTGTTTTCCCACACTCGAAAGGTGGGATTTTCAAATGAGGTGGTACTAGTTTCTACAGGTTCAGGGGAGCTACAGTGGGGCAAAAAAGTATTTAGTCAGCCACCAATTGTGCAAGTTCTCCCACTTAAAAAGATGAGAGAGGCCTGTAATTTTCATCATAGGTACACTTCAACTATGACAGACAAAATTAGAAAAAATAATCCAGAAAATCACATTGTAGGATTTTTAATGAATTTATTTGCAAATTTCCTCTCTACTGGCTCCACTGTAGCCCCGTCGATGTGGATGGGTGCTTTTCCCTCTTTCTCCTGTAGTCCACGATCAGCTACTTGGTCTTTCTGACATTGAAGGAGAGGTTGTTGTCCTGGCACAACACTGCCAAGTCTCTGACCTCCACCCTGTAGGCTGTCTCATCGCGTCTGAGATCATTGTACATCGTCGTGTCGTCAGAAAACTTGTTGATGGAGATGGAGTCATGAGTGAACACAAGGTATAGGAGGGGACTAAGCACACACCTGTGAGGGGCCCCTGTGTTGAGGGTCAGTGTGGCAGAGGTGTTGTTGCCGACCCTCAACACCTGGGACCAATGTGCCCCCTGGCTTTGTACCAGTACCCACTGTATATTTTTTTATTTTACCTTTATTTAACTAGGCAAGTCCGTTAAGACTAAATTCTTATTTTCAATGACAGCCTATGAACAGTGCGTTAACTGCCTTGTTCAGGGGCAGAATGACAGATTTTTACCTTGTCAGCTCAAGGGATTTGAGCTTGCAACCTTTCGGTTACTAGTCCAACGCTCTAACCACTAGGCTACCTGCCGCCCCACAATAGCCTCGCTATTGTTATTTTACTGCTGCTGTGTAATTATTTGTTATTTTAAATTTTGTACATATCTATCTTTTACTTAACACTTATTTTTCTTAAAACTGCATTGTTGTTTAAGGGCTTGTATATAAGCATTCACTGTAATGTCTACTACAGCTGTTGTATTCGGCCATGTGACAAATAAAATGTGATTTGGTTTGATTTGATTTCACTGCACTTATCCAGTGTATGTGATGATAAAAAATGTAACAAACAAGTAATGATTTATTACATGTGTACCCAGTACATAGAAATAAAACAGATCATTCATTGTCCCTATTTCAACAGAAATGTATCAGCTGTCATAATCAGCTGTCATAATACCCAAACACAGAACAAAAGCACAACAGCGCTGCTGGAGGATTACAGCGGTTAAGAACCTTGTTCAAGGATACAATGACAGTAAATGGTACCAGGGACCAGAGACCAGCAGCCCTTTGATTGATGAAAGTTGCCACTTTCATTGCCTGGCCTGGGGCTTGTACCAGCACCCTTCCGGCCACTGGTCCGTCTCTTCCATCACATACATACATTTAACAGAACAACTTTGAACAATATTGGCTCATCAATTGCTTTTCTGTCAATACAAAAAATACCGGATGAGGTTTTTCCAGAGTTAACCTGGTTGTCGAACCACCCGGTTTATACAATCTGTTACAGAATTCTGTATATCTTTTTATATCTCTTCTAATAATATATACTTTGTGACAAGGTGAGGTGAGGACAGTCACTCACTGCATATATCCAGTGGATTTTCCAGTCATCTCGGAGCTGACACTTATATTAAGTCTAGTGCCTTACCAGTGCATTTTGCAATAGGCCTACTGAGCTTCATTCCTTATGTGACACTCCCATCTAGTGGCTAAGTATTCAACTGGTATGTTTCTTCCGTAATCTATCTGCATGTTATTTTGCAGGAGGACAGAGGTATTATATGCTTCTATGTATGTATGTGGATGACTCAACACTATACACATCAGCGACTGAAATGCCTTGGAACACTTAACAAAGAGCTGCAGTTTGTTTCAGAATGGGTGGCAAGGAATAAGTTTGTCCTTCATTTTTCAAAAACTAAAAGCATTGATATTTGGCACAAATCATTCCCTAAACCCTAAACCTCAACTAAATCTTGTAATGAATAATGTGGAAATTGGGCAAGTTGAGGTGACAAAACTGCTTGGAGTAAACCTGAGTTGTAAACTGCCATGGTGAAAACATGTTGATACAACAGTAGCTGAGATAGGGAGAAGTCTGTTCATACTAAAGCTTTGCTCTGCCTTCTTAACACTATCAACAAGGCAGGTCCTACTGTTCAGTCGAGTGGTCAGGTGCCACAAAGGGACTTAGGAAAATGACAATTGGCTCAGAACAAGGCAGCACATCTGGCATTTAAATGTACACGGAGAGCTAACATTAATGATATGCACGTGAATCTCTCAAAGTGGAGGAGAGATTGACTTCATCAGTACTTGTTTTTGTAAGAAGTAGTGACAAGCTGAATGCACAGAGCTGTCTGTTTAAACTACTTGCACACAGCTCGGATGTAACGATTAATCGTTGGGAGAAGGAGAAGAGGACCAAAGTGCAGCGTGGTACGTATTCATAATACTTTTAATAAAGATGAATACTCGAACAAAAACAACAAATTAACAGTTCTGCAAGGTGCAACAAAAACACTAAACAGAAAATAACTACCCACACCTCATAGTGGGAAAACAGGCTACCTAAGTATGGTTCTCAATCAGAGACAACGATCGACAGCTGTCTCTGATTGGGAACCATACCAGGCCAAACACAGAAATACAAAACCTAGAACAAAAATATAGAATGCCCATCCCAACTCACGCCCTGACCAAACTAAAACAGAGACATAAAAAGGAACTAAGGTCAGGACGTGACATCGGACACCTATGCATACCCACAAAACATGCCACCAGAGGTCTCTTCACAATTCCCAAGTCCAGAACAGACTAGTGCACAGTACTACATAGAGCCATGACTCCATGGAAGTATATTGAAACTGATGCAAGCAGTAGAATCAGATTTTAAAAAACAGATAAAAACACACCTTATGGAACAGTGGGGACTGTGAAGGGACACACACACAGGTACAGACACACTCACAGGTACAGACACACGCATACGCACACAAACGCTAGCACATGCACTCTACACATAAGTACATTGTAATATTGTTGTATGGTTGTATTATCAATTTTGTATTGTAGATATATAGTGGTGAAATGCCCAAACTCTGTTGTGTATACAAAACGCTGCTGGCACCCGGCCATACAATGACGAGATGTTATCTTTCTCGCTCATTTTTCAAAATAAAAGCCTGAAACTATGTCTAAAGACTGTTGACGCCTTGAGGAAGCGATAGGAAAAGGAATCTGGTTGATGTCCCTTTAAATGGAGCAAAGGCAGGAATTTTCAAAATAGAAGCCACTTCTTGGTTTGATTTTCCTCAGGGTTTCGCCTGTAATATCAGTTCGGTTATACTCACAGACAATATTTTGACAGTTTTGGAAACTTTAGAGTGTTTTCTATCCAATACTAATAATAATATGCATATATTAGCAACTGAGACTGAGGAGCAGGCCGTTTACTCCGGTCATGACGAACTAGCGACATTCTGGATAGGCCTAAAAAAAGATTTTAAAAACCATTTACACTAAAAAGTGTGAAAAAGAATTCTTCATATTCGTGACCCAAAAATGGTGACTCTGGTCATGCCGAATAAGAAACATTCTGGATAGGCCTAAAAAAATATTTTTAAAACCATTTTTTTTTTAAAGTGCAGATTTTAATGTCATATTTGTAACCCAAAAACGGTGACCCCGGTCATGCCGAACTAGCGTCATTCTGAATAGGCCTAAAAAAAAAAAATTAAAACCATTTTCACAAAAATGAGAGAATAAAAAATTATTCAAATTCGTCACACAAAAACGTTGACTCCGGTAAACGCCGAACTAAGCAACATTTTGGATAGACCTAAAAAAATATTTCAAAACCATTTTCACGTAAAAGTGCAGATTTTATTTTTCATATTCATTACCCAAAAACTGTGACTCTGGTCATGTCGGACTTGCGACATTCCGGAAAGGCCTGAAAAAAAGATTTTAAAACCATTTTCACTAAAACGTTTTAATTTCACATTTGTGACCCAAAAACTGTGAATCCTGTCATTCCCAACTTGCGACATTCCGATAGGCCTAGAAAAATATTTTTAAAACCATTTTAAAGTAAAAGTGCAGTTTTTAATTTCATATTTGTTACCCAAAAACGGTGAATACGCTCATGCCGAACTAGCGACATTCCGGATAAGCCTAAAAAAAGATATTTAAACCATTTCCAACAAAAAGTGCAGATTTATTTTTCATATTCATGACCCAAAAAAGGTGACTCCGGTCATGCCGAAATAGTGACTGTCCCGATATGCCGGAAAAAATATTTTAAAACCATTTTCACAAAAAAGTGCAGATTTTAATTTCAAATTTGTTACCCAAAAACTGTGACTGCGGTAACGCTAAACTAGCGACGTTCCGGATAGGCCTAAACATTTTTTTTACAAAAATGTTCACAAAAACGTGCAGAGATATTCTGCTGCGCATCATAGTAATCCTAACCATCCTGTCACCCGGTGTGTTTCGGCATGTACCTTCCGTCGCTCCCCCCTACTGTTGGTTTCATGTCCTTCTTCATCCGATGTAGGTGATAGTGGCTGCACTTCGCCCCTGTCTATTGGTTTGTCTCTCATACACAAGGTCCTAGTCTCTGGCTAAATATCTCTGTGTCTATAATATATGCACCTGACTTAGGCTACAATATGCTACTCTGTCTCAGTCTCACAGAGTGCATTCGGGAGTTGCTTGCTAGGGCTGACTAATTCACCATGTCTGTCAGGGGTATGTGCTACATTTCCATCCCAATGTAAACACTAAGTTGTACCTGAAATAGAGTTGGGAAAGTGATGCATAGTGCTACCCTTCGTCTGTGTAAGTGCTGGGAGTGCACAGTCTATCCTATGTGTGATATGAAACACTGCGAGGTATGCCTGGCATAGTAATGACTGAAAGACAGGTGTAGGGGTAGAGATGAATAGTCAATGTAACAACAGGCACTGAACTGTGAGAAGGGCTGTTGAGCTTTTTATTCATATTCTGTGACACAGAATATGAATAAAAAGCTCAACAGCTCATTTCAAATCATTACACATTCCCTGTACAGCATGTACTGACATGCTGTACAGGGAATGTGTAATGATTTGAAATGAGCCTCAGGTCTTGGTAGCTGGCAGTGGAGTCCATGTCTTGAGGGCTGGCTGTTCCATCAATGGCTGTGGTCACTGGCCACATAAGGCTATGGGGACCATGTCCAGGTTGGATCAGTGTCTTTCCACTTGTGTGTGTAGTGTGAATAGGATGGTGATGTTCTCTTTTTACCCTTATCCTATACTTTGCTTACTCTTCTCCTCTCCTCGCTGACTTGACGGGGGATTTTGATGCGTGATGGAGCAGCAGCCCTGGTTCAATGTGAACATGTCTCACGGGATAGTCGCACAAACTTTTCACTCTCGGGGAGACGTAGCACGCCATGATGGCTAATAGGGCGTTGAGATGGTGGTAGTGTGTTAACGGCACATACATGGGTCTGGTGAAGAGACTGTCCTTTGGGCCTATAGTCACATCGCCACCTTCGGCGCTGCTGGCTCTCACGTTCACACGGTCCAGCTTTTCCTTCTCGTAATCTGTAAGGGTCCTGTCCTTCAAGAGGAGGCAGTCGTACCAGGCTGCCAAAGCCTTAGTAAAGTCTGTGGTTACTTGAGGTGGATGAAGGAGTTACGAGGGTAGGATAGGATAAGGGGCTAAGCTTAGGTTGTCCTAAGAGTTTGATTAGAGAGCGAAGATAGTTGTAGTTGCTGTCAGAGAGCTATTCAGAGGTTTGCAATGTCTCTGTTGAAACCGCTATAACCACGTCGTGTTCTTTCTGTGTGTATGGCTAATGGACTGATATTACCCCCTGAGTGTGTGAGGACTGGAGGCTCTAAGTACATCTCAGCAAATTGCCTGTGTGTGGTGGGATGCTGCATATACCCCTTCTTCAAGAATGAGTTTCTTGACACTGTCTACCACTGTCCTAGCTGCAATGTTGCTCTGGTTGTAATAAAGAAGTGACGATTACCGCTAATATGAACCGGACACTGTATGGGTTCTCATCACCATACACACCTAACACTTGACATGTGCCTATTTACAATATCTGACTTTCTTTGAACATGTGTCAATAAAAACTCACCAGACTCTCAGTACATTGTTCCCTTGTCATTTATTCACATACATAGCAAAGCTTATGAGGGGTATGGTCAAGTGAAACAGGATAGTAGGCCACTGGGTTGGACAATAGTTCCCTTGCTGTCGCCAATGTATCATTCGGTTCCATGATCTAATAAGGAACTAAATATAAAATAGGCCACGTGTTATATAAGAAGTGTTTAGAATGGCACGTAGGGTCTATTCTTGAGGGACTGCATGTGTCATGTCTTCCCAAGGCCCCAGTACAGAGCATCTGCTTCTCTCTATTGTTGATGTAGCTCCTGACAAAATGGAATGTAACCACAATGTAGGAGGATACACTTAGGGTTCCTTGTAAAATATAATAATTGCCGGGCATATTAAGCAAAGGTCTTCCAATGATCTCAGGTGAGCCCTGAGGGGCTGGTGACTGCTTGTGTGGTCAAACTGCGGTACAGCTCCGCGTTCCCCTTTGCCCCTCAGCTCTATGGGCTGAGACTTTGTGGGGGAAGGCTAGAGGTCATTAAATGAAAATTGACTGTGAATTGTAAGAGTTGATGCTTCTGCTGAAGTAGTCACGAGCTGTGGGGTGGATGGCCCCGGTCTCGGGGATGTCTCGTAGAGCATCAACCGTGGTGGCTACTTCGTGCTTCCCCTTTAGCACGGTTGACATCAGCACCATGGTCACCATGTACATGATGTAGATTATGATGTTGAACACTGCGATAGCACACTCCATGTTATGCAACCTTTGTGCGTCGCCGATCATAGGTTGGTAAAGCAGCTCCATGCAGCCTGCAATCACAGCCATGAAGAGCTCAATGTTCATCATGATGAGGCACGCAATCACGGTCCTGGTGCTCCTGACGGCCTCTGGACGCTTGTAGGGGCCTTCGGAGTCGTCCATTTTGCTCTTCCTTTTGGAGGCGAAGTAGCTGAGTACTATGCTCACCACCATGGTCAAGACCTGTGCCAGTTTCATCTTTAAGTCCAAACGAATTCCGTTTCATGTGCTGTCTGACACTGTACACTATCATGCCCTTTATGTGCTGCTGGCTACCCTTCATTGCAAGCACCATTTACTACCGCTCCCATGTCCAGTGTGAGGAGGTGAAGTATATGGTGCTCAATGTCTGCATAGCTATAGGGAACATGCACTGTATCACCAGTCCCACCTTGTATCTAATTATGAGGGCCCGCAGGGGTGCCCAAAGCGCCTGTAGTCTCTGAAGCAGAGATACTCCTCCACCTGAGCGAAAGGGCACTGGTGCAAACACAGCCTGCTAGTCCGAACAATCCACAAGGTGTATCTGTAATGACTAGGTGTAATTGTCACGAATCCCGCTTCCTGAGTCTGTGTTTGCCTGTGTTTCTGTCCTGGAATGCATCCTGTCTGGTTGCCGGGCGAATTAGCTTGTTGGGAGATCGATGTTCACCCGCACCTGTATCCCATCAGTAATCTGCACACCTGTCCTGATCATCACCTCTCCCCTTCAAAAGCTCTGACCTGACATCCATTCCCTGCCGGATCGTTAGCCATGAACATTACTCACCCGGATCATTTACCCCATTCCCGCCTGGTCGTCGTCGGATTCCGCTACCCCATTGGATCCACCTATTTACTCCCATCAACTCACCACCGCTGCCCGCTACGCCACCTGAATATATCTACCCATTCACATTCACTTGTAAATAAATACTCACCTTCTTCCTACTCTCCTTGTCCTGGTCTGCTTCTGGGTTCGATTTTGAAAGAACGTGACAGAACGATCCGGCCAAGGATGAACCCAGCAGACCTGGACTCCGTTTGCCATGCCATTACCCAGCAGGGGAAGACATTGGGACAACACAAGACGGAGATAGCGGATTCAATCCAGAACTTATCTGCTAGCTTGACACAAATCCAGGATCAGCTCAGTTTGCCGGCGATTCATTCACCACCTGTTTCACCCATCACACCTGCCGTGTCTGGTGCGGTTTCCTTCCGTGAACCCAAGGTACCGACGCCTGATAAATATGAAGGGGATTTGGGAAGATGGCGTTCTTTTCTTATGCAGTGTGGGTTAGTGTTTGATCTGCAGCCCCATTCTTACGCCACTGACAAGGCTAGGATAGCCTTTGTTATTGAACTGCTGCGTGGAAGAGATCTGGAATGGGCTTCAGCCGGTTGGGAACGACAGGAGACCTGCATGGCTTCATACCAGGAGTTCACGGGAGAGATGAGAAAGCTTTTTGACCATCCAGTCCGAGGTAAGGACGCAGCTAAACGTTTGTTCACTCTTCGCCAAGGAGCTCGCAGTGTGGCAGACTTTATGATCGAGTTCAGGACATTGTCTGTGGAGAGTGGTTGGAATGAGGAGTCACTACAAGCAGCTTTTTACCAGGGGTTGTCGGAGCAACTCAAGGACGAGCTGATATCCTATCCAGAGCCTAGTGATCTAGACAGCTTGTTCACCTTAGCTATTCGGGTAGATAATAGAGTCCGAGAGAAAAGGAGGGAGAAGCAGTGGGGTCCATCTAATCAATCTGAGACTCGGTTACCATTCGGGTCAGGAAGTGGACCAGAACGGGTTGATCATTTTCCTTCACACGGGATTAGTGGAGGAGTCCTGCCGCCAGATCCTGAACCTATGCAAGTGGGGCGGCACGGGTTAACTAAGGACGAGCGCCAACGTAGACGTGAGACCAACAGCTGCCTCTACTGTGGTAGCTCGGGACATTACATCTCCGTTTGTCCTCAGCGCCCGTTAAACTGCTCGGCTCGTTAAGTTTGGGAGGTTTGTTAGCGAGCCAGTTTCAACCTCTCAAGAGCCCTGTCAGACCTCATTTTCCTGCTACCCTCATAAATAAGAATCAGAGTTTAGCGATTAACGCTTTCATCGATTCAGGTGCCGATGACAGCTTCATCGATGCCGACTTAGTGGAACAGCTGGGGCTTTCCAAGGAGCAATTATCGGAAGCCATTGAAGCAACCACTCTGAATGGCAGTATTCTGGCACGGATCACTATGAGGACTGAACCGGTTAAGATGTTGTTGTCGGGGAATCATTCAGAGGTTATTTTTTTTTTCATTTTGCCTTCCCCCCATGTTCCTCTGGTTCTTGGATACCCCTGGCTAAGAGAACACAATCCTTCGTTCGATTGGGTGACTGGTAAGGTAACTAGTTGGAACATTGAGTGCCATGCTAACTGCCTCAGGACTGCCTGTTCTCATGCTGTCCCCAGTCGGGTCAGTGAGTCTGCTCCTCCTGATTTGTCCCTGGTTCCTGAAACATATCACGAGTTGGGTGAGGTGTTCAGTAAGCAGAAAGCTCAGTCACTTCCTCCCCACCGACCTTATGATTGTACAATTAAGCTGTTCCCTGGAGCTGCCTTTCCCAAGGGACGGTTATACAGTATTTCTCGACCTGAGCGGGAAGCCCTGGAGACCTACATAAAGGAGTCTCTTGCTGCAGGTCTCATTCGTCCCTCGTCATCACCCCTGGGAGCTTTTTTTTGTGAGTAAGAAGGATGGCTCTCTTCGACCGTGTATTGATTATCGGGGGTTGAATGATATTACGGTCAAGAACAAGTACCCCTTGTCCTTGATGAGCTCTGCTTTCGATTCTTTACAGGGTGCTACTGTGTTTACGAAGCTTGATCTACGCAATGCGTATCATCTGGTTCGGATCAAAGAGGGGGACGAGTGGTTGACTGGATTCAATACACCTATGGGACATTTCGAGTACCAGGTGATGCCGTTTGGACTTTCCAACGCTCCAGCAGTGTTCCAAGGTTTGGTGAATGACGTGCTGAGGGATATGATCGGTCTGTTTGTGTTTGTTTACCTGGATGACATTCTGATTTTCTCCAAGGAGCTTTCCAGCCACATCCAGCATGTTAGGCAGGTCCTGCAGCGGTTATTGGAGAACCGTCTGTTTGTGAAGGCAGAGAAGTGTGATTTTCACGCCCACACTACATCCTTCCTCCGGTACATCATCTCCAGGGGTGAGATCAAGATGGACCAAGAGAAGGTTCGGGCGGTTCGGGATTGGGCCCGGCCCGGTACGAGATTGCAGCTCCAGAGATTCCTGGGATTTGCGAACTTCTATCGGAGGTTTATCCGTGATTACAGCCGGGTGGCCTCCCCTTTAACTGCTCTGACGTCTTGCACCAGAATTTTCTGTTGGACTCCTGAGGCAGACCGAGCATTTCTGAACTGGAAGAGCCGATTCACCAACGCGCCGATTCTCTCTCAACCTGACACTTCCCGTCAGTTTGTTGTTGAGGTGGACGCGTCTGATGTGGGGGTGGGCGCCATCCTGTCCCAGCGTAGCTCCACTGACAGTAAACTCCATCCCTGCACCTTCTACTCTTGTCGTCTTTCACCAGCTGAGAGAAACTACGATGTGGGTAACCAGGAGCTTCTCACTGTGAAGCTTGCCTTGGAGGAGTGGCGTCACTGGTTGGAGGGAGCGGAGCAACCGTTTGTGGTCTGGACTGACCACAAGAATCTGGCTTACGTGCAATCGGCTAAACGTCTCAACTCCCGTCAGGCCAGGTGGGCTTTGTTTTTGGACGCTTCAATTTTTCCCTGACGTTCCGACCTGGGTCGAAGAACGGCAAAGCGGATGCCTTGTCCCGGATGTTCTCCAAGACGGATGAGAGTGGGGCCAAGACTGAGACGATTCTTCCCCAGAACCTTGTCGTGGGAGCCGTTACATGGAGGATTGAGGAGGATGTGATGGCGGCCCTTCGGACGCAGCCCGGCCCCGGTAACGGTCCACCCGGTCGGTTCTTCGTGCCTGAGTCGGTCCGTTCTGCTGTTCTTCAGTGGTCGCACGCCAGCAAGATAGCTTGTCACCCTGGCGTTGCTCGGACTATGGCACTACTGCGCAGACGATTTTGGTGGCCTGCCATGGGAGAAGATACCCGGAGGTTTGTTGCCGCATGTCCTGTTTGTGCTCAGAACAAAAGTACCAATCGGCCCAGCTCTGGGCTTCTTCACCCCCTACCTATTCCTCGGCGACCTTGGTCGCATCTGGCCCTGGATTTTGTCACGGGATTGCCCCCTTCTGTTGGGAACACGGTCATTCTGACCATTGTGGACAGATTCAGCAAGTTTGCTCATTTTGTCCCTCCAAGCTTCCATCTGCCACGGAGACGTCCGAGATCCTGGTTAGGGGGGTTTTCAGGGTCCACGGATTGCCCAGTGACATTGTTTCTGACCGTGGTCCTCAGTTTACCTCTGCTGTCAGGAGATCCTTCTGTTTGGCCATTGGAGCTACAGTCAGTCTCACTTCTGGATTTCACCCACAATCTAATGGTCAGGCGGAGAGAGCCAACCAGAAGATGGAGTCCACACTGCGTTGTCTTGTCTCCTCTGATCCCACCTCTTGGTCATCTCAATTACCCTGGGTTGAGTATGCCCATAATACCCTTCCTTCATCTGCCACTGGGATGTCCCCCTTCCAATGCCTGTACGGATACTAACCTCCCTTGTTTCCTTCTCAGGAGAGGGATCTTTCGGTTCCTTCTGTCCAGGCCCACATTCGTCGTTGCCACCAGACCTGGCATCGGGCCAGGAAGGTCCTCCTTAGAGTTTCTGACCGGTATCAGATCCAGGCGAATCGTCGCCGTATTCCTGCTCCCGCTTATACCATCGGAGATAAGGTTTGGTTGGCTACACGGGATCTTCCTCTACGGACTGAGTTGAGGAAACTGTCACCAAAGTTCATTGGTCCGTTTGTGGTGGAGAGAATCATTAACCCTGTTGTGGTCCGACTCAAATTGCCGGCAACGCTTCGAGTACACCCCACCTTTCATGTCTCCTGCCTCAAGCCGGTTCTCCTCAGTCCTCTGTTGCCCCCTCCTCCTCGTCCTCCTCGTCCTCGGATGATCGGAGGTGGTCCTGCCTACCGCATAATGGATTCCAGACGGCGGGGTCGAGGTTTCCAATATCTCGTGGATTGGGAAGGATATGGTCCAGAGGAGAGGAGTTGGATTCCTCTGCGTCAGATCCTTGATAACGACCTGCTTCGTGACTTCTACCGCCTCCACCCTGGCGCTCCAGGTAGTCCACCCGGTGGCGTTCGTCGGAGGGGGGATACTGTCACGAATCCCGCTTCCTGGGTCTGTGTTTGCCTGTGTTTCTGTCCTGGAGAACGTGACAGTAATCCCCCCAAAAAAGGAACATTTCTATGTGTGCAACAAGCCCAGCTACTGTATGCCAAAAATGAACTGGGACCTCAGGCAGTAGGCGAGAGGCTGGATGTCAACAGGTCTCGAGGACCTGTTGACCGTTAAACGTTTCAGTCTTTCCACAAATCTCATATCCTCTGGAATGGTCGAGTTGTAGCACGTTTCAACAACCTTCTGTTTCAGCCATTGCATGCTCGTCAGTTTAGACATGATTGCTAGGAACAAGTTCTTTGATTCACCTTTGCTTGTACTGTCTGTGATCCACCCTATGGAGGTCTCCAGAACATTGAGATTTAGGTCCATTATAGACTCTGGTAAGAAAACCACCTTGCCTCCCTGACTGACAGGCTGGGGTGTACATGGAACCCTGTAGTTCC
The DNA here is from genome assembly GCF_018296145.1 of Oncorhynchus tshawytscha. Classification (NCBI taxonomy): domain Eukaryota; kingdom Metazoa; phylum Chordata; class Actinopteri; order Salmoniformes; family Salmonidae; genus Oncorhynchus; species Oncorhynchus tshawytscha. Next base: position 34,710,742 of record NC_056438.1, read on the forward strand.
TTCACATTTTTCCCATCCACCTTGGTAGCATTCAGTGTATCACTGCGGATGTTCACCCAGTCAAACATGGAGCCTAGCTCTCCCTTGCTGTCTCTCATCACTATCATAGCATTGTTGATGGATGATGCCCTTTTCCTAACCAATTGCAGTCGCATGAAAGCGTTGAACGCCTCCTCAAAGGCTTCTGTCATCTCATTGTCAGTTGCTTGATGTGGGGATGTGTCGTAATTGGTGTCAGACCTGGCGTCATCTCCTCTGAACACATCCATGTTCACACTCAGTCTCAGTTCATGAGACTGAGCAACTGGGTACTGGACACATCCCCATCCGTATCACCAGAGGCGGCCAGTGTGCTTAACTGGGACTGTACACCGAGGCTAGACGACGGCGTATTTGTTTCACATGGCTCATCCTTCTCATGTCAAGGATAAAACAGAATAGGCGCGCCCCTGAGCAAAATCCTCTCTGATAGGTGGTGACATACTGCAGAAATCTGTGTTCTCCAGAGTTACTTGGAGAACCTCGCCTTTGCAGCAATATCTCAGGTAAAGGAGAAATTGGAAAGTAGCTCTGTCCTTTGGTGACAACGCTCCGAAAGACAGCTCATCTAATATCCTATCGTGTAGTATGTCAGTGTCAACCGCTAAGAAGAAGGCTCTCCTATTTGAAGGCACCTTCACTGTTTTAAACACAGCTGTATTTGCTTGTCTGTGAGGCAAAAAATTACAATAGGTTGACACCGTTGTATTTTTCTTAGTGGTCATGCTTTCATAGTGTTGTCTTCTCTGGTATAACACAATTGAGAGCTCTAGAGCCTACTGCCTAACTCCTTGGCATACATGTTACACTAAACCTCATGTCCTTGACAGGGTACTTCAGCTCTGAACAGTGAAGTCAGCCGTGTTTGGATACATGAGCACGTGACTAATCCGGACACTTCAGCTCTGAACAGAGAAGTCAGTGTCTCGTATTTGGATAGGTCAGCCCTGTTCGGATACATGCATTAAACAGGATTTGAACTTGTTTATGGAAAAGTGTTTATTTCTGTATTTCATGGTTGCAGCTTGCTGAAAACTGTCCACAGTGGTCCTATCATCAAGTTTAAACAGTACTGCCAAACATTTTACTTGCAGAGTGCATGAAACTAGATTTACACCTTGTTCATGGAAAAGTATTTATTTCTGTTTTTCATGGTTGCAATTGGTGAAAATTGTCCAGTGTTCCTCTCATCTAGTTTAAACAGTACTGCAAAAAATGTACTTACAGAGTGCTTCAAACAGGATTTGTACTTGTTTATGGAAAAGTGTTTATTTCTGTTTTCATGGTTGCAATTTGCAGAAAATTGTCCACAGTGTTCCTATCATCTAGTTTAAACAGAACTTCTTATTTTTAAATCCTGAGTGCATCGAACATGTCTTAGACCTTGTTTATGGAAAAGTGGTTATTTCTTTATTTCAATGTTGAAACTTGCCGAAAATTGTCCACAGTGTTCCTATCATCTAGTTTAATCAGAACAATTTGTTTTACATCCTGAGTGCATCAAACATGGTTTAGACCTTGTTTATGGAAAAGTGGTTATTTCTGTATATCAATGTTGCAACTTGCTGAAAATTGTCCACAGTGTTCCTATCATCTAGTTTAAACAGAACAAAACATGTTTAAATCCTGAGTGCATCAAACATGACTTAGACCTTGTTTATGGAAAAGTGGTTATTTCTGTTCTTCTTGGTTGCAATTGCTGAAAATTGTCCACAGAGTTCCCATCATCTAGTTTAAACAGTACTGCCAAACATTTTACTTGCAGAGTGCATGAAACTAGATTTACACCTTGTTCATGGAAAAGTATTTATTTCTGTTTTTCATGGTTGCAATTGGTGAAAATTGTCCACAGTGTTCCTATCATCTAGTTTAAACAGTTCTGCAAAAACGAATTACATCCAGAGTGCATCAAACATGATTTAGACCTTGTTTATGGAAAAGTGGTTTTCTGTAGTTCAATTGCTGCAACTTGCTGAAAATTGTCCACAGTGTTCCTATCATCCTAGTTTGAACAGTTCTGTAAAAAATGTACTTCCAGAGTGCAATCAAACATGATTTAGGCCTTGTTTGTTTATGGAAAAGTGGTTTTCTTAATTTCTAAAAATTGTCCAGTGTCCCTATCATCTAGTTTGAACTGTTCTGTAAAATACATTGCATCCAGAGTGCAATCAAACATGATTTAGACCTTGTTTATGGAAGTGTTGCTTTTCTGTAGTTCAATGCTGCAACTTGCTGAAAATTGTCCACAGTGTTCCTATCATCTAGTTTGAACAGTTCTGTAAAAAATGTACTTTCAGAGTGCAATCAAACATGATTTAGACCTTGTTTATGGAAAAGTGGTTATTTCTGTAGTTCAATGCTGCAACTTGCTGAAAATTGGCCACAGTGTTCCTAATCATCTAGTTTGAACAGTTCTGTAAAAAACATTGTATCCAGAGTGTATCAAACATGATTTTAGACCTTGTTAATGGAAAAGTGGTTATTTCTGTAGTTCAATTGCTGCAACTTGCTGAAAATTGTCCACAGTGTCCCTATCATTTAGTTTGAACAGTTATGTTTAAAACGTGTCCAGAGTGCATCAAACATGATTTTAGACCTTGTTTGTGGAAAAGTGGTTATTGCTGTAGTTCAATTGCTGCAACTTGCTGAAAATTGTCCATGTTTTTCCTATCATCTAGTTTGGAACAGTTCTGTCAAAAACATTGCATCCAGAGTGCATCAAACATGATTTTAGACCTTGTTTATGGAAAAGTGGTTATTTCTGTAGTTCAATTGCTGCAACTTGCTGAAAATTGTCCATGGTGTTCCTATCATCTAGTTTGAACAGTTCTGTAAAAAATGTACTTCCAGAGTGCAACCAAACATGATTTAGACCTTGTTTATGGAAAAGTGGTTATTTCTGTAGTGCAATTGCTGCAACTTGCTGAAAATGGTCCACAGTGTCAATATCAGTCTAGTTTGAACAGTTATGTTAAAAACATGATATTCAGAATGCATCAAACATAATTTTAGACCTTGTTTATGGAACAGTGGTTATTTCTGTAGTTCAATAGCTGCAACAATGCTGAAAATATATCTGCAATAGTATTGTGAAAAAAATACCTGCAACAGGACAGGAACGCATCAGTCTCCAATGGACCATCTGACAAGTTGTTCTACACATGAGCAAGGTAAAACACACATCCACAATACATTGCTAGGTGCTTTCAGTGTTGACAGTACCAAAATACAACAACTCATGTACAAAAACACTGCAACATAAAAAAGTTACACTGTGAAATCTCCTCTATTCCATTCAAACCGTAGAGGACCAAGTAGTGCAGGGACAAGTAGTGCTGTTGTTACGCCCCTGAAAACAGGGGAGAAATAATCACGAGAGTGATACGGTGTTGTATTCTCAATTCAACTTTTAGTTCAATGAGAAATATGGGTGGAGACCAGAGCAATCGATCTCCGGCTCATAGATTAAGAGCATTTCGTAGATCACAGATTAACACTTTTAGGCACCACAAAATAAAGTAATCAATATAACGTTTACACATTACTCACAATTCGTACCCTTTGTACGCTTGACGGATTTTTAACTTTAACACAATTATATGAATGTTATCAATCTCTATCAACTAATACTGAATGCATCTTTTTAATGTTAGATGTTTTAAGATCCAAACATACTATGAACTTACTAATACTTTTTAATGTATAACAGGCTATGAATATTTCCTTTAACCTGTCACACTGTAACACATAGCCTACGCTGTAATATGTTAAATGTATATTGAGGAACCATAATCACTACTACTGGATAATTGATAGGTACAGTAGTTGACTAAAGGGTTGTCCCAACTTGTTCAAATCATTATAATTCTACTAGGGTTAGGGTTAGGGTTAGAGTTAGAGGGTTAGAGTTAGGGTTAAGGGTTAGGGTTAGGTTGTTTGGTGGAGCAAACAACGAGACACAGAGGAAGGCAGGAGAGAGAAGCTATGAGCAGCAGACCAAGACGCGACTGTGGGCTTTGTTGTAAACAGAATATCGTGCGGCTAGACCGACATTTCAAGTCTGTACATGCACTTAAGTCCGGTACTATGGAATGGACGAATGCTATGCATTTTAGCCGGTTTTCGACTGAGAGACAGCAGCCCGAATCAGGGCAGTATATGCAGCCTGAGAACGGTGTTGAACCGCGGCCGGAGAACCCTGTGATTTTGCAGTGTTTTGAAAGTGAGTTGTCCGTGGAGCAGCAGCTGGTGGACGAGGGTGAGCAGCAGCTGGTGGACGAGGGTGATCAGACGGCAGGTGCGTTGGCGGCGGTGCAGCCAACCAGTTAGGTCGGTAGTGAATTGTGCTCGGAACCGAGGGAGCAAGGCTGCGTCGTGGCGACTTCCACGGAGAGCGAGAGTGATGAAGACGGCGGCGTGCCGTCCAGAATTGAGGTTTGGAGTAATGCAATTTTGACTCAATATGAACACTATATTATGGGTATACACCCTTCAGTTAAACGAATTGACAATAGTCGCACCAGTATATCCCGAGTACGGGAATTCCTCCGCATTATGTCAGAGGGCAAGGCCGATGAAGGACTGTGTTTTCTGGATAACTACAGACGTGTGTCTGAGTGGAATGGTCAATGTGACGACCGTGGTTTGGCACCATCCACGTTAAAAATGTACCGAGCCGATGTTCGAGGTTTCCTGAATTATCTTATTCAGTTCCGGCCAAATGGTATGCAAGCTAAGGTCGTTGGAATTCGAAAGATGTTACTCTGCTTGGCGAAGATGGACAGGGACTCGCGGCAGAGCCAGGCAACGCATAGGGCAAAATTCCGCCAATGCTGCAGGGACGAGGTGCTCAACACTGCAGAGTTAAAACGCTTTGTTGAGCTAAGCAATCAAGCCATTCCTTCAGTTCTCAGTAGGCTGGAGGTCCGTGCCACGTGCTCTGACAGGCGTAGGTTTGCAGCTCTCATGTCCAGCCGGTTGGCCATATTTAATGGCACTCGACGATCCCCAGTCACCATGTTTAGTGAGAGTGATTTCACTGAAGTAACCCCGGAAGGTGGGGGTTATCAGATGTGCGTAGCGAGCCACAAAACAAACTATAGCTTCGGGGAGTGCAGAATTGTTCTATGTCAGGAGGAATACACTTGGCTTAAACGATTCCATCAAATCAGGCCTCATCTGAGTGGAATGACCTCAGACACAGAACTCTTCTTTTTCACATTCTGCGGTCAACCGT